>NC_058373.1:69851428-70179642 GCF_018350175.1 Felis catus | reverse complement strand
GGTTCTTTCTTCGATATTCCATTTCTCTTCAAATTTTTATTGTTTTCTCCATTTTTTGGCTTTGTAATCTCTCTATTAAAATATATGATTTTTTTCCCCTTTACTAATTTCAACAATTGAGCCACCCTTGTTCTTAACTATTTGCCTCTTAATTATGAGGCATACATCTCTGCTTCTTTGCATATTCCTATTTTATGTATTTTAGGCACATTTTTATAAAAAAATCATATAGATCTGACAAAATATTCCTCCAGAAACTATTTACTGTTTCTTCCATGAGGCATAAAATGTTGTTATAATCACTTCAATCCAATCAAGTACTGAGCTTATTTGAATCGGATTGTAATTTTTACAAGTCTCAGTATACTTGTGATTTGTGCCTGCTCCTTGGATATATCCCTTCCAAGTCTTATTTTTTAATGGTTTTTTTTGTTGTTGTTGTTGTCCTGTTTTGTTTTTTGAGAGCACACGTGCGCACAAGTGAGGGAGGAGCAGAGAGAGGGAGAGACACAGAATCTGAAGCAGGCTCCAGGCTCCTAACTGACAGCACAGAGCCCAATGAGGATCTGAACCCTGAGATCATGACCTGAACCTAAGTGATACACTTAACCTAGGAAGCCACCCAGGTGCCCCTCCCTTCTAAGTTTTAATTATGATTTTAATGGTTCTCTTGTTCTTCAGTCTTAAAGATTTTAGGTGATTCAGTTTGCCCTTCAGAATTTTTTTTAAGATTTTTAATTTGTACGTAATCTCTATACCCAATGTGGGGCTCAAACTCACAACCCCAAAATCAAGAATCGGCACATTCTGGCTCTATGACTGAGCTAGCCAGGTGCCCCGTTCTTCAGAATTTTTGAGCTTAGAAACTTAGTCTTCTCTCTTCTCTCCTCGCCTTAAAAGTATGGCAAATTCTTCACTCAGAAATCTGACTTTATGTTTGTCCTTTTCAATGTATTGCACCCAATAAGAATCCATTAAAAATATAAATATTAAGCAACAAAGTAATAACGAACAGGAAAAATATAAAATATTACTGACTGTACAACCAGAAAGAATCACAAACACTCAGGACAGAGTCCTTTTATACTCTAGCAGTGAATTTGTCTTGGTCTTCTTGTTATCAAAGCAAAATATAAATTAGTTTTGCAATTTCTACAGATTATACACACAAATGCACAAGCACATGTATACTTGAAACCAATATCTTGAATAAGAAAAGAGTTACCCAAGACAAGTTACTAGAGAAAAATTGTCAACAAACAGTTTGGACAGAATAATTATTGGATAATAATAATATCAGCCATTAAATGATCACATTAATATCTATTTGACATTTAAAGAATATTGGCTGGTCACAGACATTAAGTCAGAATTTCAAAAATTGTGAAATAAGATATATAAATATAATATATATTCTATATTTATAAAGAATAAAGATACAATTTTCCCTGCCCTAAGCCAACTGGAGATGGCATGAGTCCATTGGAATTGGGCAAGCAAGGGTAAGAGTAGCAGCCACAGGCCAAATATATGAAACACGCAGTTTCTGAGGCTCTCCCTCTTATTTTCCCACCCACATATTTCAGTCTTTCCTTATTACACTACCTTATCCATATTCTATTAACCTCACACTCCCTTTCTGTACCTTCTTCCTCCAGGAACAAATGGGTATCTATTTAAATACTCTGTCATATATTTTTTGTTTTTTAGAAAACAATAAAATTGAATCATTCATATCCCAGGTTTAAATTGAAGGAAACTTGTATAATTCATAGTTCCCTCAAAAGTTTGAGTATGTTAGCTCCAAGTTGATTAATTTGAATCCAGACAGTCTAATGTCTGAGGCCATGCTTTCAGCAGATTCTAAATCTATAATCTAAGCTTTTCATCAACTTCCCATACTTTTCCTAGGGCTTTAATTCAGTTTTCAAACAACTTGTTAACTAGAGAGTTAATCTGATAGTTCAATGTACCCTCACAATCAGTGACCTATTCTGAATATTATAAAATGGTAACTTTAGGAAAAAACAACCCCAAATTTTGTATTTTTTAAACATTTATTTATTATTGAGATACAGAGAGAGACAGAGTGTGAGCAGGGGAGGGGCAGAGAGACAGGGAGATACAGAATCTGAAGCAGGCTCCAGGCTCCAAGCTGTCAGCACAGAGCCTCACACAGGGCTCGAACTCACAAACCGCGAGATCACGACCTGAGCCGAAGTCGGACACTTAACCAACTGAGCCACCAGGCACCCTGTAAATTTTGTATTATTATTTAAGCATTTGTATTACTTGAAGTTGTCTGGAAATGCATAGAGTAACTTGTCCTCTTGTGAATTATTTAGGAGATCATTCTCAAACTCAGGAATTGACTACTCAGTCTTTTCATTGCCATCTTCATGTCCTTGTTCCTCAACGTGTAGATAATGGGATTCAGAATGGGTGTGATCATAAAGTCCAAAATGGCAAGAAACTTATCCACTGGCACTGTGGGAAATGGCCACACATAAACAAAGATGCACGGTCCGAAGAACAAAACCACCACAGTGATGTGAGCTGACAGAGTAGAAAAGGCTTTAGACAAACCACCTGAGGAACGTTTCCATACAGTGACCAGGATGAAGATATAGGAGATGAGCAATAAGAAGAAGGTGCCCATGGAAATGAACCCACTGTTGGCAGTAACCATGAATTCCATTCTGTAGGTGTCGGTGCAGGCAAGTTTGATAAACCAAGGAAGGTCACAGTAAAAGCTATCTATCTCATTAGGACCGCAAAAAGGCAAATGGACAACAAAAGCTACCTGGACCACTGCATGAATGAGGCCAATAACCCAAGCACCGGACAGAAGCAAAATGCACATCTGTGGGCTCATGATAGTCAGGTAGTGGAGGGGCTTGCATATGGCCACATATCTGTCCAAGGCCATGGCGATGAGCAGGACCATCTCGGATCCACCCAGGACATGAAGGGCAAATATCTGGATGACACAGCCCTGAAAGGATATGGTTTTGTACCCAGAGTATAGGTTATGAATCATCTTAGGAACTGTTAAGGTAGAAAAACACAAATCAATGAATGAGAGATTGGCTAAAAGGAAGTACATGGGGGAATGTAAGAATGGGTCAAAGGTCACTGCGAACACAACCAAAAGGTTTCCCAGAACAATTGTTACATAAAACACTGCAGAGAAAGCAAGGAGAAAATGCTGCACTGGTCTATAGGTAGAAAGTCCCAGCAACACAAATTCAGACACTGGAGAGTAATTTGACTTATTCATTGACCTTGTGTTACCTGAAAGGAACAAATAAAAATAATTACAAAAGGATGCACCAGAGCTGTTGAAAGAAACAGATGTCACTGGGTTTCAAATTCTGACATTACAGAAAAAATTTCACTCTTGGTCACAAAAGTCCTTTGAAAAAAAGTCATACAATAATTTATTGATTTAACAAATATTCATTGAGCAGCTACCATGAAGACCTATGTACCTGGCACTGTGCCACATTCTGGGATATAATATATACCCTGTCTTCATGTAGTTTGTAGTCTAGTTGTGAAGCTAAGCATTAAATAACTAATCATATAAGTGGATGATTATAATGGTGATAAGTTATTTGAAGAAAAGAACAAAGGGCTATGAGAATTATAAGAGCTCACAGCAGTGCCATCGGCTATGACCTGGAAGAAGACATTTGTGCTAAAATCTAAATGATGAATAGGAGTTAAATAAGTGAGGAAGATAGGAAGAGTGATCTACCCAGAGGAAAGATATAGGAAATACTCATTTAGGATGAAGAAACAGAACAATTTGGAATAAACAAACAAATAAATAAATAAGAGTCTGATCAAGGTAGAGTCCTCTACTCTGTGTAAAGAATTTGGTCAATATCTTAAAAGTGACAGAAAGCCACTAGGTAGAGCAGTGAAATAATAATATTAATACTTTGAAGAGTTTACAGTAGCTGCAAAGTAAAGAATGTAGCACAGTAATCCCAAAGCAAGAGAGTGATCTATTAAGAGTCTATCAAAGGACCATTTCAAATCAGTATAGAAAGGGTAAATTTATCAATAAATGGTGTTGACACAGCTTACCAAACTTGGCAAAAGAAAATTAAATTCCTTACCTTACAACAGTAAATAAAATGCATTTTAATGGATATTTAAATGACAAAATAAACAGGAAATAGAAGAAATATAGGCTTACTTTTAGGCAATCCTTTGTGTGAGAAAAGTCTTTCTAAACATATCCCCTCATGTGCAACTCATGCAGAAAAAAAAGCACACCTACAGATTCAAAAATTTTAATCTTCTATATAAACGTTTTAGGAAAAAAAAACAAATGTGGGAAATACTTGTTAAATATAATGATAAACCAAATTTTAAGTGAACAAACACATAAAAACTTGGACAGAATAATAAATATAAATAGTCATCACATGAAGAATAGTCATACTCACTAGCAAAGAAATGTAAATAAAACAATATGGAGTTGCTATTATGTATGAATAACTGAATAATATATCGTCAGTGAAGCTATGATGAAACAATCTCTATTATTCCCAGTACAAATTCATATAACATCTCCAGAATACAATTTCAAACTACATATCAATCAAATATCTTTGAATTGACTTATGACTAAGATTCCCTATACAGGAAATTTTGTTTAAGGTAATAAGAACAGATGAGCCAAAAAATTTACCTATTGGGCAAATGTCATACAATTATTTAAAAAAGGAAAAAAAATGAAAATAGCCTAAATTCAAATGAGGAATTAAATTATGAATAGTATACCCAAATGGGAAAGGCATTCAACCTTAAATGTACAAAAATAGGAAAATTTTAATAATAAACCTTTATTTTAAAAGAACAGTTTACAAAAGGAAATGTATAGAAAACATTTTTAATTAAGCCTAGAAAAATAGGAATAAAAAAACAACAGATTGTTGAGCTCCATGTGTGTGTGTGTATCTGTGTGTGTATATATATATATGTTTGAACCATATAAAATTGGTATTTTGATAGATCAAAAAATACTGAAATATCACTTTCACAGGAATCCAACTAATATATTAAAATTTTTTCCCTTATAAGATTTCCTAAACTACTTTCCCTTTTCACAACCAAACATATTGATGCTTATTCCACATGTGAATTGATTTTCACAGGTTCCCCACCCACCTGCACTGCTACCACCAAGCTTTCTTCCAGGCCCCACATCACTGACAACCATTCTTTCTCTTGTCATGACTTCTTCCTATGCCACTTCACATTATGCTCAGGGTATAGCCTGGGCACAGCCCTGCACTGTGTATGCAGATGGGATCACCATGGGCACTATATAGCTAAGAATAGTCTTGAGGGCTGCCAGGTCAGGCAGAAATGGGCATCCTGAGGGTCATGGCATGGGATGGGTATTTTAGCCAAGAGGAAATACTATTGAGGTGATGCTAGGGCCCTCCCACAAGGGCCCTTAATGGAGAACATGGCCAATAACTAAGAAAAACAGAGCAGAAATAAACAGAGATATGGAACAATCACAGAAGTAAATGGCAATGGATATGAAATACAAGGACTGCCAGGCATTTTTATATTTTGACCATGTAGGGGCACCTAGGTGGCTCACTCAGTTAAGCATCCAACTCTTGATTTTGGCTCAGGTCAAAATCTCATGGTTCATGGGATCAAGTCCTGTGTCAGGCTCTGTGCAGAGGCAGCATGGAGCCTGCTTGGGATTCTCTCTCTCCCTCTCTCTGCCCTTCCCCACATGTGCTTTCTCTCTCTCTCAAAATAAATAAAATAAACTTAAAAAAAAAAACCTCTGGTACAGATCTACCAGAGGTGAAAAATTTTGCATAATAGAATTAATAGTATCTTTGTGTGTATATGCACATAAACAAATGCCTAACTTTTTAGAATTATTAATATAGTAAAATGTGATTGACTAGACATGACTTTAACTTTCTAAAATCCTTATTTCTGCCATTTAGATGCCTTTTACAAAGAATTGGTATTTGTTAATAAAAAACATTGATTTTTGAAAATACAAAAGTGAAGGTTAGATCAGGGGAGTTCTGGGAAGATGGAGTAGATCCTGAGCTCTCCTTGTCCCATGTACACACCAAGATAACAGCCACATTAATACAACTAACGGAAAATAATCCAAAGATTGGCAGAACGGACTTACCACAGTTAATCATAGAAAGGAGGTCATATGGAAAAGGGTATGAGGGGTAGAAACATGGTCTGGAATCAAACTCCTGGGAGACTCACCACAAACAGAAGACACCACACACAGAGAGATGTAGGAGGATCAGACTCCTTGCCAGAGACACTAGGCATGTGGGACCTGCCCTGAGATGATGACTCCCCATAACAGTTGGCTGTGAAAACCAGTGGAGCTCACCTTCTCCAGTTTTTACAATCAATGGGGCTTAACTCCAGGTATATTAAAAATCAGATGGTTTAGCTCTGGGAGAGCATGAGGGCTGTAGGAAACTGAGTGCCTGCCCTGAAAGAGCCAGCATATAACAAAAATCTGCAGAGAAGCCGCAGTTTGAAAAGTGCCCCTGGAATATACTGAAGGAGATTTATCTACTCATCTCAAAACACTAGGGCACACATAACACACATAGGAGACACCCATGTAGCACAGGGTCTGGTGAATAGGGGGCATTATTTTATAAGGCACCCCAATATCTCTTCTTCATAAAGCAACTACTTTCGAGACCAGGTGATGTAGCTGACTTTTTTAATACATAGAAATAATTCCATTTCCGGGTATTTACCCAAAGAAAATGAAAACATTAATTTGTAAACATGCATGCACCCCTATATTTATTGCAGTATTATTTATAATAGCCAAGATCTGGAAAGCAACCCAAGTGTCCATCATAGGTAGATAATAAAGATGTGGTGTATATATATTTACAATGGGATATTAATCATAAAAAAAGAATGAGGCCTTGCCATTTGCAACAACATGGATGGACCTAGAGGGTATTGTGCTATGTGAAACAAGTCAGTCAGAGAAAAATAAATACCATATGATTTCACTCCTATGTGGAATTTAAGAAACAAAACAAACAACAGAGAAAGAAATGGAAAAATAGACTCAAATACAGAGAATAGACTGGTTGCCAGAGGAAAGTGGGGTGGGGTGGGGTGGGGTGGGGTGGGGGGAAGGTAAAAGAGGTGATGGGGATTCAGGAGACACTTAACTTGATGAGCAGTGAGCAATACACAGAATTGTCGAGTCACTATATTGTACACCTGAAACTAGTATAACAGTAGGTTAAAATTTTAAAATTTTAGAATAAAAAAGTACAAAACTGAAAATTCAAGATGCACAGCATGTTAAAAGGAAACATAGAACACAAACCGTGAAAAAAAAAATGGCATGAAACTTCACTAGTAAGTGATCAACTCTTTTCTCATCAACAATCAAAACTATCAATATAGCAAAAATTCTCAGCAAGGGGTCCATCTTGAGGTGCAACCTTTATATACTTATATTTTTAATACTATCTTTTGCTGGAGATATGTATATGAGAAAGAGAGAGAGAGAATGGATACATTTCTTGATTAAGTACGGAGATGATTTTAAAAAGAGAGGAAAAGGGAGCGAACTCAGAAAGATAGAAGAAGAGGAAAAAAGAGAAATAGAAGCAAGCAATTGAGAGAGTAAGAGAAAAGAAAGAAGATGGCTTCTGGGAGAGTCCTCTGGTTATAGTCCTGCTTAAACTCCTTTAGTGACTCCTATTCCTTCACTTGGACTCCTTCATATGAGGCCATGTATCCTCTGTCTATTCCCAGACTCACATCTTGATTCTCCCCTATTCCCACAAAATACTCTCCAATTTTCTTGAACTACTTGAATAATCCTATTTTTGTTAATGTTTGCTTGCTTGCTTGCTTGCCTGTTATGGCTGAACTGCTATGTGCACCCTGTACTTCTGCTGACTGCTTCTCATACGTGAGTACAATTCATACAACGCCTCCAGAGGACAGTTTCCTCTTCCAGCTGCAACTGACCTTATTCCTTTATGTTCTCAGGCCATGCTGTGCAAGCATAATGTTTATGATACTACTTTGGCTATACTGTATGTCACTCCTACCACATCTATGAGTTCCCTAAAGAGACATAGTATGTTAGTAACAAATTCTGGTCCATTAACAAGTGTTCAGTAAATGTTTGTGTGCATAGATGAATGGATGGATGACCTGATAATAGTTTCTTATTATATATTACTTATATATTTTTGATCCTGTCCATAATATAGCTAATCACATCGACAAACCCCATAACCTGCCTGCCACTGTATCACAAGCCAAGAAAATGAATCCAACAAGTTAGGGGAGGGTCATTCAAAGGCTAATGTGAATCCAGAATTGACTTTTGAAGCACACATGTATATCTTATTTTAATTTTAACAAAAAGAATTGACAGGAGAGAGTCCAGCTAACACCATTTCCCACAGAATAACATGAGTCATAATTTAGAAAAGCTAAAGAGACCTAACAAGGGTGCCATCCTGTTGAAACCTGCCATCCTATAGAGGCTGCCTTCAGGGTCCACTGTCTAACTCCATGTCTTTGAGAGTTTAGGACGCACAGGCAGCAAGACTGGGTCCTGAACACTGTTGTTGATTGACATTCCCTCCATGAAACATTAAGTTTCAGATTTCTCCATTAACAGCTTTAATTCCTGTCTTTCCATTCATCTCTGAATCCTGTCAGTTCAGGGCATTCCCCAACCTGACATCTTAAAGCACTCCTCACTGTAGCTCAGAGCTAGTTTCTTGCTTCTAATGAATCTTTTGATTGCTATTAAATGAAGCAAGAGCTAGAAACGGCAGTGGCAGATGAAGCTATGAGTGTTGTTGGCAATGTACAAGCAACGACCTGGTGATGTTCCTCAGTCATCATCAACATAAATACTTTCCTTCCATTTTTAAACTATCTCCAGCCTGAAATGTGGATTTATCTTGCATGTCCTTCTATTGACATCTACAGTTATCTCAGTGCACACTTCTGTCAATTCTTTAGATCATTGGCTATTTCGCCATGTGAAAATTTCCTCTCCCCAATAAAAAAAATAGTAAAAAGTAAATAGAAAATTACCACTATCTAGCTGTTATACTATTCCTCCATTTTTTTCCTACTCATCTTGATTAGTTCAATGACCAAATGTTTATGAGAGTATATGCAAACTTTTGTCTTCTAGTTCCTCAAGTGAGTCTTCCCTTTATTACGTCTTCATCTTTTTAATACAGGTTAGAAATAAATTAAACACTTAGGACATTTTTCAATTCTTCACCCTAATTTCTTTAGATTCGTAAGGAATTCCAAATTTCTAAAACTTTGACTTGCTTATACTAATTGATACTCATGAAATCTGACCAAATGGGAAGGAGCGTGGGAGGATGGGTGAAATAGGTGATGGGGATTGAGCAGTGCACTTATGATGAGCACTGGGTGTTGTATAAAGTGTTGAATCACTATATTGTACACCTGAAACTAATATCACACTGTATGTTAACTAACTGGAATATAAATAAAAACTTAAAAAAAAAGAAATTGTCTCTTGGAAAATTATTTTTTCAATGTTGGTTTACTATATTATTCTATATCCCCCCCTCACTTCTGGAAACTTTGAAGTCATTATAGAATGTATTCTTAGGGAATTTTATCTGGTGACAGTATTTGTATGTTTATAGAAGTCTTTGTAAAGAGATTTCCTTTGAATACATTCCCTATCACTGAGAAGTCTATGAGCTATGCAATAATCTCCAAATATCTCGTTCATGCCCTTGAAGAAGTTACAAGTATGAAATAAATATTTTTGTAATTCTGTCCAGTGAAAACATATCAAACCTTGAAAATCCCATAGTAAATTTGTGTACTGAATTTATATTTTTGACAGGAGGAAACAAAGCTTCTGTGAATTCCCCCATTAATTTTGTGGGAAGGAATAAAGTATAATATTACAAAGGAACACAGTGTGATTCCGGCCGTGGGAAGGCAGAATCACCGAAAGCCTCTCTCATTTCTGTTTTCTCTGCATCCTCATAACTGACTCTTCTCACTGGCCCGGACTTGTGTCTTCTAAGATTCTGTGACCTACCAGACAAGTTATGATGCCTTCTACAAACCAATCCTTCTGTGCAAGTGTAGATATGCTCCTAATTATTTTGAATCCAATGATTTGTAAACTTCAAATGGCTTTCTCTACACTTGAATTTTTTAAGGTACTGAATTATAACTAATTCATCTAAAAAGTATAGTCTTCTCAAATGAGACTCACACACATAACACATTTTCATTTCCAGAGGTATGTTTGCTAAACATGACATGGCCAATAAAACATTACCCATCTTCATTCTTTCCCCACTCCTACTGACGCATGCTCATCACAAGCATGAAACCTGGAATACCTCTCTGGTGACACTTAGATTTCCCTATAGCTTCAAGGATAACATCAAGCCTAGAGTAGAAAATTCAGTTCTGTGTAAAGTAAGTTTGAATAAATAGAAACAATCAGCAGAATTTACCTGTCCCAAAAGTATGGTCTATTCTTAGTGAGTTTTCAAAAACCTTCAAGGCACAGTCCAAAGCACTGTACCTAATAATCACTGTCCAAGTCATTCTAGGCCCCCCTGGAATAGGCTATGATCGAGGCACAAAAATATTTTCCTATAAATCAGGGTATAATCCAGACATATAGAACAACGTATGCAGCCTGAAACAAAAGTTTTCATTTCCCCCTGCTAAAAGTTAGCACCCAGGAGGTATTCAATAAATGTTTGTTGAATTCAAAAAGAGAGAGAAAATCCTTATGATTCAGGAATTTCAGCAGACTACCAACTTTAATTTTATTTTACTCACTTACCTGACCCCCCCCAAAAAAAATGAAGATAAGAAAAGGATATTAAAAAGCAATATCTTCAGATACGCCTGTGTCATTTTTAAAATCTTTCCACTGTGATGTCCTGTGGTTATTATTGCGATGTCACTAGACTAAGTTAGAGCTGCTCTAGCAGGAACATGAGCTCTCAATGACAAAAACTATACTTTGGTGACCTAATAGTCCTCAGTCCATTCATCTCGGGAATTCTGCCTTAGAATCCCCATGGTCTGAAGAAAGGTGGAATATAGAAGTTTGGTACAGAGTAAAATTAAGTTAAAGGAAAACAAACATTTGTGCAACCAAACACACCTGGGGAACCCTTTAAAGGAGAATCAACATTTCCAGGCAGTAGAATGTTACAAGACACCTGTGAAACTTATCTCAGTGAACAGGAAATAGCTATTAACACATTCAATAAGCACACTTCAAAATTTATTGTGAAGCATATTCATAATGAAAAGGTTTAAGTGAGAAAGTCTGCACATGCGTTACCATTTTAATGAAGTTAAGTTTCAGGCAAAATAAGTTGACCAAGATTACCCTGCTGATTTTGTGTAACTGATACTCAAATCAGAGATCGAGGAATTAACCATTACACTGTACCGTTTCCCTTTCATGTCATTGTTATAGCATATCAACAGGGGTTCATAGGTTTAGGTAGCTTTTGAATTTTGTAATCAATATGACAAATATCTCATCACATATTCTTTTGACTTAATAAATTAAAAATAAGAATTTAGAGCACATCATTCACTTAAGGCTGGTAGCAGAGAACTCACATAACTCTGGGATTCTGCCGTAACATCAGCCACACTAAATGCCTGGAATGTTGTTCAGAAAAGAAATCTAAACAAATATAAAATTCAGTCTCACACATCTTAATCATGGGAATTTAAAGTTAGTAGAAGAATTAATTTTAAACACACGATTTCAGCTGAAATACATACGTAAATTTAATTGTTGTCAATGAAATTGCTATTAATCCTTTTCTGTTTATTAAATATTACACCAAGTTCTTCATAAAGCCTAACCTGGGGGAGCTTAAAAATAGATGAAAAATTTTGTGCATTAATTGTTTAAACATCTCACAGGCACAGACAGGACATAAAGTCGAATATGATTTTTTACAATCACACTTATCCAAAGTAAATGACTAGATGAGTAATTAATAGAAGCTAGTCCCTGAAGAATTACTGAAATCCATTTACAATTTTTAATTAAATAATTAATTAATTACTTTGTGATGAATGAAAGAACTGAGTGTACATATATCCGCTTCCATGAGATTATTATTATTATGGTTAGGAAGTGAGATTTCTGCCACCGGAAGAATTCCAGCATCAATGAATAATCATCTGACAGAATTGCCATAGGGTAAAAGTATACCAGATAATTTCTAAAGCCTTCTCATACAGAAGGATTTATGAGTCCTTAATATAACTTCTTTTAAATTTTTTTTTCAACGTTTTTTATTTATTTTTGGGACAGAGAGAGACAGAGCATGAGCGGGGGAGGGGCAGAGTGAGAGAGAGGGAGACACAGAATCGGAAACAGGCTCCAGGCTCCGAGCCATCAGCCCAGAGCCCGACGAGGGGCTGGAACCCACAGACCGCGAGATCGTGACCTGAGCTGAAGTCAGACGCTCAACCGACTGCGCCACCCAGGCGCCTCTAACTTCTCCTTTTAAAGTCTAATTAGGAATATACATTTGATAGTAAAACAGTGGTTGGAAGGTAAAATAGTTTACTCATTATTCATTATTGCTGAGCTGGGAAAATACATTCAATAATCACTGATTTAAATATTACTTTATCAGATTAACTAAATGGCAGTCATAATCCATTCATTCGATACGACAACAAACAAAGGAAAAGTAGAAAACCTAGTCAATAAACCAATTATTTGATGTCCATGATATTAAACAGATGCTTTGACTAAATGAAGTAGTTGGTGTTGGATTGTGAAAACAGCCCTACACCACGCTCCATGCTCGCCTATGCTTTTTAGAGTGAGAAATATCAAAGGAATGATTACAACTAAACATGACCAATGTGGGAGTGGGGCAACATGGGTGCAGCCTTTTAGTCACTGATGTTTATTGACTATCTTCTGCTTGTTCATAAGAGCAAAATGTTTTTGCATGTGTACATCTCATACTGAGTGTAGAATACTCTCCATGGAGTCCAAACCTGTGCTTTCATGATTCAAGGTTTTCACTATTGTGCTTACTCAAAATTCTATTGCCTATTGAACTGAAAAGATGCCTGAAATGTCTATTGTAAAAATGGCTTCCTTACATTATGTCCAGAATCCATATTAAAAGGCAAATATGTTACTTTAAAATATTTTTATATATATGTCCAGTTTATTCAATATTAATGCAAATATGGTAAAAATTTTTTTTCAAAAAGTATGAGAGTGTTAAATTCCCCTCACCTTCCCCAGTTCCCAGAAGTAATCACTGTTAAATATGTTCTTATGCATCTCTTAAAAAGTTTTCTATTCATATACATTATATCCCATTTTTACATACAAGAGGAATCACACTATATATTTTGTGGTATTATTTTAAGAATTTTTCTAAGAGCTAAGCCTTTTATATTGGGAAACCAGGGAAGTAAGACATTAATCTCTAAAATTCCTACAAAACATAACATGAAATACTGCATGTTTGTTGGACCTCCAAATCAAGTGGGAACTCTGGTATGGATATAAATAATTTTTCATGTAAAGGCTGCAGAGGAAAGATTAAAGCCCAAGTAAACAGCATTCTAAGTAGCCATGTAGTAATAGAGGTAGAAGGCATGAGAAAAATATTGCTAATAATCCAGCTATAAACTTGGAAAGGCAGCAGTATGAATTATCAAAGACAGAAATACAGCTATACTGTATCTATCTTTTCATAAGACTTTCACTCTAGTCCCCGGTATCAAAGAAGCACACTGTTTTCCTTGGATTAGTAGTCTTCCAAGACTTCAAGACTACACTGTATGTTAGGTAACTTGACAATACATACATACATACATACATACATACATACATACATAAATATTTAAAAAATAAAAAATAAAAAATAGAAATGTCTTGACTTTGGGGGCACCTGGGTAGTTCAGTAGGTTAAGCATCTGACTCTTGATTTCGGCTCAGGTCATGATGTCACAGTCTGTGAGTTCAAGCCCCACATGAGGCTCTGTGCTAACAGTGTGGAGCATGCTTGGGATTCTATCTTCTCCTCACCTGCTCAATCTCTTTCTCTTTCAAAATAAATAAATAAACTTTTAAAAATAATAATAAATGAATTAATTAAATAAGATAAAAATATACTATAGAAATGTCGTGACTTTGGAGAGAAGTTGTGCTTATTTTAGAATTGGTTTGCTTATGTTTTTTCCTAGTATAACTGATCTGTTTAATCTTCTTTGTAAACAATTTCTAGAGTTCATTTTGAGAATAAACATTACCTTGAAATTGATCGATTTAATTTTTGTATTTCAAGTTCATTTTTTAAAAATAAATATAAAATTATTTTTATATTTTTTCTGTGCCTGTGATTTTTTTATCCTCAATTAAAATACTATGAAATTATTTTCATTATTTAAAACCATTATCTAATATTTCAATTACAATATTTTCTTCAAATAAATTATTTTGGCTTTGTTCATTGATCCTACTGTGAACATCCATTAATATTAACTTTTCAATTTATTATACCCTGCCATGTTAGTTGGGTTTACTATATTAGCCATTACTTACATTCAAAAGTTGAAAAACAATTACAATATTTTATTCATTCTTATTTGATTGTGTTAAAAGTTGAAGAGCTATAAAATTTTCTCTGAGCAGGATTTTACCCACAATCTAAAGGTTCTAATGACTACTGTTATCATTATTATTATTACTCTACAGATTACTTAAAAATTTTAGTTGCATTTTACTTGATTAAAAGTTGTAAAAATATATATTGGTTTTGTTATTGATTGAATTTCATCTCCTCTTACCATATAAATTATACTTTAAAAAAATCTTTAGTAGTTGCCCTAGACTTAAAATACATTTTTGCCTAACCTAAATGCACTTTCAAATAATACTATACTGCTTCACATGTACTTGCAGGTACCTTATAACACAATACCTTCCTTTGTTCCTTTGTGTTAAGGAAAAACATTTATTCTAACATTTATTCCTTCTCCAGTGCCCTTTATTTCTTTATGTAAATCCAAGTTTCTGGCCTATGTCATTTTCTTGCTGCCTGAAGAATTTTTTTAAACATTTATTGCACGATAGGTTTTCTTATAATAGAATCCTCCAATTTTTGTCTGCGAAACTTGTTATTTCTCCTTCACTTTTGAAGGAAAATTTCATTAGACATAGAAGCCTATGTTGATGTTTGTTTGGTTTTTTTCTCTTAATTCATTACATATTTCACTCCACTGTTTTTGCTTGCATGGCTCTAATAAGGAGCTCATTGTAACGTCTTACCCTGTTCCTCTACAGGTAAGATGTCCTTTCCACCTTTGGATTTTTCTGTTTGTCTCTTCATTTCTGCTATTTGTATTGGATATGCTTACATGTGAGGATTTTGTTTTGCTTTGTATTTATCATTTTTGATCTTCTCTTGGCTCCCTTGATCTACAGTTCTCTCATTTTTTGACTGTTATCACTCATTGTTACTTCAAATATTTTTTCTGCTCTGTTTTTTTCTTTTTCTCCTTCTCTCCCTGGTAACCCACCAAAACATACAATAAGCCTCTTTTTATTGTCTCACAATTTTTGGCTATTCTCTTCTCCTTTCTTTCTCTTTCTTTTTGCATTTTAATTTGGGCATCATCAACCTTATCATTTCCTTCCTTGGCTCTATGGAGGCCAAAACTCTCTAGTGCATTTGTTTTATCCTCATCTCTTGACTTTGGGCTTCCCTAAGTATTCCTCCTTGAAAAGAGTCTGTGACATGCAATTCTGTCTCTTGTAATCTCTTGTTATCATACTGCAGCCCTGATCATATTGTGGTACATTGTGGAGGAAGGAGAACTTCTATAATCTTCTGAGATTAGATTTCCATTCTTTAGTGGGTCTGTGTTTTACGGTTGTATCTCCAGTGATGTAGCTTGTTTAATTCTTCTGCCTCTTACTTCCTTTCCTCAATGCAGCATTTTTAATGTATTTTCTTGAAGGCCTTACCCCTTTGACTATGTTGGTGGATCCAGGAAGACTTAAAAGAAAAAAAACAAAGTCAGCCTGGGAAAAATTTCCTTACCCAGCTGGGAAGGATTTTAAAATTGTATTCTGACAAGGTCGTTTCACCTGTCCCTTGTTGTAGGAAAGGCTCTTAGTTCACAATGTTTACTTTGCTCTTCCCCAGCCATAACCATGAGGAAAAGATCCTTCTCAAATGTTTACAGTGATAACCTGGAAGGGTTCTTGGATGTAAAGGCCCCAAAAATGTGCCACCCAAAAAGTTCTCACACTAGTCCACACTGAAGCCTACAACAAATCACCAAATTTATCAATCAAGTGTCCCTACAACTTCATAGTTCTAGCGGATTCCTCTCCAGTTAGGTAGACTTCATTTGAGTCTTTCTGAATATGCTTCTCTTTCCAGATTCCAAAGTGGCAGTTTGCCTTATGACCTCAGTTACCTTATGGGTACAAAAAAAGTTAATGATTTTCATCATCCAGCTTTCCCTTGTTGTAAAAATTCAAGTGACAACTTGCAAGCTCTTTACCTGTCAGAGGGAAACCAGAAGTCTTCTATGCTTTGTTTCTGTTGTACTTTTAAAACATGTCTGATGACTGATTACAAGATAACTACTTCCTTTTGCTTTCTGAGCTTGTAGTTCTTAATAAGTCTCAAATTGGCTCACTTATGATTGCGATTCATCCTTGAATGTGCCCATCATATATAAGCCAAAGAGTATTAGAAATAATGGACAGGGCAGAGTTGGAAAAGCAGGAAGCTAAGGAAATCATAAGTACACAGCTATATATGAGTTTCCAAAAATGAAAACAGTCAAGCAAACAGCCAGGAAAAGATATAGAACAACAAGAGCTCTCCAGGAGTACTTTATTGTATTACAAAGGCTTTTATTTTTTCAAGTTTCATGGTAAGCATATAGTTCCTCAAACTCTTCTCTAAACCAGCATCCTTCCCCAGAGGGTACCTCTCATTGGTCTTTCATTTAACAGCTGTAAGGCTTAGAAAAGTCACTTAGCCTCTTTTTTGCCTATTTTCCTCTCTATAAAAGGGTCTATATGTTATCATGATTATACAAGATAGTGCCTGGGAAGTGTGTTACAGCATTCAAGCAAGTAAATAAGCATTGAATCTCTATGTATGGATTCTAGACCTCAGGGCACAAAATGGTTCATGGAGCAAATAAATGTTCTGAGATCTAGAAATGAAAGGAATAAAGGAAACTCCAAGAAAGGGAAAATGAAATAGTAAAGAGGAAGGAAAGGGGCAGGGCCCATAAGGGATAAGTTGAAAGAAAGAAAACAGAGATTTAATAAAAATAGACTTTCAGGGGCAGCTGGGTGGCTCAGTCAGTTAAGCATCTGATTTCATCTCAAGTCATGATCTCGTGGTTCATGAGTTTGAGCCGCCTTGGGCTCTGTGCTGACAGCTTAGAGCCTGGAGCCTGCTTTGGATTCTGTGTCTCCCTCTCGCTCTGCCCCTTCCCCATTTACTCATGCTCTCTCTTGGCCTCAAAAATAAATAAAACATAAAAAAAATTAATAGACTTTCATATATAATTTATTTAAAATCAAAACTGCAAACAAATAGTTAAGAAAAAATTTACAATGATATATGTTGATATGTACACTTATCCCTATTGATAGGATCAATAATAGAAGTCTGTACCACAAGATTGAAAATGGTAGTGATTACCTCCAAGAAGATAAGATTGGGAGAGGACAGATGAAGGGGTCACCAATATTTGCTCCAGATAAATCTATTATTAATAGTTTAAATCTTATTAAGTTATATGGCATTCATATCATTATTTCTTTAATAAAGGAGTAAATGGCACCTGGTGGCTTAGTTTGTTAAGCACGTCTCTTGATTTTTGCTCAAGTCATGATATTGCATTCATGAGACTGAGCCTTGTGAGTGCTGACATCATGGAGCCTGCTTGGGATTCTCTCCCTCATTCTTTCTACCCCTCCCCAACTTGCATACCTGCATGCATGCATACAGGTATGCTCTCTCACTCTCTCTCAAAATAAATAAACTTAAATATATATATATATATATATATATATATATATATATATATATATGTGTGTGTGTGTGTGTGTGTGTGTGTGTGAATTAAGAAACTATCCTTTCATTCTCTTTTCATCATTTAGAGAAACGCCTCTAATATGATTTACACTCAAACTATTAATATACAGGACCCTGCTCAAGGAAGTACTGTGAAGGATGAGACCTAATATTCCCCTGAAATCCAAGGAAACAAAGTTCAATAGTTGCAACATTCCAAAGATGAGCTAACTGTCACCTGTCCATATATGATCTAACTTCTGCTGGGACTGGTATCAATATCTTGCTTCCCTTTATGACATGGTAGATACAGAGCAAAAGAAAGAAAGTTACATCCTCCTAATAAAAAAGAAATATAACATTTGAAACTCCTTTCTTTTATACTTCCACTTGTATTTAAAAGGACTAACTTGAGGGATGCCCGGATGGCTCAGTCAGTTAAGTGTCTGACTTCAGATCAGGTCATGATCTCACAGCTTGTGGGCTCAAGCGTTGACAGCTCAGTGCCTGGAACTTGCTTCAGATTCTATGTCTCCCTCTCTCTCTGCCTCTCCCCCACTCATGCTCTCTCTGTCTCTGTCTCTGTCTCAAAAATAAATAAACATTAAAAAAAATTTTTTAATAAAAAAAAAGGACTAACTTGAATCTAGCTTTCAAAAGAGTAGATTATTGCATGATGCCCTTAATACCCAACTTTTCCTCAGGGAAAGGTGGAAGTTAAGGATCCCCCAAGAGCATGATAGGGAAAACCTTTCCAAATACTTGACTCACTGAAAACACAGAGATAGAGATGGAAAGCCTCCAAGCTCAGAGGCTACTCTTTACAGCACACACTTGGCACACTGAGGACACAATCCCTCCAATATTGCTCACGGTACCTGGAATTCATTTCACCTAAAGCAGACTCTGGAGGTAAGCCCTCTCATTAAGCAGTGAAGGAACTGGTTTCAGAGGTGATCAGTGTAGGGTAAGTATATCCCAGATAAGAGATTATTTTTCTTTGAACTTTTACTTTTAATGCGTCCCCCCTATTTTTTTAAGTCTATTTGTTTTGAGAGAGGTGAGGGCAGTGAGAAGGAGTGAAAGAGAATTCCAAGCACACTCTGCACTGTCAGAATGAGCCACCCCACCCAGGGGCCCCGGTTCCCCCCTATTTTAAAACTATTTTGCAGATTTTTTATACCTATCTATGGAGCTTAGAGTTCTGAATGTTTTATTTGGTTAAATTCTTACAGGAAAGTTTATGGGTTTTTCTCTCCCAGCTAATCCGTGGGACTTCTGAATTCCTAACAGCATTAGACACACTAACAAAAAGCACTGACTTTCTACAATCTTAGAGGTTCTGGAATGCCCTGGTTGGGGAAGATGTTTTCTTATCCTGATGTTTTCTGGATTTAACTTATTCCACCATTTGATATACAAAACATATGAACATAGGGGAAGGGAAGGAAAAATAAGATAAAAACAGAAATGGAGGCAAACCATATCTCTTAAATATAGAGAACAAACTGAGGGTTGCTAGAGGGGAGGTGGGTGGGAATGGGCTAAATGGGTGATGGGCATTAAGGAGGGCACTTGTTGGTATGAGCACTGGGTCTTATATGTAAGAGATGAATCACTGTGTTCTGTTTCTGAAACCAATACTACACTGCATGTTAATAATCTTAAATTTAAATAAATAAGTAAGTAAGTAAGTAGTGGTAAATGCAGAAAAATCTTAGTCATTAACATTAACAGTCCTCTTAGTAATTAACATTAATAGGCCTAAGTACTGTCCTATGAAAACAGACAATGAAGTTAAAATGATTTTAAAATAAATATGAACATTGTTTTGGACTCTTACATATGTTTGTGTCTGGGTTACCTCTTCATAGAATAAAAGGTCTTATTTTATAAAAACCTTTTCTATTTTTATAGTCTTGTCAAAATCAGAAGGCATCTCTAGGAGGGAAGTTATGTTGGTGGTTTGGGAATCAGAAAGACCTCAGTTTATTAAGTTCTGTTGACTTTCTAACTTATGACCTTGAAACAAATCAAGTAAATGGCAATAAGTGCTGTGATTATTGAAATAGATAATGCTTATAAAGTGCATATTAGCACAGCAACTGGAACTTAATGAGCACTAGGTAGTCAATTTTTTAATCTTCTAGTTTCTAGCCTGAAAAAGGTAAAAAAAAAAAAAAAGACAGATGGAGAAATTAAGAGACAAAGCAAAAAAAGAATGAAAGGAAGAAGAAAGATAGAAAGGAAGGAAGGATTAAAAGAAAAAAATTCCATTGAAATCAATATATATAATATAGATAAATAGTTCATGAACAAATGAACTGAGTTTACATATTCTCCCATCGAGGAGAGTCAGGAACTTTCAGAAGTCTGTCATATAAGATAATCTCAAAAAGGAAATTCCTCTTGCCAGTGAGGGGGAAGGGCCAGTGAATATATGGAACATTTATGAGTCATTAATTCTCAGTCAGGCTAATTGGTTTCATTTCTAACGATACAATCTATAACTACTTGTCTAGAGCAGTGATGATGAACCCAAAACAGACTGAATCTCTCTGTGTTTCTCAATCCCTTGAAGCTGCTGAGGATGAAAAGAGAGCCTGCGCAGGTACATGGAAATCCCATCTTTAATTCTCCAGCATCTGGTTCCATAAATTACCTCCTCTTTCTATGTTCTCCACTATTTACTTCTCTTTCAGTTGCCATTTCCTTTGTTAACTCACCTGATTTGACTGATTTTCACTCACATTGGTTATTTCCTTCTGGTCTTATTCTCACAATTAAAATTGTATTATAAGATGTATTTCTTCAGAATGCCTTGGTCTTTGTTAAAGTGGTATGTGAAGTACTTTGACCTTTTCATCTACTTTCTCCCTAAATATTAGTATCACAAAATAAAAGGTAACATCTATGTCTTTACTATTCTATTCCTACTATTCAATATGAAAAGCATGCTAGCTGTATCTTTGCCAGAGGAATTAAACCACTGTTCCCATGGTTTCCTGAAAATCATCAAAATTATTTTGCACTTATTATATAGCAAATAAGTGCTTTGCTAGCATTTATTATATACCATAGCATTTCTCATGTTTTCTTGTTTCAACTCATTTAGTCCTCAAAACAATCATAAGAAGTACCGACTCTTAGTGTCCACCTTTAACAGAGGAAGAAATTGACCCATAAGGCAGTCTGGTAACTCACACAGAAATCACAGCAGGTAAGTGGAGCATCTAGAAACACAAATAGTTTGGCCCCTGTGTTTGTGCTTATGCTGTATATTGGAAATGGCTCCTATATAAGTGCTCTGATTCTCTCAACTAATTTTGATACATTTGATTTTAAATTTTAAAAAATACTACCTGTAAAAGTATAGGAAGTCAAGTTGGGGATAAAGAAAACAAGCATAAAATTAGTTAAAATCCCACCACCTATATGGCCACAGATGGTAGCTATACTTGGGGTGAACATAGCATAACCTATAGAGATGTTGAATCTCTACACTGCGCAGCTAAAACTAATGTAACATTGTGTGGTAACTATATTCAAATTAAAGTAGAATTTGGGGGCAAATTCTAAACATCCGTTCATGCAAATGTCATTTGTACTCTCCTCCCCCAGTAAAAATATTTTTTTTCCTCTATAGTTTTCTGGACTTACTGATATCTTCCCATGCTAGTTAATGTAGATACCTAATAACCCTTTTAAAACTGGATATATCCACATAATCAGTCCCTTATTAACAAACATTTCCTATTATAAGAAATGCTAAAGTAAAATAACATTATGCATTTTGTCTATTTTCTTTCAATTAATTCCAAGACATAGGATTCTGAATTACATTAAAATTTTTTTTACTCTTATGACTCAACTGCCTTCTAGGATGACTGTACCACTTCACATCTCCCATCAGCTGAGAATGAGAAGCACTGGTTCCCCAAACCTACAGCAGCAACAGGTTTATCTATTCTGTTGAGGAGAAAATTTTTAAAAATGGAATCTGCTTTCTGAATTTGAAGTAAACATAGAAAGACCTCTTCAATCTCCAGTTTTAGATATTAACTCGTACCCATTTTATTAAAACTTTACAATTTTATTTTTACACTTAAGCCTTCTAAGCATCTGGAAGCTACTTTGCTGTAAGAAGAATGGTAAGATACTTACAAGTTTATGTTTCTAATGTTGAGCTTCATATTTAATAACTATCGAATATTCTAATTTTAGTATATAGCCTTCCATTATCCTATTTAATTGCAATGCCTTATTTATCATATACTAAGTTTCCTAATTTGTACCACATTCTTAACTGGGTTTCGTTATATTTATCTGTTCAACTTCAGTTAAATCAATCATTGTTTAATTAGTATGGGTTTATGATATATCCCAATCTCCTTTACAGAAAGTGTTCTCTTTTCTACCCCCTAGCACCCACTTCATTTCCTTTTCACAATATCTCTGGACTTTGAAATGGACATTTGGATCACTCTGTAATGCTCCACAATATTTCTGCTTGGCTTTTTTTTTAAAGGTTATTTATTTATTTTGGGAGAGACAGAGCAAGTGAGGGGGAGGATAGAGAGAGAGGGTGAGAGAGTGCTGAGCCTGACGCTGGGCTCAAACTCACGAAACTGTGAGATCATGGCCTGAGCTGAAACCTAGAGTCTGATGCTTAACCGACTGAGCCACTCAGGTGCCCCTCCACTTGGCTTTTATTTTATTTTTTTTTCATTTTTTCATTTTTTTAATATGAAATTTCTTGTCAAATTGGTTTCCATACAACACCCAGTACTCATCCCAACAGGTGCCCTCCTCACTGCCCATCACCCACCCTTACCCACCCTCCCCCTCCCCCTCCCTCCCACCCCCCATCAACCCTCAGTCTGTTCTCAGTTTTTAAAAGTCTCTTATGTTTTGGCTCCCTCCCTCTCTAACTTCTTTTTTTTTCTTCCCCTCCCCCATGGTCTTCTGTTAAGTTTCTCAGGAACCACATAAGAGTAAAAACATGGGAACTACAATTATTGCTCAGAATAGTTCAGTGAAAATGGCTATTTTTACAACTTTGAATCTTTTTTCTCTATTTACATGGTTTCATTTCCCATTTCAATCTGCATTTCAAATGTTTCAGAAAAGTTCGTTTTTTCAATAGAATGCATATGTTGCTCAATTATTTCACTTATAAAGGAGACCTTTCTAAATTGTTTTATTTTATTAAGTTATTATTTACTATTTATTATTTATTATGTTTATTAAAATAATCCTGATTTATTTTTTCATTTAATTACAAGTTATTGAGATGGACAATTACATGATTTGTGAATAATTATATTTTTGATATCATCCTTTCAAGAACATTACTTGATTTGCTCTTTCTGCTATAGTAAATTATTGAAAATTAATTCATGTTCTTGATTTTAATGTTTCATCTATAATCAGACATTGACTATTGGTTTAAAAATATTTAAAATATCATATTAAAATATTTCTTAATCCTTCCTATTTTACTAAGAGTTTTTATCAGGGATCAGCTTTGAAATTTATCCAGTGATTGTTTAGTACATTCATTCCCTATAATCTTTATGGAAATAGCCTCTGAAATCAAGTATTGTTCATCTCTTCTCATGGTCTTTATGTGATATGCTGTGGGATCAAAAATTTTCTCTTGATAGACCCACATAGGAAAACCACGTGATCATTTGATCTGTGGATACACAGATATGGAAACAGACTGTAGAACAGACTGGACATGGAAAAAATGGAACAGAGAGATCATTCACGAGCCTTTTAAATTGGGAGCCTTTTCAAGATGGGAAAATATGTAGACCAGATGTAAAGGACAAAATGACAATAGAAGTGAAGAAGGAAATGAAATGAGAAATAGTTGAGAATAAAGTTATACAACTGGAGCTAGAAATGAAATAATAGAGTGCTACCCAGGTATCTACACCAGGCACTGGAGAGAATGGTAGTGATATTTATCAAAGCATTGGAGTAAATTAAAATAATTTCAGTTCTGACATATCTACTTGATGATGGAGATGGAACTTGCATTTGTGTATACCACAGACTGCTTTGGATATATTATTCTGGAGCAAGGGATAAAGCTACAGATTCAGAATTCAACATGTAGGTACTAGTGAAAATAAATAAACTAGTATTGAATAAAATCTTTTTCCCCTCAGAGCAATGAGAATCTTTATGAGGGTTTTAAAAAGATACAGGCGGAGGTATGTGATGAAGAATTTGCATTTTTAAGTCCTTCCTATTATCAGACCAAGGTAAACAGGCATAGAAGACTTTCCTGAGAGAATTGTTAAAAGAGGTGTTGTCAACACACTTAAAAATAAAATACTTAACACAGACTCTGAGTCACACCAGAAATTAAGGTGAAGGAGAGTAAAAATGATTGCTGTGTTAGTGAAAGTTATAGAGAGGTCAGAAAGGCAGAGAAATAATTAGGGAAGGGCTGTTATAAAAATGATCTAATTGCATTCAACAAATTAACAGAAAACCTGGTTTATAGTGGATCAAAGAAATTACAGCTTATTTTTCTCACATTATAAGAATAAATCTGAAGGACATTATTGCAGGCTTTAGTTAAATGATTCAACATGCCTTTGGTTTCTAGGTCCTCTCTGAATTTTTACTGTATTATTTTATTATATGGGCTTTGCAACTTTGTGGTTTCTGCACCTTTAAACATATCATTAGCATTAAATGCAAAAAAAAAACCCCACAAAAACAAAAAACAAAAAAACAAAACAAAACAAAAACCAAGACCATGAAAAGAACCTTCTCTACATGAAGCTTTGTCTTTTCATTTGGAAGGAAAGCTCTTCAGACAACATTAGTTTACCATTGAATAGTTCTGGGTCACATGCCCTATATTAGATTAATTCATGGCCAAGGAAAATGGGTTTACAGCAACTGGTTTATAAAAATCACATATAGATCATGTATAAAAATCATGCTCTCAACTGGAGATAGAGCTAATGTCTTCTATAATCTAGAGATTTAAGCCAACTACCAGAAAAAAAATGAAATTTCTGTTGGCAAGAAGTGGGAAGAAGATTGGCTTTAGAAAAGCCAATGAGGGGCACCTGGGTGGCTCAGTGGGTTCAGCATCCGACTTTGGCTCAGGTCATGATCTTACGGTTTGGGAGTTCGAGCCCCACATCAGGCTCTGTGATGACAGCTCAGAGCCTGGAGCCCGCTTCAGATTCTGTGTCTCCCTCTCTCTTTGCCCCTCCCACCCTCAAAAATAATAAATAATAAACATTACTTTAAAAAAAAAGAATTAAAAAAAAAGCCAAGGAGCCAAGAGCAAAGGGAGTTACAGAATAAAGGGCATGATAAATATTATCACATCCTGCAGAAAGATCAAGGAAGATGATGCTAAAAATTGATTACTGTATGATGTATTCAGATTCCAGGGGTTCTTCCTATGAACAAGGAATTTTGGAAACTGAATTGTTTTGGCCTACTGGCAAACAAAAAGTGAGGACCGCCAATCAGGAGTTAGGAAGAGAAAGAGAATTAGGAGACACAAGATTCAGAAACTTGATTTTTTAAAAAAGAACTAACTATGTAAATAGGTAAAAGGAAGCAAAAAGTTGAAGAAAGTTTAATTGATTAATCCTTAGGGAAGATCCATGGTATATGGGAAAGAGCCAACCTTCAAGAGCACAGAGCCATGGTCAGAAGTATGGATCATGTTGTCCTACAGCTCTGGGTAAAAGTCCTGGCTCTGACACTTGATCCCTCTAAGACTCAGTTTCTTCATTAGTAAAATGAGTCTAAAAAAAGTTTTCCAAATTGAATTCTGTGGGGTTTAAATGAGATAATGTACTTGGTACAAAGCTTTGCATGGAGGATACATCAAAAACATGTCATCTATTAATGTTATAATTGTTTAATTAACATTTTTTACTTACTAAGCATTCAGTCTTTGTATCTAACATTTTCATTGAATATAGAGGCATGTACCCATGATAATAGTTATGAATCAAAATTATGAATAATCACAATCTGAGCACCTGATTTCCATGGAAAATTACACACACACACAAATTTAAAAACAAAACCAAAACACATATACAAGGTGAAACAAGGTGAAAGGCATTAAACAATTTTGGCCTAAAGATCTCTATTTGACCACTGAAATAAATTCAGTTAAGGAAAATTAGCAAGTTTAGTGTGAGAATATTAATGTGAAGCTGACAGTAGTAGCCGAGATTATTAAGATGGGAGAACACGTAAGTAAGTGATCAGGGAAACGTCTAGAATTCCTTGAGAGGTAAAATAAAAGGATCTGAAAATGTAATAGAAGGGAATTAACACCATTTACCTCCATCGAAAATATTAATAATTTTCTTCCCTTTTTATGTAATCATTCTCTTGATCACCATAATGTTTTCATATCCTTAATTTTTTTCTTATCCAATTAAAGGATTTCTAATTGGGGATATGTACCCCAAAGAAAAAACTAGCAAGAAATAGGAAATTTACACTTGTACCACTGATTCTGAATTTTAATCATTTTCTATTCTCAGGTGATTTGAAAATCAGCTCTTCTGCCCAAGTCAATGGATGGATTAAATAATTCTATGGTTTCTGAGTTTGTGTTGCTTGGACTCTCTAGTTCTTGGGAAACTAAAGTTTTTCTTACATTAATATTTTCCTTGATCTATTTAGGAATCATCCTGGGAAATCTCTTCATTGTCTTTTTGGTAATTTTTGATTCTCATTTACATTCTCCTATGTACTTCCTACTGGCCAATCTGTCCTTCATTGACGTGGGGGTTGCCTCTACCACAGTCCCCAAAATGATTAGAGACCTTTTAAATGAACACAAGATAATTTCTTTCCAAAGTTGTATGACACAGATATGCTTCATCCACATCATGGGAGGAGTGGAGATGGTGTTACTCATCGCCATGGCATTTGACAGGTACACAGCAATCTGTAAGCCTCTTCGCTACCTGAACATCATGAACCCTAAAATATGTGTTTCATTTGTAATTGCTGGCTGGGTCATTGGGGTGATCCATGCTATGTCCCAGTTTGCTTTCATTATAAACTTGCCCTTTTGCGGTCCTAATAAAGTAGACAGCTTTTACTGTGACTTTCCCAGAATCATAAAACTTGCATGCACAGATGGAGCCAAGTTTGAGTTTATTATTGCTGCCAACAGTGGCTTCATGAGCATGGGCACCTTCTTCCTGCTAATCCTTTCCTATATCTTTATTTTGGTCACTGTCTGGAAACGTTCTTCAGGAGACTTATCCAAAGCATTTGTCACTCTGTCAGCTCACATCACTGTGGTGGTTCTATTTTTCACTCCATGCATGTTTCTCTATGTATGGCCTTTCCCCACATCGTCAGTTGATAAATACCTGTTCATTGCTGACTTTGCTATCACACCCATCTTAAATCCCATCATATATACGTTAAGAAATAAAGACATAAAGGTAGCCATAAAAAGATTGAGCAAATAAGGACATTATGTCAGACTCTGCTAACTGGTTCTATCATTGGAGCTCTCAACCTATACATCCATCTGTCTTTTATATATTTCTACCTAGGCATCTGACATTTAAAACAGACATAAACTTAATATATTTTCTACCTCACTGATCAAAATTCTACTCCTCTGTAGAGCATTTATTCATTACTTTGGTTAGCATGGGAGATGTGAATCTACTATATAAGGGTATTATTTTATTATTTTAGCAGACAGCAGTAGTATCTACTAAATAATATTTTATGATTGAAACTGTGATTATTTTGACAATAAGTAATATAAGAAAATCCCTTCTGCTGCCCATAAGGTTTGAAAACAAAGTACAACCCAGCTCTGGGGAATGTCAGGAACCATTACATTGAAGGGTTATATATGTAGGAGTAGTAGCTCTACATAGTTATTTAGGTTGGTTTCCCTTAGAAGACCCTAAGACAAAATTGTATTGCATGTAGTTTATTTGGAAGCTGATTTTAGGATTCATTAGTAAGGGAACAGGGAAGCGGTACTGAGAAAGGAAAGATGCTTATGTTGCTATAACCGGAGTGCAAGCCAACTGTATTCCTCCAGGAGACTGTAGAGATTCTGTGATTTAGAATTGTCCCAATTGAAGGGCAAGGTATTCGAAGTATTTCTTCATTTGTATTAGGTGCATTAACTCCTTGGCCTGTCCAGTCTTTCCCACCGTAAATACTGAACATCTATTTTAAGAAACAAAAGATAAGCAACGAGATAGCCTTTCTGGTGCTGATAGTAAAGAACCGTCTCCAATAAAAGTACACTAGGGGCACCTGGGTGACTCAGTTGGTTGAGCGTCTGACTTCGGCTCAGGTCATGATCTCATGGCTCATGAGTTCAAGTCCCACGTGGGGCTCTGTGCTGTCAGCTTGAAGCCTGTAGCCTGCTTCAGATTCTGTGTCTCCTTCTCTCTCTGCCCCTCCCCAACACACTCTGTCTCTCTCTCTCTCACTCTCTCTCTCAAAAATAAACATTAAAAAAAAAGTAAACTAAAAGCAGCCTCCTAATACTGCTTTGTAACTGAAAGAAATGCTAATTAAACATTTTACTCTAACAGAGCCAAACTGGTAACTGAGCACAGAGAATTCTGTGATAGAAAACAGTTCTCTGCTTTCAATGTGCCTCATCAAACCAGCAGTTCAAAGTGGGCCATTCAGAATCCAAGAGTCATGACCAGCCTATGGGATCAGGTCCCACAACTGGCCATCATCTGCTACCCACAAAAGACTTCCGACTTCCTCAAGAATGGGAAGTGAAATCTTGGTTCCACACAAAAACTGTAGACATTGATGAAAATAAAATTTTTCTCACACCTACAGAAACTTAAACTGAAAGTTTACTTCCAACTCTAGGACTGTTATACAGTAATTAAATTCACTTTGAATTTTTGACTCCAAATTTCAGAAAAGGTACATTATCAGATGATGCTCTCAATTTAGGGAAACTCAGTAATTAAGACATACCAAGAAACATAACATGGATAATCAGTCTATAAGCCTTTCTCTACCCACAACACAGATCTCTAACATTTCCTACTCTAGAAGTTACTTTATATGATAAATACATCTACCTTGGGAGGATAACACTATCTAATAAAACTTGCCCAAACAAAATGTATTGTTTGTTTTATCATGTTTTGACTGTATTTAGGCCCTGGTTAGATTTTGGAATCAGCTCTATATCCATGAAGAAAAATACGATCACAGATAATGACGGTTCCAAATGTAATATATCTTATACTCTATAATAAACTCTTCTCTCTTACTTCTCTTCTTCCCTCACATTTAAAACAGTACTTCAAAACCAACCACCATATATACCAAATCAGTTTTGGAAGTTTTATAAAGTTTCCAGAAATATCAAGGGTTTCTTCTCAGGTAATTCCTGGAACATCTGGACTCTAAAGCAAAGACCTTCCTGTACCAAAAGGGATGCCTTCTGTATAGTCTGAGAGCTTCCTATATATTGAGGGAATATTCTAACTTCATGATTCACAATTCACCTATATTAAGAGATGGCTCTGACAGAATGTCAGTTACCAGAAATTTCCAAACAAAAAATTGGTTGCTAACAGTATTCATTGCTAAAAGTTTAAGTCAGGAAGAACCTGAATGAATCATAGGGAAGGAAGCCTCCAAAATGCTATGAAAACAGTTATTTTCCATGGAAATAAAATTAAGCTTTTAGAATGTAACAGAATCAGAATGGCACCTTAGAAGTAGAGGCCACAGGACCTAATATGGTACCCAAATCACGCTGTTTCCCAACTCTGTGACTTCAATTAAAATATGCTGAGATATAATTTTTCGACATAAAATCCATTTCATTAGGTATGGATAGAGATTAGGTATTACAATGCGAATGCAAGCTCCTAGCATGTTAACTGTATTCAGGTTCTCTTTTCCTCATCTTTTTTTTTTTTATCTCCACATGTTTACCCCCTCTTTAATGAAAGTTCTATCTTGACTATTTTAAGATAAAAATATAGACTCTAGGAACCTAAAGATAAACTTCTACACCTTAAACATCCTGTGTTTTTAAATTTTATTACCACAGTATTCTTCATCTGGCTATTAACATAAATTAATTTTATAATATTATCACTACCCTGTGATTTTTAAATCAGTACAAAACACTAGTAACACATTTCAAGGAAAGTGATAAGGGGAGAAACCAGGCATGGGCTTTGGTGTAATCTGTAGCAGTCAGGGTCTCTTTCATCTGAAGTGTCCAGAAGTAAGTAGGCTACGCTCTATGAACATGGTCAATAAATCCGTTTGACTTTACTAGAGAAAATGAGATCCTTCCAACTGCCTTTTTGTATGCTGACAAACAAGCACACTAAAATGTAGCTCACAATGCCTTGCTTTACCACATACCCACAGGAAACAGCAGTGATAAAAAAAAAAAAAGCCATAAATGAAAACTTGACAAAGTTATATTAACCAGGGATGGTAGATTCTGTCCCAGCCACCATGGTCATACAATTAACCCAAACTGATGTAATTTCATTATAAAGTATATTAAAGCTATTTTCACAATAAAGTTAAATTTTAATTAGGACACAAAAAGCTACAGCTAACATAAAAATAAACTACAACAGTGGCTTTAATATTCTTGACTAAACGATAGCTAAGACCCAAACTGGGAATGAATACCCCACTATGATTAGCCCCAAGCTGAAATAATTATTACAAAAAAAGTGTTCATCAAAATACTACAAGCAAGAGCCTAAAAGTCAAAGGACTTGGCAGGGCTTTCTATCTCTTCAGAAGAGCCTGTTCTACAATTGATAAACCCAATAAGAGTTTGCCAACTCTTGCAAATACAGTCTATATACCACCACCTTCAGCAAACCCTAAAATTATAATAAGCATAAACATTAAAACTTTAGGTCAAGTTGTAGCTTATGGGACAGAAAGAAATGGGCTATGATTTGTATTTCCCTGATGATGAGTGAAGCTGAGCATCATTTCATGTGTCTATTGGCCATCTGGAGGTCTTCTCTGGAAAAATGTCTATTCATGTCCACTGCCCATTTCTTCACTGGATTATGTTTTGGGGGGGTGGAGGTTGGTGAGTTCTTTATAGACTTTGGATACTAGCCCTTTATCCAATATATCATTTGCAAATATCTTTTCCCATTATGTTGGTTGCCTTTTAGTTTTGTTGACTCTCTCCTTTGCAGTGCAGAAGCTTTTTATCTTGATGAGGTCCCAATAGTTCATTTTTGCTTTTAATTCCCTTGCCTTTGGAGATGTGTCGAGCAAAAATTGCTGCAGCTGTGGTCAAAGAGATTGTTGCCTACTTTCTCCTCTACGATTTTGATGGTTTCCTGTCTCACATTCAGGTATTTCATCCATTTTTATTGTTGTATATGGTGTAAGAAAGTGGTCTAGTTTCATTCTTCTGCATGTTGCTGTCCAGTTCTCCCAGCACCATTTGTTAAAGAGACCATCTTTTTCCCATTGGATACTCTTCCCTGCTTTGTCAAAGATTAGTTGGCCATACATTTGTGGGTCCAATTCTGGGTTCTCTATTCTATTCCATGGTTCTATGTGTTTGTTTTTGTGCTAATACCATCCTGTCTTGATGATTACAGCTTTGTAGTAGAGGCTAAAGTCTGGGATTGTGATGCCTCCCACTTTGGTCTTCTTCAATATTGCTTTGTTGGCAGGAATGCAAACTGGTACAGCCACTCTGGAAAACAGTGTGGAAGTTCTTCAAAAAATTAAAAATAGAACTACCCTATGACTCAACAATAGCACTACTAGGAATTTACCCAAGGGATACAGGAGTGCTGATGCATAGGGGCACATGTACCCCCAAAGTGTATAGCAGCACTTTCATCAATAGCCAAATCATGGAAAGAGCCTAAATGCCCATCAACTGATTAATGGATAAAGATGTGGTTTATATATACAATGGAATACTACTTGGCAATGAGAAAGAATGAAATCATGTCATTTGCAGCAACATGGATGGAACTGGAGAATGTTATGCTAAATGAAATAAGTCAGTCAGAGAAAGACAGATACCATATGTTTTCACTCATAGGTGGATCTTGAGAAACTTAACAGTAGAACATGGGGGAAGGGAAGGAGGAAAAAAAAAGTTACAAACAGAGGGAAGGAGGCAAACCATAAGAGACTGTTAAATAGAGAGAACACATTGAGGATTGATGAGGGGTGGGAGAGAGGGGAAAGTGGGTGATGGGCACTGAAGAGGACACTTGTTGGGTTGAGCAATGAGTGTTGTATGGAAGCCAATTTGACAATAAATTATATTTTTAAAAAAGAGAAAGAAATGGGCTATACCTCTATTCTAAAAACATTAAATTTGGGGCGCCTGGGTGGCGCAGTCGGTTAAGCGTCCAACTTCAGCCAGGTCACAATCTCACGGTCCGTGAGTTCGAGCCCTGTGTCAGGCTCTGGGCCGATGGCTCAGAGCCTGGAGCCTGTTTCCGATTCTGTGTCTCCCTCTCTCTCTGCCCCTCCTCCGTTCATGCTCTGTCTCTCTCTGTCCCAAAAATAAATAAACGTTGAAAAAAAAATTAAAAAATAAATAAATAAATAAATAAAAACATTAAATTTTATACTGAAGTCTTTATAAAATTAAAAACTAAAGGAGAATTGAGTAAAAACTTATGATGAAAGAGCTTAATTAAATAGGTCATGAGGCAAACACATACCACCTTCCTCAAATATCAAAACTTACATATAACTTATTAATAATTATTATATATATAAGAGGAGGTAATAAGGTAAACATCCTGGAAAGTGTGTTTAGACAGATCAAAGTGTACCTTGAATAAAGCACCTGGTTTACACCCAGGAGATTTTATTTAATATGAGCACTTGAACTAAGGCTAGCCCAAAGTTACAAAACTCAATAATTATAAATGAATTAAAAAAAAACACTTATTTAAAATTAAAAATATTTGGGGCACCTGGGTGTCTCAGTTGGTTAAGCATCTCTTGATTTAGGCTCAGGTCACGATCTCACACTTGTGAGATGGAGCCCCGCATCAGGCTCCATGCTGGCCATGGAGCCTGCTAAAGATTCTCTATCTCCCAATTCCTCTGCCCCTCCCCCACTCTCTCTCCTCAAAAAATAAATAAACATCTAAAAATTAAATTAAATTATGAGTATAGGAGATGAAATTTCTAGTTGGTGCTATAGAAAAGGTACCATAAAATAATGATAAAAGAAATATTAAAAGCACTAAATAGCAAAGTTTACACTTTTATTTTTGCCTAATTATTTACTTAGAACAATTAAAAAGAACTTAACTACCCCGAAACCAGACAAGCTACCCATAAACAATTATAAAGAACAAAGTCACCTATGTAGCCAAAGAGTGAGAAGATTTACAGGTAGAGGTGAAAAGCCTATCACGTCTAGTGATAGCTGGTCATCCAGAACAGAATTTTAGTTCATTTTTAAACTTATCTTAAAAAATAATAATTTCAACATAAATTTAAATACTTTTCTAAACAGGTACAGCCTACAGGCACCTGGGTGGCTCAGTTAGTTAAACATCTGTCTCCTGATTTCTACTCAAGTCATGATCTCACATTACATGAGATCAAGCCCCACATCAGGTCTGAGCTGACAATCTAGAGTATGCTTGGGATTCTCTCTCTCCTTCTTCCACTTGCCCCTCCCCTCAAAATAAATACATTCTCATTCTCTCCCTCCCTCAAGATAAATACATAAGCTTTAAAAAATAAATAAAAATAAATTAATTAACTAAAAGGTACAATCTTTAGATATAGGATACAACCTTCCTTGGATAGTAAGAATGAACAACACCTTAGTTGGCCTAGAAGTGGTCACCAATTAAAGTATCCAAGGTCAACAATATATTTATCAAAATTCCAACACTAAGGACCAACTACTAACCTAATACTGGATTAATCTATTAATTAATAGAAGCAATACCATTCACTTGAGTAACATGAGTTATTTCTCCTTGCATAAGCTTATATTAGAATGGACAATCACTGATAGTTAACAAAATAAGTTTAACCCAATAATTCATTACTTATTAAATTAATTGTTAACCCAACACAGGTATGCATTTAAGGAAAGATTTTTAAAAGTCAAAGAAACTCAGCAAACACAAACCTCACTTGTTTAGAAAAAACATTACCTCTGGCATTTCTAGTATTAGAGGCACTGCTTGCCCAGTGACATCTATTTAATGGCTACAGTATCCTCACTGTGTAAAGGCAACATAATCATTTGTTCCAGAAAAAAGGAACTCGTATGAGTGACCATATAAGGGTTTACTTACTCTTACTCTTAATCAATGAAAATGACTTTCCTGTGAAAAGGCAAGAATGACATAAGAAAAGAAGACCTTATGGAGCTTTAATTAATCAGTCCAAAAATGAACAAAAAATTTAACCAAATAATAATTAAACTGTAAATGGACTAACAATTTTGTTTGGCATGACCTTGGATAAAAAAAATAACCTTCAAGTAATTAAAATCTAGACCAACCAGTCAAAAAGTTTATCACTTATTGATCCAAAATACTGATCAACAGAACAACTTACCCTAGGGATAACAGCACTATCTTATTCAAAGCTTCATAAGGTTTATGACCTCAAGGTTGGGTCAGGACACCCTAATGCTGTAACCATTATTAATGGTTGGTTTGTTCAACAATTAAAGTTCTATGTGATCTGAGTTCAGATCTGAGTAATCCAGGTCACTGTCTATCTGTTCTACATTACCCCCAGTAGAAAAAGACAAGAGAAATAAGGACTGCATTACAAAAGTGCCTTCACATTAATAAATGAGATAATATTAATCTAATTAATTTTACCTATCACCACCAAAGAACATGGCCCAGTAACTGTGTAAAACTTAAACGTGGGGTGCCTGTGTGGCTCAGTCAGTTGAGCATCGAACTCATTTCAGTTCAGGTTATGATGCCACTGTTGGTGAAATTGAGCCTTGCATCAGACTCTGCTCTGATAGTGTGAAGCCTGCTTGGGATTCTCTCTCTCTCTGGCCTCCCCAACTCGTGCTTTCTCTCTCTCAACATAAATAAATAAATAAACATTAAAAAAATTTTTAATGAAACTTTATTACCAGAGATTTAATTCATCTTCCTAAACCACATTCATAATTAATATTCTGCCTAATTATACCTATGCTCCTTCCTGAAACATTCCTCACACTAATCAAGTGAAAAGTATTAACCTATATACAACTTCATAAAGAATTAAACACCACTGGCCCCCATGACCTACTATAATCTATCACAGATGCTCTGAAGCTATTCATTGAAAAACTCTCACAATCACTAGCACCATAAATATCCATATTTATTGCTGTACCAATCCTATCCCTAACTTTATCCCTAAGGATATAAGGGATTCTTAAATACAGAGAACAAAGTGTGGGTTGTTGGAGGGGAGGAGGGTGAGGGGAAGGGTTACATACGTCATAGGCATTAAGGAGGGCACTGGTCACAAAGAGCACCGAGTGTTGTATGAAAGTGTTGAATCAGTATGTTGTACAACTGAAACTAATATTACACTGTATATTAAATAACTGGAATTTAAATAAAAAAATCAAAAATATACATGTATGTGTAACTACAGAGCTGAATACTTAAAAGATTTAATTTTGCTATATGTAAACTGTGTTTGTGTGAAAACTATAAATTACAAAAACATTTATAAAATGAAATACTATATTGCATTACAAGTGTTTTTACTTTTTTTTAAGTTTCACAGTGATTGTGTACTTTCTCAAACTCACCTCTGAACCAGCATCCTTAATCAGAGGGTATCTCTTGTTGGTCTTTCACGTCACAGCTGTAATGCTTGGGAAAGTCACTTAGCCTCTTTTTGCCTGTTTTCTCCTCTGTAAAAATGGACCTATGTTTTATCATGATGATACGAGATGCTGTCTGGAAAGTGAGTCGTCGCACACAAGCAAGTGAATAGGCATTGAATCCTTCTGTTCTCAGACTGAGAGGGTTCTGGATTCTAGGCCTCAGGGTATAAAATGGATCACGGAGCAAATATATTAAAGGCTTTGAGATCTAGACATGAAACAGATGAAATTTTAGAGGGAGACAATGAGACAGCAAGAAGACAAGCAGAAGCAAAGCCAATAAGGGATAAGAGAAGAAAGAAATGAAACATTTTTATCAATAGCCTTTCACATCTAATTTCTTTAAAATCAACATTGCAAACAAACACAAAAGACAGATAAAGTGCTAAATTCTCTAAAGACATTGAGTTGATAGGTATACTCATCTTTACTGATGGGAACAGTAAGAAGGATGCCCTGTAGGATTGGTAGCTGTTACCTGCAAGACTGAATGACATTGGAAAGGACAGATGAAGAGATACTTCAAAATTTGATCTAAATAAATCTAATGTTAATAGTTTAAATCCTAGTAACTTAACATGCATTTTTATATTATTTCTTTAATAAAAGAGTAAATTAAGAACTACCCTTTCATTATTTTTTCAACACTTAGAGAAATGCCTATCATATGGTTTACACTCAAACTACTAATATACATGATTCTGCACAAGGAAGTACCATGAAGGTTGAGACCTAACATTTCTCTGAAATCCAAGAAGTGAGGTTCAAGTAGGCCCTTAAATCATGAGCCTAGCTGCAACGTGCCAAATACGAGCTAGCTGTCACCTGCCCATCTATGTAAATCATCTAACTTCTGCTGGTATTGGTACCAACATCTTAGTTCCCTTTATGACATGGTACATACAGGGCAAAAGAAATAAAGTTATATCCTCAAAATACACAAAGAAATAAAAGGCTTGAAATGCCTTTCTCTTATACTTTCACTTGTATTTAACTAGACTAACTTGAATCTACTTTGAAAAGGGTGGATTTTTATTGCATGATGCCCTCAACACCCAGCTTTTCCTCAGGGAACCTTGGAAGCTAAGGATCCCCGAAGAGCATGATAGGAAAAACCTTTCCAAATACGGGGCTCTACTTAAAACACAGAGATAGAGACGGAAAGCCTCCAATACTCTTCATAGTGCACACTTGGCACACTGAGGAGGACACAGTCCCTCCAATAATGCTCATGGCAGAAAATTACCTGGAATTCATGTCACCTAAAGCAGACTCTGGAGTAAGCCCTCTCAGTAAGCAGCGAAGAAACCGGTTTCAGAGGTGATCTGTGTAGTGTAAGTATATCCCAGATAATTGATGTTTGAACTCACACTTTTAATGTCTTCCCCACAGGTTAAGACTAAATTCTTTTTTTTTTTTTTTCCTAAAGCATTTTTTTTTTCCATACCTATCTATAGAGCTTAGAGTTCTGAATGTGTTATTTGGTTCATGTCTTCTGGGCAAGATTATGGGTTTTCTCTCCCAACAAATCCCTGGGACTTCCGAATTCCTAACAGCATTTCAAATACTAACAACAGCATTGCCTTTCTATGACCTTAAATGCTGCCAGATGCCCAGGTTGGGGAAGATCGGTTCTCAAAAACCCTCCAACTTATCCTGACATTTTCTAATTCCTTTTGGATTTTACTTGTTTTCCCCTGAACAAAGCAGCAAATGGAGAAATGTTTCACTCAAAAACTGTAGGGCAAAGTACCTAAAATTCAAACAATGAAACTGAATAGATTTTAATGTGAACCTGTGTATCTCACTCCTATTGTTACTAGCCATTTACATTTATTTGTGTCTCTGTTACCTCTTCATAGAACAAAAAGTCTTACCTCAGAAGACTTTTATGTTTATTTATTTTGGAGAGAGAGAGAGAGAGGGCAGAGAGAGAGGGAGACACAGAATCTGAAGGAGGCTCCAAGCTCTGAGGTGTCAGACAGAGCCCCATGTGGGGCTCAAACCCATGAACCAGACCACGAGATCATGACCTGAGCTACAGTTGGATACTTAACTGACCGAGACAACCAGGGTCCCCTGTATTATTAAATTTTTTTTTAAGAAATTTTATTTAGTTTCTTAGTCTTTTCAAAATCAAGGTTTCAACCAGGTGCCATTTCTAGCAGGAAATTATATTGGAAGCTTTGGAGTCACAAAGACCTGTTTATATTCTAGTTTTCTTACTTTTTATTTTACAACTTGGAAAATAGATAATTTGTGTATGTATGCACATAGTTTGTGAGGTTTATGTGAAGTATTCTAACCAAAAAATACATCAAAGGACATTAAATTTAAATAAATAATTAGAATTCAATAGTGAGATGATATTAACAAAGACATCATAAGCACATGTTGATTTTTCTAATAAAGTCTTACTTTTTGTGGAAAGTACTTAGAAGGAGAAAGAACAAAACCTAACAGGAAAAAGTAAAAAGAAAAAAAGGAGTAAAAAGAACATCAATCCTTCAAAATGGGGAAAATGATTAAAATCACAATAAGAAATTAAAACTACATACACTTGCTATTTCTCATCATCATATGACAATAACATCACATTGGACAGCCTGTGAAAACACAGGTAATTCATACATTGCTGGTGGAAACGCAAAATGCTTTAAGCCCAGCAGAAGGAATACAAACACATGAATAAGTAAGACAGATAACTGTTTTCAAGGTGCTTAACATAGATGTGCTATATAATTCGAGCTAGTTTGTCGCTTTTATAATCTGAACTTTTAAAAAAATTAGGTTATGAGGAAGATGGATAAATGAAGAGAAACCAAAGAAGAAATGGAAAAAGAGAAGGAAAAATGAAAAAAGACCTTGGCCTCCTGGCTTACAGAAAATAGTAAACATATGTATTTCCACAGAGCTCAAGTTAAACAATAGAAATGAAGAGTTTACATACAAACAAACTTAGAATTTATATTTTCTCCTGAAGAACAGTCAGGAGTATAAGTAGCTTTCATATATCCTTCATTTAGGGCAGCCTCAAAAAAGAAATCTCTGTTACCAATGAGAACCGAGAACCAGGGACCATCAAGGCATGTTAATGTTACTCAGGCCAAGGGAAACAGGAGTTTGTGGTCATATTCTTCCACGGGCAGATTCCAAATGCAGGGAAATACTGGATACTAGGAACGCACAGTCAGTAACTGGGGTCTCTTTGGAAACACAACTATCTTTTCTCAAGTCATTTGATGAACGGTTTTTCCCAGAGTCAGTGAAATAATTGGTTCAGTCTGCTAACACATTTTCACAAAGCAATATTTGTTTCTGGGAAGCAAGTTTTGTGTCAGAAATGTAGCATTTGATATCTCCTGGATTCTAGGAAATAACTTCTGAATATATTTAAAGCTACTCATTTTCCCGCAGAAGAGGCACATTCAAGCCTTGGAGAAATTATTTACCCAATATATTTCTATTGAAATTTTTAACCAGAATATTCATTTTTTATTCCCATAACAACTATACTTCAGCTAGGTAAGGCTTTTGACCTACCCTTCTATACTTAGCTCTCCTTCTGGGCCATCGGACTGTGCCTACTTATAAATTCACAAAAACTTTATTTTCCATTTTGAGCTTTTGTAAAATGGTATGATTTGAATTTTTGACATGAGTACTACTAATCTACTCTCCAGCACCTGAGCATTAATTAGATTTTTCTTTCCATTCTAGAAGTTCTTAGTTCTTCCTTTGGGTCACATGAGAACACAATATATTAAATGGAGAAAGCTAACCAGTCTGTGGTGTCTGAGTTTATTTTTCGTGGACTTTGTAATTCAAGAGAGCTCCAGAACTTCCTCTTACTGCCATTTTCCATGCTTTACCTGATGACGGTTGTGGGCAACCTCCTTGTCGTGTTCTTATTCATCACTGACCCTCATCTCCACTCCCCGATGTACTTCCTCTTAGCCAATCTCTCATTTGTGGACTTCTGCCTTTCCTCAGTAACTACCCCTAAACTGACCATAGACTTCCTAAAGGATAATAAGACCATCTCCTTCGGTGGCTGCATGAGCCAGATTCTCTGTGTGCATTTTTTTGGAGGGGGTGAGATGGTGCTACTTGTGACAATGGCCTATGACCGTTATGTGGCCATCTGCAAGCCACTCCATTATTCCAGCATCATGGACAGACAAAAGTGCCTCTGGCTGGTTTTGCTATCATGGGTCATTGGCTTTGTGCATGCCATGAGCCAACTAGCTATGATTTTAGATCTGCCCTTCTGTGGACCCAGAACAGTGGACAGTTTTTTCTGTGATATCCCTTTGGTGATCAAATTGGCCTGCATGGATACACATACTCTAGGAATATTGATAAATGCTGACAGTGGGGTCTTGGCAACAACTTGCTTCATTATCCTACTCATCTCCTACACCTATATCCTAGTAACAGTGCGCCTTCACTCTAAGAATGGAGCATCAAAGGCACTGTCTACCTGTACCGCCCACATCACAGTGGTGCTGCTGTTCTTTGGACCCTGCATCTTCATCTATCTGTGGCCACTTAGCATCACTTGGGTGGACAAGTTTCTTGCTGTGTTTTACACAGTAATCACACCTCTCCTGAATCCAGCCATTTACACACTGAGAAATAAAGACATTAGGAATGCCATAAAGAGACTAATAAGTCAGCATATGGATTCAAAGGATAATTTCTAGTTTTCTCATTAAATCAGAAAATGTACGCTTTGCATCCAAATTTGGCCACATTTTTACCCATAAACTGAACTGGAAACATGACCTGTTCATCATACCGATAGATTTAAGTATTCCCAGATGTATGGTTTGTGTTTATTCCATCATGAAAATGTGTTCAAAACCCCAACACTTATATTCTTACCACTTGGAGAGGATAATAATTGAAAATAATAATTTGTATAAATATTCCTTTATATTTATTCAAATTTTTCAGATGACAACATTGATAATGATAAGAGTAATAAATACTACCATTAGTTTACCAATAATCCCTACACCATGCTAAGCATTTTACCTAGTTTACGTATGTTACAAAACCACTGAGTTAATTATCATTATTCTCATTTCTAATAATACATGATTTACTTACTTTAATTCTAACTTAGCTAGAGAGGATAATAAAGATATTTGAGTGATCTACATCTACCTAGAAAAAAAATGAATCAAATTATAATGTTATTGCCCTTGTACTCCACAGCATAACCCTTATAGTTCAAATTTTCAAGTCTTTTTTTTTCAATCTTTAACATTTATTCAGTTTTTGAGAGACAGAGAGAGAGCATAAGCGGAGAGGGGTGCAGAGAGAGAGGGGAGACACAGAATCCGAAGCAGGCTCCAGGCTCTGAGTTGTCAGCACGGAGCCCAACATGTAACTCGAACCCACGAACAGTGAGATCATGACCACAGCCAAAGTCGGATGCTTAACTGACTGAGCCACCCAGGAGCCCCAAGTTTTCAAGTCTTAACTATTGATTCAAACATTGAATTTCTCTTCACATTATTTTTTGCTAAATACAACAGGAAAAGTATTCACAACTTCTTGAAACGTTACTTATTTTCTTATGTGAATAAATGAATTTCATGATTCTAATTTTACCTGATGTTAAAGAAATAAGAAAGGATTGCTAGTAGACAGGAAGAATGTGTTCCTTTGAAGCAAAAAAATTTACAGCGAAGAGAAGAAAGCCAAAATGAAACCATCAATGCATACAACACAATAATTTTATTCAAAAATCTAAAAACTTCCTAGAAATTAATAAAAAAGAAATAATCCAAAGTGGGGACAGTGGGAAAAATTTAGACCAGGTGTTTATTTCTGAAAAGAAATACCACTGGACACTAGACACAACCTCATTAGTAATCACAAAAATGTAACTTTAGATCATAATGCCATACATGTTAAAGAAAAACATCTGTCAGTAACAGTTATTGTTGACAATATGTATTGCTGTGTATTAATGGAAATTTTATAGCAATGGAAATTTTATAGCCTGCTGGTAGGTGAAAGTTGACTTAACCATCCTGAAAAACAATCTTGCGTTGCCTTGTAAAGCCAAACATGGGGATACACCGTAAGTCAGTGCCTGGCTGCTAAGGGTCCATATACCTATTCTTCCCATGACTAACACAACACCCTCAAGATTCAGCTGGACACATGACCACCCAGCTGCAGCGCAGGTTTCCTAGTCTCTGCAGATGGATGTGTCCATATGACTGACTTCTGGCAGCAGAACATGAGAAGCAATTTGTGAAACTTCAGCCATCTCTTTAAAGACATCAGCTCTATTTTCTCTTTCCTCTGTCCTGGTGGCTGGCACACAACTGGAGCAGATGCTTTGGAGTCAGTAATGAAAGCTACACGTTGAGAGGAGCAGAGCTAATGCTCCCTCCAGGAAACAGAGGGACTCCAGAAGGAACCGAGGCAACGAAGATGGTATTGGTATGTTCTATCTACCACCACGCCATCGTTCATTTGCATGCTTTTCTTCCTGACCTACTTATATTGCTTTGTGTATTTCAGGTGTTATATATTGCAAATTAAAAAAAAATAATGAAGGAAAGGCTTTCTTTTTGGTCTTCTAACAACACCACCACCACCACAAAATTCCACATAGCACACAACCTTTCTTTCTACAGGTTTCAGATAGGCCATGTTCTTTTGGGCTATATACCTAACCAACTTCTCCTTTCAAGGGAAGCCCTCAACAGAAAGCCCCCAAAATGTATGATATGGCATGCATAAATAGTAAAACATAGAGAAAGAAAATGTGAGCAGTTGGGTGTTTGTGTTAGTAGTCTTGGATTGGGCAAAACAGTCATGTCAATGTCTTATAATCTTTTTGAATGAAACTGCCATTGTAATAGAGCATATATCACAGCACTGGATGATATAGGCCATTTGCTGAATAAAATTATATTGACACATGTTTATAATATTGTGATTTCTAGTTTATTCCCATGAACACAAGAAGAAAGTCATGACTTCTTGTGTACTATCTGTATACCAAGACCTAAACTGTTAATAATGACATCTCAATCTCTATACCGTTAAAATAAAGTGATGATGACAAAATTGAAAGTATACAAATAATTATTGTTATAATTTTTAATTTCCTAAAAAAGTTTTTAAAAAGAGAAGTAGAAACTATATCAAAGGATGTTTACAGAGTGTTATGTTTCCCCAAACTAGATAATCATGGAAGCATTACTCAGATGTCTCTACATAGATTAATGGGGACATATCATGGCTCCCAGGATATTTTTTTTAATATTTGTTTACTTATTAGAGAGAGAGAGAGAGGCAGAGAGAGCACATACATGCACACAAGCAGGGTAGGGAGAGAGAGAGAGAGAGAGAGAGAGAGAATCCCAATCAGTCTCTGCATTGTCAGCACAAAGCCTGACACAGGGCTTGATCCCAAGACCCATGAGATCATGACCAGACCTGAAATCAAGATTAGACACATAACTGATGCCACCCTCCTGTCCCCATCCTGGGATATGTTTAAGATGCAATTTTATCAGCCCTTACTCAGTGATATGAGGCTTCAGATTTAGTGGCCAGCATTTATTCATAAGTGATTACAAGGATGTATATAACGTCTTCTCACACCTCAGTATCAGAGATATATAACAACGCTGAATCAGGATTGTGTTCTTGAAAGGCAGTATAATTAGTATTCTAATTTATAGACTACAAAATGAGGTCCTACTGTCCAGGAAATCCAAGGATATGAATTTCCTTTAACTCATTAGCAAGTCAATACAATTCACTTCTAAGTGATCCATGTTTCAGAAAGAACTTCAATGGAAAGTAAGAAAAACATTTTTAACTGAACACTACTAAAAAAATACGTACATAAGCACATATGGAATGCAGTCTAACCGTGTTTTCAGGGACTTTTATATATACACATATTTTTAAAAGATAAATGAGTCATATAAATGATCCAAGTGTCTATATCAAGATAATTCACCTAAAGAAAGTACAGGAAGAAAATAATAAGAACAAAATTTAATTAAATAAAAAAAAATGTTAAATCCAAAGACACAACAAAACCAAAGTTGGTTATTTCAGAAGACCAACAAAATTGACAATACATTAGCAAGACTGATTAGGAAAGGGAAAAGCACAAATAACCAATGCCAGCAATAAAAAAGGAGATAGCTCTACAGATGCTGCAGTCTTTAAAAATGTTTTACCCTGGGGGTGCCTGGGTGGCTCAGTTGGTTGAGCGTCCGACTTCAGCTCAGGTCATGATCTCACAGTTAGCAAGTTTGAGCCCCGCATCAGGCTATTGTGCTGAGAGCTCAGAGCCTGGAGCCTGCTTTGGATTCTGTGTCTCCCTGTCTCTGCTTCTCCCCTACTCATGCTCACTCTCTCTCCCTCTCTCTCGAAATAAAAACAATTAAAAAAAAACAAATGTTTTTATTAAAAAAACAAATGTTTTATACTGTAAACTTAAAATTTTACATGAAACAGGAAAATTCCTATAAAAAACTGCCTACTAAGGCAAAAACATCTCGATGTGCCTATGTTTATTAAACAAATTGAACCTTTAATTAAAACATTTTCTGTCCCAATTATGGTTGCTTCTCAGCTCAAAACCCACCCGTTTGCACTATGCTTTCTGATATGGGGACTCTGCAAACCACATTCCTGTACTGCCATCTGTCTACATTTTATGTTCTGGTGATAGACCATGCCAGGGGGAGGTTGCAAAGGTAGACACAGGGGAAGGGATTCCTTCCTCTTTGCTTCTACAGGCTCCCCCTCTGCCTGCTGTGCCTGTGTGAGAATTATCACCACAGCTACTGCAGTGATGTTTCTTTGCTATGGCAGCAGGTAAATCCAGGGTGCAGTCTCTCCAACAGTTTGAGAACTAGCCTCATCAGGTTTTCTTAGAAATAACACTAGCATGCTGCTACTCTATCTCCAAAAAATCCGGGTCCCGGGCTTATCATGCCTCTCTTCTGAGTTCAGAGAAACAAGCAATAGCCAAGATACACTCCCTCCAAAAAGGGATTTTCATCAGCTCCACAGGACTCTATTCTAAAGAACTACATTTCAGTAATTCCAATTTCTTGTCTCTGCTCCCTCACCCTTAGGAGTAGAAGCTGCTTCTTACAACTGTTACCTCCATGAAAGCAGAGAGCTATCTTTATATGCTTTCAGATACCTAGTTAACAACTTTGTACCTGGTTAATTTTTATATTAAACTCTGTTCAAATCATGTGTGTGTCCTTTTTGATGGCTGATCCCTGACTGATACAGCATTTCACAAAGAAAAGTGCAGGCCTAAAGTAGGCTTCGCTGGTGAATACTCAAAACACTTAAGAAAGAAAACAGAAATTTAAAATAAATAAATAAAAATTTTAAAAAGAAAAAAGAAATATTTTGTATATAACGTTCTCTTGAGAAGAGAGAAAGAAGAAACACCTTTTTTTTTTTTTTTGGCCAAAATAACAAAGTTGGACAATCAAAAACATTATCCGCTATCAAAATTTACCAATAAGGCAAAGGATACAGAACACAAAGGTCAAGAATGGAGACTCCTGAGACCACTAAGAAGAGTCCCCAAGTTTGTTCAGGCTGTTGTAGGCTGCACGTGAAGAAGACAGAACAATGAAGACTCGGCCCTAATGATGCGTGTATAGCCTCCTTACAGAAAAGGACCTTATTTTGGTCATAAAACATCTTCAACATTTACTCTGACAAATGTATAGCTAATTGACATTTTTCAGCTGAATCCATCCAATCATTCCAAAAATTCCAGGCTAATTTACTATTAGCAACCTAGACAGGTCAAGTGTAGCCTGCTAAAAGGGCTATGTATGTGAAGACTCCCCATTATCTTTCTAATAAAAAATATTACAAGTGATCCAACTAGCATTCCTCCAAGGAGATGGAGAGGTCATTTCTACCATTCCTTCTACATTTTTTTTCTCCAAGATGTCCACAAATTTGGAAGAATGGGTTTCACACCAGATGCTAACACTTTATCCAAATTTATGAAGCCAACATAAATTTTACATGAAAATCAGATAAAGACATAAAAAAGAAAAATTACCTGCTCTTCACTTTCATAAACATACATGCAACATCCAAAACTATAGCAAAGAAAGTGAAACAATATATAATAAGGATAAAATATTATGTCAAATTAATTTAATACTGTAAGTGCAAGGTTGAATTAACAATTGGAAACCAATCACCAGGTTAAAAAAAGTGGGGGAGATAGGGACACCTGGGTGGCTCAGTCGGTTAAGCGGCCAACTTCAGCTCAGGTCATGATCTCATGGTTTGTGAGTTTGAGCCCCACATCAGGCTCTGTGCTTACAGCTCAGAGGCAGAGCCTGCTTCTGATTCTGTGTCTCCCTCTCTTTCTGCCCCTCCCCTGCTCATGCTCTATCCCTCTCTGTCTCTCAATAATAAATGAGAGAAATAAATAAATAATAAAAAAAAGGGTGGGGGTTCTTACACATATGTGAATAGATACAGAAAGAACATTTGATAAAATCCCATACACTTTCCTGATAAAACTCAGAAATGTAGACTAAGAATGAAAGTTACTTGGGCTGATAAAGGATACTTACAAACATCTCCAACACAAATTCTAGTTAATGATAAAATATTAGAAGCCTTCACCAACCTTTCTAACCCCCTCTCCACCTACATTGGGAATGAAAAAACATGCTTCCTCTCAACACTAATATTTGGCATTTTATTGGAAGTCCTGACCAGTTAAATAAGGAAAGGGCACTAAATAAAATGCATAAAAGGATAGAAATGTGAGGGGATGTGTGAAATAAAGGGAATTTAGAGGGACACACACACAAAAGAGATAGAAATAAACTTACTGTTCCTAGACAATATTTTTGTTTAAAAGTTACATATCCTTTCTAAAGACTCCTCAGTCTAGGACTGTCTACCTACCTATAATAGCATTTAACATACAGTATTGCCCGTTTCATTTGTTTTCATAGATAGATGGTTAACTGAAGAGAATAGGAATTCCTGGAGAGTGAAGAGGAATTAAAGGCAGATCTAACAGTGTTTTAGAAGTGTTAGCAAAGGTATTAACAAAGAAAGTAATAGGTATTAGCAAAGAAAAATGAGCTTCTTTTGAAGCTCCACTGAGGGCAGAGCCTGCTTGGGATAATCTCTCCCCCTCTTCCTCTGCCCCATCCCTGGTCTCTTGCTCTATCTCTCAAAATAAACAAACATTAAAAATAAAATTCAATTAAATTAAAAATATAGGTGATGAAAATTTTAACTGGCACTACAGAAAAAGTACCACAAGGAAATGATAAAAGAAATATGAAAAGAACTAAATAGCAAAGTTTGTCCCCCTTTATTTTTGCATAATGATTTACTTAGAACAATTAAAAAGAATTTAACCTCGTTGAACCAGACAAGCTACCTAGTAACAGTCTTAAAGAACAAACTCACCTATGTAGCAAAATAGAAGATTTATAGGTAGAGGTGAAAACCTTAGTGACCGCTAGTCATCCAAAACAGAATTTTAGTTCACTTTTAAACTGATCTTAAAAAATAAAAATTTCAACATAAATTTAAATACTAATCTAAAAAGATACAGCCTAGAGGCTCCTGGGTGGTTCAATCAGTTAAGCATCCAACTCTTGATTTCACCTCAGGTCATTAACTCGAAGTTCATGAGATTAAGCCCCCTCTCTCTCCCACTGTAGGGTTCAGTGTTAACAGCCTGGAGCCTGCTTGGGATTCTCTCTCTCCTTCTCCCTGCTCACGCATGTGCAAACTCTCTCTCCCTCTCTCTCTCTCAAACATGAATAAGCTATAATTTTTTTTTTTTAATTTAAAAAATAAAGAACGCCTAGATGGCTCAGTCAGTTAAGCATCCAGCTTTGGCTCAGGTCATGATCTCATGGCTCATGAGTTTAAACCCTGCATCAGGCTCTGTGCTGACAGCTAAAAGCCTGGAGCCTGCTTCAGATTCTGTGTCTCCCTCTCTCCCTTCCCCACCCCCGCCCCCACCCCATTCACATGCACTCACTCTCTCTCAAAAAAAATGAATAAACATTTAAAAAATAAAATTAAATTAAAATTAAAAATAAAAAGGTACAGCCTTTAGATACAGGATATAACCTTCCTTAGAGAGTTAGTATGAACAGGCCATAGTTGGCCTAGATAACCACCAATTAAAGTACTCGAGGCCAACAACATATTTATCGAAATTCCAATACTAAAGACCAACTACTAACCTAATACTGGATTAATATATTAATTAATAGAACAAAGTCTGTTCATTTGAATAACATGAATTATTTCTCCTTGCATAAGCTTATATCAGAATGGATAATCAGTGACAGTTAACAATAAAATAAATTTTACCCAATAATTCATTACTTATTAAATTAATTGTAAACCAATACAGGTTGGTTTACAATTACAACAATCAGAAAAACTAAAAGGCAACCAACAGAATGGGAGAAGATATTTGCAAATGACATATCAGATCAAGGGTTAGTATCCAAAATCTATAAAGAACTTACCTAACTCAACACACCCAAAAAACAAATAATCCAGGGAAGAAATGGGCAAAAGATATGAATAGACACTTCTCCAAAGAAGATGTGCAGGTGGCTAACAGACAACATGAAAAAATGCTCAACATCACTCATCATCTGGGAAATACAAATTAAAACCACAATGGGATACCACCTCACACCCATCAGAATGGCTAACATGAACAACTCAGGCAACAACAGATGTTGGCGAGGATGCGGAGAAAGAGGATCTCTTTTGCACTGCTGGTGGGAATGCAAACTGGTGCAGCCACTCTGGAAAACAGTATAGAGGTTCTCTAAAAATTAAAAATAGAACTACCCTATGACTCAGCAGTTGCACTCCTAGGTATTTATCTAAGGGATACAGGTATGCTGTTTCAAAGGGACACATGCACCCCCATGTTTATAGAAGCACTATCAACAACACCCAAAGTATGGAAAGAGTCCAAATGTCCATCGATGGATGAATGGATAAAGAAGATGTGGTATATACATACAACGGAGTATTACTCGGCAATCAAAAAGAATGAAATCTTGCCATTTGCAACTATGTGGATGGAACTAGAGGGTATTATGCTAAGTGAAATTAGTCAGAGAAAGACAAAAATCACATGACTTCACTCATATGAGGACTTTAAGACACAGAACAGATGAACATAAGGGAAGGGAAGCAAAAACAATAATAAAAAAAAGGAGGGGGACAAAACATGACTCTTAAATACAAGAAAAAACTGAGGGTTGCTGGAGGGGTTGTAGGTAGGAGGGATTGGCTAAATGGGTAAGGATCACTAGGGAGGACACTTGTTGGGATGAGCACTGGGTGTTATACATAGGGGAGGAATCACTGGAATCTACTCCTGAAATCATTATAGCACTATATGCAAGCTAACTTGGATGTAAATTAAAAAATAAAAAATTAAAAAAAATAAAAACAAACAAAAAAGAATATTCACACAGCTTTACTCTTAATCACTGGAAACTGGAAACAACCCTAATATCCTAAACTGGAACAGAGATAAATAAACTTGGTACATCTATACAATGAAATATGACTTACCAATGAAAAGAAACTACTAATACATGCATCAAAATGGATGAATCTCAAGTGCAATGAGAAGTCAGGCTCAAAAGGTAACATAAGATACGATTCCATTTTTATGGTCCTTCATAAAATGAAACTATAGGGACAGAAAAGAGATCAGCAGTTTCCTGAGACAAGGGAATGGTGTGTGGTTGACTCAAAGGACCACAGGAAAAGTTGACATGAAATGAGACTGTAGTACATCTTGGGTGTGATCTGGTTGCCCAAATATATATGTATGAAAGCAGAGAAGCAGCCTAGTTATTGTTGGGAAGTCCCCAAACATTTAAGAATTGGTAATACTTCTGAAAATGGGTGTGAAAGTACAGATAAAAAACAGAGGGAACTCTTGAATGTCTTAAGGTATATCTAGGGCCCCAAATCCCCTCACTGACACAGCTCCATCGGTGGCTGCATGTCTATTCACACTCTGGCAGAAGTCTGGTGTTTTAGTCTTTGGATAGTTCTCTGAACTACAGGATGCCAGGCCAATACCTTAACCTAGCACCTAACCCTAGCCCTAATCTTAGCATTGAGGGGAGAAAAAAAAAAGATGTGATGCATATATATGCAATGGAATATTACTCAGCCATAAAAAAATAAAACCTTGCCGTTTGCAACAACATGGATGGAACTAGAGAGTATTATGCTAAGCGGAATGAGTTAGAGAAATACAAATACCATATGATTTCACTGATATGTGGCATTCTAGAAATGAAACAAAGGAGCACGGCGGTGAAAAAGAGAGAAAAAGAGGTAAACCAAGAAACAGAGTCTTAACTATAGAGAACAAACTGATGGTTACCAGAGGGGATGTCGGTGGGTGGATGGGAGAAATAGGTGATGGGAATTAAAGACAGCACTGGTCGTGATGAGACTTAAATACAGAGAACAAACTGGGACATGCTGGAGGGGAGGTGAGTTGGGGGATGGGTTAAATAGGTGATAGGCATTAAGGAGGGCACTGGTCGTGAAGAGCACTGGCTGTTGTATGGAAGTGTTGAATCACTATGTTGTACAACTGAAACTATTATTATGCTGTATGTTAAATAAGTGGAATTTAAATAAAAACTTCAAAAACATGCATGTATGTGTAACTACAGAACGGAATACTTAAAAGATTTAATTTTGCTACATGTACAATGTACGTGTGTGTATGTGTGTGAAAAACCAAAAATTGCAAAAACATTTACAAAATGAAAGAAATACTTTATTGCATTGCAAGAGTTTTTACTTTTTTCAAGTTTCACAGTAATTGTGTACTTCCTCAAACTCACCCCTGAACCAGCATCCTTCCCCAGAGGGTACCTCTCATTGGTCTTTCACCTCACAGCTGTAAGGCTTGGGAAAGTCACTTAGCCTCTTTTTGCCTGTTTTCTCCTCTGTAAATGGATTGTGTGTTATCATGATGGTACGAGATGGTGCCTGGAAAGTGAGTCGTCGCACACAAGCAAGTGAATAGGCATTGAATCCTTCTGTTCTCAGGCTGAGATAGTTCTGGATTCTAGGCCTCAGGGTACAAAATAGCTCACAGGACAAATACATTAAAGGTTTTGAGATTTGGACATGAAACAGATGAAATCTGAGAGGGAGAAAATGAGACAGCAAAGAGGAAGGGCAGAAGCAGGGCCAGTAAAGGATAAGAGAAAAGAAAGAAATGGAGAATTTTATTAAGACCCTTTCACATCTAATATATTTAAAATCGTCACTGCAAACAAATACAAAAGAAAAATAAAGAACTAAATTCTCTAAAGACATAATTACACTCATTTTTACTGATGGGAACAGTACCAGAAGGATGCCCTGCAGGAATGATAGTCGTTACCTCTGAGAGTGGCTGAGATGGGAGAGGACAGATGAAGAGAGCCTTCAGTATTTGCTCCAAATAAATCTATTATTAATAGTTTAAATGCTATAAGGTTAGACTGCATTCATGTATTATTTCGCTAATAACGGAGTGAATTAAAAAGTATCCTTTCAGGCTTTCTGCCAGTGGACCTGCCAAGTAAGCAACATGAAAGTCTCCCTCCCACCGCCGTCATGTCTCAGTCAGAGTTTCCCAAAGAGCCTGAAAAGCCGCGGAAGATTTTCATCAGACGTTTGAGCTTTGAAACAATGGATGAGAGTCTGAGGAGCCACTCTGAGCAATGGGGAATGCTCACGGACTGTGTGGCAATGACAGACCCAAACACCAAGCGCTCCAGAGGCTTTGGGTTTGTCACGTAGGCCACTGTGGAAGAGACAGATGCAGCCATGAGTGCAAGGCCACACAAGGTGGATGGAGGAGTAGCAGAACCAAAGAGGGCTGTCTCGAGAGAAGCTTCTCAAACACCAGGTCCCCACTTAACTGTGGAAAAGATTTTGGTCGGTGGCATTAAAGAAGACACTGAAGAACATCATCTAAGAGATTATTTTGAACAGTACGGGAAAACTGAAGTGATTGAAATCATGACTGGCCGAGGCAGTGGCAAGAAGAGAGGCTTTGCTTTTGTAACGTTTGATGACCATGACCCTGTAGACAAGATCGTCATTCAAAAAATACCATACTGTGAATGGCCACAACCGTAAAGTAAGGAAAGTTTCATCTAAGTAAGAGATGGCTAGTGCTTCCTCCAGCCAAGGAGGTCGAAGTGGTTCTGGAAACTTCGGTGGTGGTCGTGGAGGTGTTTTTGGTGGGAATGACAACTTTGGCCGTGGAGGAAACTTCAGTGGGCGAGGTGGCTTTGGTGGTAGTTGAGGTGGTGGTGGATATGGTGGCAGTGGGGATGGCTGTAATGGATTTGGTAACAGTGGAAGCAGCTTTGGAAGTGGTGGAAGCTACAATGATTTTGGCAATTACTACAATCAATCTTCAAATTCTGGAGGCAGAAGCTCTGGCCCCTATGGTAGTGGAGGCCAATACTTTGCCAAACCATGAAACCAAGGTGGCTGTGGCATATCCAGCAGCAGCAGTAGCTATGGAGGTGGCAGAAGGTTTTAATTACTGCCAGGAAAGAAAGCTTAGCAAGGGAGGAGAGCCGGAGAAGTGACAGGGAAGCTACAGGTTACAACAGATTTGTGAACGCAGCTAAGCACACTGGTGGCAGGGCCTAGCTGCTTCAAAGAAGACATGTTTTAGACAGGTGTATGGACAAAAAACTGGAGAACTGTATTTGTGACTAATTGTACAACAGATTATTTTAGTTCTGCTCTGAGGAGACTATAAAGCATTCCAACAAAGGGTTTTAATGTAGATTTTTTTTTAACTCCCATGCTGTTGATTGCTAAATGTAATAGTCTGATCATGATGCTGAATAAATGTCTTTTTAAAAAAAAGTATCCTTTCATTATCTTTTCATCACTTAGAGAAATGCCTAGCATATGGTTTACACTCAAACTACTAATATACATGACTCTGCACAAGGAAGTACCATGAAGGTTGAGACCTAACATTTCTCTGAAGTCCAAGAAGCGAGGTTCAAGTAGGCCCTTAAATCATGAGCCTAGTTGCAATGTGCCAAAGACGAGCTAGCTGTCACCTGCCCATCTATGTAAATCATCTAACTTCTGCTGGGACTGACACCAATATCTCACTTCCCTTTATGTCATGGTACATACAGGGCAAAAGAAATAAAGTTACGTTCTCCTAATACACGAAGAAATAAAAGGCTTGAAATGCCCTTCTCTTATACTTTCACTTGTATTTAACTAGACTAACTTGAATCTACTTTGAAAAGTGTGGATTTTTATTGCATGATGCCCTCAACACCCAGCTTTTCCTCAGGGAACCTTGGAAGCTAAGGATCCCCCAAGAGCATGATAGGAAAAACCTTTCCAAATACGGGGCTCTACTTAAAACACAGAGATAGAGACGGAAAGCCTCCAATACTCTTCATAGTGCACACTTGGCACACTGAGGAGGACACAGTCCCTCCAATAATGCTCATGGCAGAAAATTACCTGGAATTCATGTCACCTAAAGCAGACTCTGGAGTAAGCCCTCTCAGTAAGCAGCGAAGAAACCGGTTTCAGAGGTGATCTGTGTAGTGTAAGTATATCCCAGATAATTGATGTTTGAACTCACACTTTTAATGTCTTCCCCACAGGTTAAGACTAAATTCTTTTTTTTTTTCCTAAAGCATTTTTTTTTTTCCATACCTATCTATAGAGCTTAGAGTTCTGAATGTGTTATTTGGTTCATGTCTTCTGGGCAAGATTATGGGTTTTCTCTCCCAACAAATCCCTGGGACTTCCGAATTCCTAACAGCATTTCAAATACTAACAACAGCATTGCCTTCTATGACCTTAAATGCTGCCAGATGCCCAGGTTGGGGAAGATCGGTTCTCAAAAACCCTCCAACTTATCCTGACATTTTCTAATTCCTTTTGGATTTTACTTGTTTTCCCCTGAACAAAGCAGCAAATGGAGAAATGTTTCACTCAAAAACTGTAGGGCAAAGTACCTAAAATTCAAAACAATGAAACTGAATAGATTTTAATGTGAACCTGTGTATCTCACTCCTATTGTTACTAGCCATTTACATTTATTTGTGTCTCTGTTACCTCTTCATAGAACAAAAACTCTTATTTCAGAAGACTTTTTTTATGTTTATTTATTTTTGAGAGACAGAGACAAAGCATGAGTTGGGGAGGGGCAGTGAGAAAGAAAGAGAGAGGAAGACACAGATCTGAAGCAGGCTCCAGGCTCTGAGCTGTCAATACAGAGCCCCATGAGGGGCTCAAACCCATGGACCAGACCACGAGACCATGACCTGAGCTGAAGCTGGACACTTAACCTACTGAGACATCCAGGCTCCCCTGTCTTACTTATCTTCTAAAAAAAAAAATTTAAGAAATTTTATTTATTTTTTTAGTCTTGTCAAAATCAAGGTTTCAACCAGGTGCCATTTCCAGCAGTAAAATTATATTGGAAGTTTGGACTCTCAAAGACCTGTTTATATTCTAGTTTTTTTTTTTTTCACTTTTTATTTTACAACTTGGAAAATAGATAATTTGTGTATGTATGTACATAGTTTGTGAGGTTTATGTGAAGTATTCTAACCAAAAAATATATTAAAGGACATTAAAATAAATAATTAGAATTCAATAGTGAGATGATATTAACAAGGACATCATAAGCACATGTTGATTTTTTTAATAAAGTTTTACTTTTTGTGGAAAAATACTTAGAAGGAGAAAGAACAAAACCTAATAGAAAAAGTAAAACAGAAAAAAAAACGGAATAAAAAGAAAGGCAAATCATCCTTCAAAATGGAGAAAATGCTTAAAATCCCAATAAGAAATTAAAACTACATACACTTGCCATTTCTCATCATCATATGACAATAACATCACCTTGCACATCCTGTGAAACACAAGTAATTCATACATTGCTGGTGGAAACGCAAAATGCTTTAAGCCCAGCAGAAGGAATACAAACACATGAATAAATAAGACAGATAACTGTTTTCAAGGTGCTTAACATAGATGTGCTATATAATTCGAGCTAGTTTGTCGCTTTTATAATCTGAACTTTTAAAAAAATTAGGTTATGAGAAAGATGGAGAAATGAAGAGAAACCAAAGAAGAAATGGAAAAAGAGAAGGAAAAATGAAAAAAGACCTTGGCCTCCTGGCTTACAGAAAATAGTAAACATATGTATTTCCACAGAGCTCAAGTTAAACAATAGAAATGAAGAGTTTACATACAAACGAACTTAGAATTTATATTTCCTCCTGAAGAACAGTCAGGAGTATAAGTAGCTTTCATATATCCTTCATTTAGGGCAGCCTCAAAAAAGAAATCTCTGTTACCAATGAGAACCGAGAACCAGGGACCATCAAGGCATGTTAATGTTACTCAGGCCAAGGGAAACAGGAGTTTGTGGTCATATTCTTCCACGGGCAGATTCCAAATGCAGGGAAATACTGGGTACTAGGAACGCACAGTCAGTAACTGGGGTCTCTTTGGAAACACAACTATCTTTTCTCAAGTCATTTGATGAACGGTTTTTCCCAGAGTCAGTGAAATAATCGGTTCAGTCTGCTAACACATTTTCACAAAGCAATATTTGTTTCTGGGAAGCAAGTTTTGTGTCAGAAATGTAGCATTTGATTATCTCCCGGATTCTGGAAAATAACTTCTGAATATATTTAAAGCTACTCATTTTCCTGCAGAAGAGGCACATTTAAGCCTTGGAGAAATTATTTACCCAATATATTACTATTGAAATTTTTAACCAGAATATTCATTTTTTATTCCCATAACAACTATACTTCAGCTAGGTAAGGCTTTTGACCTACCCTTCTATACTTAGCTCTCCTTCTGGGCCATCAGACTGTGTCTACTTATAAATTCACAAAAACTTTATTTTCCATTTTGAGCTTTTTTTTAATATAAAAAAAAATTTTAATGTTTATTTTTGAGACAGACAGAGACAGATAATGAGCAGGGAAGGGGCAGAGAGAGAGGGAGACACAGAATGTGAAGCAGGCTCCAGGCTCTGAGCTGTCAGCACAGAGCCTGACGCGGGGCTCGACCTCATGAACTGTGAGATCATGACCTGAGCCGAAGTCGGACGCTTAACTGACTGAGGCACCCAGGCACCCCCATTTTGAGCTTCTGTACAATGGTATAATTTGAATTATTGACATGAGTACTATTTATCTGCTCCTCAGCACCTGAGCATTAATTAGATTTTTCTTTCCATTCTAGAAGTTCTTAGTTCTTCCTTTGGGTCACATGAGAACACAACGTACTAAATGGAGGAAGCTAACCAGTCTGTGGTGTCTGAGTTTATTTTTCGTGGACTTTGTAATTCAAGAGAGCTCCAGAACTTCCTCTTACTGCCATTTTCCATGCTTTACCTGATGACGGTTGTGGGCAACCTCCTTGTCGTGTTCTTATTCATCACTGACCCTCATCTCCATTCCCCGATGTACTTCCTCTTAGCCAATCTCTCATTTGTGGACTTCTGCCTTTCCTCAGTAACTACCCCTAAACTGACCATAGACTTCCTAAAGTATAATAAGACCATCTCCTTCGGTGGCTGCATGAGCCAGATCCTCTGTGTGCATTTTTTTGCAGGGGGTGAGATGGTGCTACTCGTGACAATGGCTTATGACCGTTATGTGGCCATCTGCAAGCCACTCCATTATTCCAGCATCATGGACAGACAAAAGTGCCTCTGGCTGGTTTTGATATCATGGGTCATTGGCTTTGTGCATGCCATGAGCCAACTAGCTATGATTTTAGATCTGCCCTTCTGTGGACCCAGAACAGTGGACAGTTTTTTCTGTGATATCCCTTTGGTGATCAAATTGGCCTGCATGGATACACATACTCTAGGAATATTGATAAATGCTGACAGTGGGGTCTTGGCAACAACTTGCTTCATTATCCTACTCATCTCCTACACCTATATCCTAGTAACAGTGCGCCTTCACTCTAAGAATGGAGCATCAAAGGCACTGTCTACCTGTACCGCCCACATCACAGTGGTGCTGCTGTTCTTTGGACCCTGCATCTTCATCTATCTGTGGCCACTTAGCATCACTTGGGTGGACAAGTTTCTTGCTGTGTTTTACACAGTAATCACACCTCTCCTGAATCCAGCCATTTACACACTGAGAAATAAAGACATTAGGAATGCCATAAAGAGACTGATAAGTCAACATATGGATTCAAAGGATAATTTCTAGTTTTCTCATTAAATCAGAAATTGCACCCTTTACATCCAAATTTGGCCACATTTTTACCTATAAACTGAACTGGAAACATGACCTGTTCATCATACCGATAGCTTTAAGTATTCCTAGATGTATGGTTTGTGTTTATTCCATTATGAAAATGTGTTCAAAACTCCAACACTTATATTCTTACCACTTGGAGAGGATAATAATTGAAAATAATAATTTGTATAAATATTCCTTTATATTTATTCAAATATTTCCAGATGACAACATTGATAATGATAATGATGAGTAATAAATACTACCATTAGTTTACCAATAATCCCTACACCATGCTAAGCATTTTACCTAGTTTACGTATGTTACAAAACCACTGAGTTAATTATCATTATTCTCATTTCTAATAATACATGATTTACTTACTTTAATTCTAACTTAGCTAGAGAGGATAATAAAGATATTTGAGTGATCTACATCTACCTAGAAAAAAAATGAATCAAATTATAATGTTATTGCCCTTGTACTCCACAGCATAACCCTTATAGTTCAAATTTTCAAGTCTTTTTTTTCAATCTTTAACATTTATTCAGTTTTTGAGAGACAGAGAGAGAGCATAAGCGGAGGGGGGTGCAGAGAGAGAGGGGAGACACAGAATCCGAAGCAGGCTCCAGGCTCCGAGCTGTCAGCACGGAGCCCAATGCGTAGCTCGAACCCACGAACAGCGAGATCATGACCAGAGCCAAAGTCGGATGCTTAACTGACTGAGCCACCCAGGAGCCCCAAGTTTTCAAGTCTTAACTATTGATTCAAACATTGAATTTCTCTTCACATTTTTTTTTGCTAAATACAACAGGAAAAGTATTCACAACTTCTTGAAACATTACTTATTTACTTATGTGAATAAATGAATTTCATGATTCTAATTTTACCTGATGTTAAAGCAATAAGAAAGGATTGCTAGTAGACGGGAAGAATGTGTTCCTTTGAAGCAAAAAAATTTACAGCAAAGAGAAGAAAGCCAAAATGAAACCATCAATGCATACAACACAATAATTTTATTCAAAAATCTAAAAACTTCCTAGAAATTAATAAAAAAGAATAATCCAAAGTGGGGACAGTGGGAAAAATTTAGACCAGGTGTTTATTTCTGAAAAGAAATACCACTGGACACTAGACACTCAACCTCATTAGTAATCATAAAATGTAACTTTAGATCATAATGCCATACATGTTAAAGAAAAACATCTGTCAGTAACAGTTATTGTTGACAATATGCATTGCTGTGTATTAATGGAAATTTTATAGCAATGGAAATTTTATAGCCTGCTGGTAGGTGAAAGTTGACTTAACCATCCTGAAAAACAATCTTGCGTTGCCTTGTAAAGCCAAACATGGGGATACACCATAAGTCAGTGCCTGGCTGCTAAGGGTCCATATACCTATTCTTCCCATGACTAACACAACACCCTCAAGATTCAGCTGGACACATGACCACCCAGCTGCAGCGCAGATTTCCTAGTCTCTGCAGACAGATGTGGCCATATGACTGACTTCTGGCAGCAGAACATGAGAGGCAATTTGTGAAACTTCAGCCATCTCTTTAAAGACATCAGCTCCATTTTCTCTTTCCTCTGTCCTGGTGGCTGGCACACAACTGGAGCAGATGCTTTGGAGTCAGTAATGAAAGCTACACGTTGAGAGGAGCAGAGCTAATGCTCCCTCCAGGAAACAGAGGGACTCCAGAAGGAGCCGAGGCAATGAAGATGGTATTGGTATGTTCTATCTACCACCACGCCATCGTTCATTTGCATGCTTTTCTTCCTGACCTACTTATATTGCTTTGTGTATTTCAGGTGTTATATATTGCAAATTAAAAAAAAATAATGAAGGAAAGGCTTTCTTTTTGGTCTTCTAACAACACCACCACCACCACAAAATTCCACATAGCACACAACCTTTCTTTCTACAGGTTTCAGATAGGCCATGTTCTTTTGGGCTATATACCTAACCAACTTCTCCCTTCGAGGGAAGCCCTCAACAGAAAGCCCCCAAAATGTATGATATGGCATGCATAAATAGTAAAACATAGAGAAAGAAAATGTGAGCAGTTGGGTGTTTGTGTTAGTAGTCTTGGATTGGGCAAAACAGTCATGTCAATGTCTTATAATCTTTTTGAATGAAACTGCCATTGTAATAGAGCATATATCACAGCACTGGATGATATAGGCCTTTTGCTGAATAAAATTATATTGACACATGTTTATAATATTGTGATTTCTAGTTTATTCCCATGAACACAAGAAGAAAGTCATGACTTCTTGTGTACTATCTGTATACCAAGACCTAAACTGTTAATAATGACATCTCAATCTCTATACCGTTAAAGTGATGATGACATAGCTGACCTAATGAAACTATATAAATAATGGTAGTTATAATTTTTACTTTCCTGAAATATTTTTTAAAAAGAGAAGTGCCAACTATATCAAGAGATGTTTGGGGCGGCTGGGTGGCTCTGTCAGTTGAGTGTCCGATTTCGGCTCAAGTCATGATCTCACAGTCCGTGAGTTGAGCCCCGCCCGCATCAGGCTCTAGGCTGACAGCTCAGAGCATGGAGCCTGCTTCAGATTTTTTGTCTCCTTCTCTCTCTACCCCTTCCCTGCTCATACTCTGTCCCTCACTGTCTCTCTCTCTGAAACATAAGTAAACATCAAAAATAAAATTTAAAAAAAGAGATGTTTGCAGAAAGTTATATTTCCCCAAACCAAATAATCATGGAAGCAATACTTAGATCAGCCTTCAGATATTCATGGGGACATATGATGGTTTCTTGGAATATTTTTAAGATGCAATTATCTCAGCTGTACTCAGTAATAGAAGTCTTTAGTTTTAGGAACCACCATTTATTCATAAGTGATTTGAAGGCTATATATAACGTTTTCTCACAACTCTGTACTGGAGGAATAAAACAACATTGGATCAGGATTGAGTTCTTGCTAGACAATATAATTAATATTCTAATTGATAGACTATAAAATGAGATCCTACTGTCCATCTAGTTTCTAAGCATATGAACTTCATTTAACTCATTAGTAAGTCAACACAATTCACCTCTAAGTAATCCATATTTCAACAAGAAACACAATGGAAATTAAGAAAATTTTTAACTAAATACTAATAAAAAAACAATACATACATAAGCACATATGGAATGCAGCTATAGCCACATTTGCAAGCACTTTTCTATATGCACATATTTTTAAAAGAGGAATGACGCATATAAGTGATCTAAGTGTCCATCTAAAGATAATTCACCTAAGGAAACTAGAGGAGGAAAATAATAAGACCAAAAGTTAATCAAAATTAAAAAAAAATGTTACATTCAACACCTAACAAAACCAAAGTTGGTTATTTCAGAAGACCAACAAAATTGACAATACATTGGCAAGACTGATCAAGAAGGGGGAAAAAGGCACAAATAACCAGTATCAAAAATACAGATGCTGCAATCCTTAAAAATATTATAAGATGATATGTCCAATCTTACACCTCTAAATTTAAAGTTTTACAGAAAATAGGAAAATTCCTATAAGAAACTACCTCCTAAAGTAAAAATATCCTTATATACCTATGTTTATTAAACATATTGAAACTGTATGATTATCTCTCAGCTCAAAACCCACCATTTTGTATTCTGCTTTCTGATATGGGGACTCTACAAATCACATTCTTGTACTGCCATCTGTCTACATTTTATGTTCTGGTGATAGACCATGCCAGGGGGAGGTTGCAAAGGTAGACACAGGGGAAGGGATTCCTTCCTCTTTGCTTCTTATGGGTCCCCCCTCTGCCTGCTGTGCCTGTGTAAGAATTATCACCACAGCTACTGCAGTGATGTTTCTTTGCTATGGCAGCAGGTGAATCCAGGGTGCGGTCTCTCCAACAGTTTGAGAACTAGCCTCATTGGGCTTTCTTAGAGATAACACTAGCATGCTGCTACTCTATCTCCAAAAAATCCGGGTCCCGGGCTTATCATGCCTCTCTTCTGAGTTCAGAGAAACAAGCAATAGCCAAGATACACTCCCTCCAAAAAGGGATTTTCATCAGCTCCACAGGACTCTATTCTAAAGAACTACATTTCAGTAATGCCAATTTCTTGTCTCTGCTCCCTCACCCTTAGGAGTAGAAGCTGCTTCTTACAACTGTTACCTCCATGAAAGCAGAGAGCTATCTTTATATGCTTTCAGATACCTAGTTAACAACTTTGTGCCTGGTTAATTTTTATATTAAACTCTGTTCAAATCATGTGTGCGTCCTTTTTGATGGCTGATCCCTGACTGATACAGCATTTCACAAAGAAAAGTGCAGGCCTAAAGTAGGCTTCGCTGGTGAATACTCAAAACACTTAAGAAAGAAAACAGAAATTTAAAATAAATAAATAAAAATTTTAAAAAGAAAAAAGAAATATTTTTTATGTAACGTTCTCTTGAGAAGAGAGAAAGAAGAAACACCTTTTTTTTTTTTTTTTTGGCCAAAATAACAAAGTTGGACAATCAAAAACATTATCCGCTATCAAAATTTACCAATAAGGCAAAGGATACAGAACACAAAGGTCAAGAATGGAGACTCCTGAGACCACTAAGAAGAGTCCCCAAGTTTGTTCAGGCTGTTGTAGGCTGCACGTGAAGAAGACAGAACAATGAAGACTCGGCCCTAATGATGCGTGTATAGCCTCCTTACAGAAAAGGACCTTATTTTGGTCATAAAACATCTTCAACATTTACTCTGACAAACGCATAGCTAATTGCCATTTTTCAGTTGAATCCATCCAATCACTCCAAAAATTCCAGGCTAATTTACTATTAGCAACCTAGACAGGTCAAGTGTAGCCTGCTAAAAGGGCTACTTATGTGAAGACTCCCCATTATCTTTCTAATAAAAAATATTACAAGTGGTCCAATTAGCATTCCTCCAAGGAGATGGAGAGGTCATTTCTACCATTCCTTCTACATTTTTTTTCTCCAAGATGTCCACAAATTTGGAAGAATGGGTTTCACACCAGATGCTAACACTTTATCCAAATTTATGAAGCCAACATAAATTTTACATGAAAATCAGATAAAGACATAAAAAAGAAAAATTATATGCTGTTCACTTTCATAAACATACATGCAACATCCAAAACTATAGCAAAGAAGGTGAAACGGTATATAATAAGAATAAAATATTATGCTAAATTATTTTAGTACTGGAAATGCAAGGTCGACCTAACTATTGGAAACCAATCACCAGGTTAAAAAAAAATGGGGGTGGGGAGAAAAGTCATATCTGAGTAGATATAGAAAGAACACTTGATAAAATCCCATACACTTTCATGTTAAAACCCAGAAATGTAGATTTAGAATGAAAAGTATTCAAGCTGAAAAAGTACTTACAAACATCTCCAGCATAAGTCACAGTTAATGAAAAAATATTGGAAGCTCCCCCAACCTTTCCAATTCCAACCTTTAACCTAAGATTGGGAATGAGAAAAACATGCTTCCTCTCAACACTAATATTTGGAATTTTATTGGAAGTCCTGACCAGTTAAATAAGGAAAGGGCACTAAACAAAATGCATAAAAAGAAATGTAGTTGAGGGGATGTGTGAAATAAAGAGAATTAAGAGGTACACATTCACAAGACAGAAATAAACTTATTGTTCCTAGGCAACATTTTTGTTTAGAAGTTACATATCCTTTCTATAGACTCCTCAGTCTAGGACTGTCTACCTACTTATAATAGCATTTAACATACAATATTGCCCATTTCATTTGTTTTCCTAGATAGATGGCAAGCTTGAAGAGAATAGAAATTACTGGAGAGTAAAGAGGAATATAAAGGCAGATCTAACAGTGATTTAGAAGCAAATAGGTATTGGGACACCTGGGTGGCTCTTGGTTAAGCGTCCAGTTCTGTGTCTCCCTCTCACTCTCTCTCTCTGTCCCTCCCCCCACTCACACTCTGTCTCTAAGTAAATAAACATTAAAAAAAATTAGAAGCAAATAGGTATTAACAAAGAAAAACGAGATTCTTTTGAAATAAAATCAAAAGTATCAGAACAATGAAACATCAAACAAAGGTTTCAAATGTTGTGAAATCTGCTATATAATAGGTAGAGAATATCTAACACTGCACTGAGCCACAGGAGTGTCATGAGAAGACCACTCATGTCTCCCTTCAAGATAGAATTGGCTTCAGCAGATGTACTTAGCTGACAGTTTTCAGTTGTTAACAATTTCATATTCCAAAGCACCATTCACAGAGGCCACGGTCTCCTCCAGGCTTCTCCCAGCCAACGATTGACAACAGTAGGTGTACCAGAGCCCGGACATTCCTGCTCAATCTTTGCTGGAGGCCCCATCAACCTGACCGGGGTTTCTCAGAGCTGCACTTCAGTCTGAGGCTACCCCATCCAATCTCCCTCCTTTCCCTTCCTTTTTCACAAGAGCCACATGGCATTTTGTTAAGAAGGCTTTCCTTACCCACTACTGCTCTTATTCTCCTTCACAGACATTTCCTCCTAGAACTATCCTATAATTCTGTCATGGTTCCTGCTTCACAGAGTACCAGAACGGACACTAGCACTTGGTTTTGGACACTAAAGTATTTGTGATCAAAATACTAAGAGGAATACCAGAAATAAGAGTTACCACCCAAGATTGCCTGGTCAAGCAGCAAACAAGTTTGCCTCAGACACCAAATTACCTACCCAACCCCCATTATAATGATATGGTGATAGAACGTATTGTAAGTAAGGTAAATTATTGTCCTGGGAAACCCAATATTATGAAATTAGGAACAAAAAGTAAAATGGTAAACTAAGTTGTTTTTTTATTTACTAATAATTCATGAACCAAAACACCCATACACCCATGCTTCTGAACAACTGGCCACAAAATGAATCACATTTCCTTTTGACTTTCATCTAGTCAGTATAGATAATAAATCATGCCATTATTGCATTTTCAAATTGCCTCACCTTTCCTCATAGTTTATATTGCTGAGATGAGGAGGAGAACAGTAGTCAATAGAGTCTGTATCCTTAATTCGTTAATGCCAAATCTATTGCCTTCCCACTCTTTAATCAGGAAACAATAAATATTTATGGATTTCAGCTTGCAGAGAAAAGATTCTCAGGTTCTTGTAAGTTGTTTCTGCACTGGTATCATGTCTTGATTCTTCCTCATTTACACAATTCACACTTCATTAACCAGACTGCATTATCATTCTCAGATTCATTGTGTTCCCCTTATTTTGTTATTCAGTACTTTTCTAGTTCTATGTATAGGGACTTGGCCAGTATATTTGCCATAAAAAGCTTTGCATTTTAGCTAAAAAGGACTGATGTTCTGGAGGTAATCCCTCCAGAAAATATATTCCTCTTAATTAAATAGCTTCCATTTCCTTTCAACAGAAAATCATTTCATCACAAAAGGGATCCCAAGTTAAAGCTATACAGGTGGAACTCCAACAAATCCTGCAGTGAAGCCCTAGGTAAAGTACTCTGTTTGCTTAAGTTATTTGTGAAAACTGAAAAACATCACTTAAGTATATTTAACCAATGAACATACTGCTTTTTTCCCAAAAACAAAAATTCCTTTGTCTCTAGACTTCCATGTAGAATTATTTCAGGTTATTAAAACTCCAAGTGACATTTTTGAGTTTATATTCAATCTATGCTTGATGCTTTCATATTTTTCAAATACAAATTTACTATTTCTCAGAATCCTAAGTGCAACTAGCAATTAAGAGTATGTAGTGGTATTTAGTCCTTTACATAATATTGATGCCAAACAGATACAATCAGTGAGTCATGATTCTGTTAACTTTCAACAATTCTATAATCTATAAAACATCTGTAATGTATCACATCTCTAATCTCAAATTTGAAAAAATACTGTCACAATCACATAATTACTACTCATAACACCAGACTGTTCAATTTCTCTATCACACTGTTCTGTAGCTCATGTAACTTGACCTTGGGGAAAAACCCAATGTTCATAAAAGACCTAATTTCTATAGACAACCAATAATGGAATAGATATTAGTCATTAATACCCAGCCCCGTAATTGGTTTCATTCCTAATGGTGAGCACTATTTTTAACTATGTGTCTTAATTAATAACAATGAATCTAAAAGGGAGTTAATCTCTCTGTTTCTCAATCCCTTGAAGCTGGAGGGTGAAACCAGAGTCTGCAGGTAGGTGGAAATTCAATCTTTAATTCTACAGTATCTGGCTCCATTATTATCACCCCTTTTTTGGCTCCCCATAATTTATTTCTTTTTTAGTCACCCTTTTCTTTTGTTAATTCACTTAACTTGAATGATTTTCATTCATGTTGTTTAATATCCTTTTGGTATTATTCTCAGAGTTAAAACTGTATGATGAATAAACATATTCTTCAAAGCTCTAGTATCTTTTTAAAGATAGTATATGAAGTATATTGACTCTTCCATCTCCTTTTCTCTAAATATTAGTATCTTAAAACAAAAAGCAGTATCTATGCCTTCAGGATTGTATTCCTAGTGAAACAACATGACAAGGGCATGCTAGCTTTCTTTCTGCCAGATTTATTCAATCACTTACCAGTCTGAAATGCTAGGTCTGTTTCCTGAAAATTATCAAAATTATCACAATAGGTAACACTTATTTAGCATTTACTATATGTCCAAGCATTTTCTGATGTTTTCTTATTTCAATTCATTTAGTCCTTAAAACAATTACAAAAGCTACTTACTCTTAGGATCTGCCTATAACAATGAAGAAACTGATACATCCAACAGTCTGGTAACTAACATAGAACAAATAGCCGGTAAATGGGGGATCTGGGGATGCAAACAGTTTGGGCCTTGTGTTTGTGTTCTTAAACACTGCGTTGTACTGTTTCCTGGAAATGGCTCCTATATAAATGTTTCTTTCCATCCTCTCAATTTATTTTGACACATTTACTTTCAAACTTAAAAAACAATAAATATTACCCTAGATATATAGCAAATCAAGTTGGAGATAAAGAAACAAGAATAGGGGCATCTGGATGGCTCAGTTAAGCATCTGACTTTGGTCATGATCTCAAGGTTTGTGGGTTTGAGCCCCACATGGGGCTCTGTGCTGACAGCTCAGAGCCTGGCGCCTGCTTCAGAGTCTATGTCTCCCTCTCTCTCTGCCCCTCCCCCTTTGGTGCTTTCTCTCTCCCTCTCTCCCTCTCCCTCCCCCCCTTCTCTCTCTCTCTCTCTCTCTCTCTCTCAAAAATAAACATTAAAAAAAAAGCATAAAACTATTTAAAATTCCACCACCTGTAGAAACTTGGGGTGAATCCTAAACATTTACTCATGCAAAATGTTATTCCAGCCCCCAAAATAAGAAGATTTTCTCTATAAATGTTTCCTTAACTTACTGAAATCTTTTCACCCCACTTCATGTAGATTTAATGTTCATTTTTAAGCCTGCCATGTATGAATATATCGACTTATTTAATCACTCTGTTATTCTTAAACAATATGTTTCCAATTAGCTTACATTATTCAAAATGCTCATAAGTAAAATAACATTACAAATACATTTTGTTCATTTCTCTATTTCCTTTCAAAACAATTCCAACAGGATTACTGAGGTGTGTTTTTGGTTTTTTGTTTTGTTTTGTTTTGTTTTTTTACTTTTATGACTCAACTTCCTTCTAGAATGACTGTACCACTTCATATCTCCCATGAGCTGAGAATGAGAAGCACTGCTTCCCCGAACCTACAGCAGCAACAGGTTTATCCATTTTGTTGAGAAATAAATACAAAACTGGAATCTACTTTCTGAACTTGGAATAAATACAGAAAGACCTCTTCACCTGAAGTTTTCAAATTAATTCATACCTATTTTCTTAAAATTCTATAATTTTACTTGTACATTTAATCCTTCTAATCATCCAGAACTTCCATTGCTATAAAATGTACAATAAGATACTTTATCTGCCCTTCTCCTGCGGCACTCTCTCTCTCAAAAAAAAAAAAAAAATAAACATAAAAAAAAATGTTAAATGTATAACAAGATACTTACAACTTCATGTTTGCAATGTTGAGCTACATGTTTAACAACTATTGAATATTCTGAATTTATCTATTTTTATTTTAATTCCAGTGTAGTTAACATATAGTGTTATAGTAGATTGAATAACTCTTCATCACCTACATAATTGTGATGCCTTTTTTATCATATGTCAAATTCCCTTATTTGTATCACATTCTTAACTGTGTTTTATTTATCTGTTGACCTTTAGCCAAATTAATCACTGTTTAATTAGTATAGGTTTAGGACATATTCTAATATCTTTTATAGAAACCATTCTCATTTTGTCCTTAATTCCCATTTCATTTCCTTTGGAAAATTTCCTGAGTTTTGAAACGGACATTTGGATCACTTTATAATGTTCCAAAAGATTTCCACTGGACTTCAAATGAGCGCTGCAGTTAGTGCACAAATTGGTCAGTGAGAATTGATATTTTTATTACTTTTCATCTTTCTTTCCCTCTGTTTGCATGGTTCCACTTCCCTTATCATACAGTTTTCAAATATTTCAGAATTTTTTTTTTTCAGTAGAATGCATACACCACACATTTTGTTCACTTATAATTGAAGTTTCTCTATTTAACAGGTTATTTTTGACATTATATTTATTAAAATGATCTTATTAGGGGCACCTGGGTGGCTCAGTTGGTTAAGCATCCAACTTCACTCAGGTCATGATGTCACAGTTTGAGTTTTAGCCCCGAGTTGGGCTCTGTGCTGACAGCTCGGAGCCTGGAGCCTGCTTCACATTCTGTGTCTCCCTTTCTCTCTGCCCCATACCCACTCATGCTCGGTCTCTCTCTTTCTTTCAAAAATAAATAAATATTTAAAAATTTAAAAAATAAAATGATCTTACTAAATTTAATATTTCTTAATATTTGTCTTAAGTTTTTGAGGTCGACAACTGTGTGATTTGTTAATTAATATATTTTGCAATAGTCCCTTCAGTAGTATTACTTGATTTAATCTTCTTGTCCATAGCATATGATTGAAACAGTGCTGCAGGCTTCCTTCTTTACGTTATTGATTTTGATATTTCACCTATAACCAGATTTTGACTGCTGGTTTAAAAATTCTATTAAAACAATCATGTTAAAAATATTTCTTAATATTTCCTATTTTACTAAGAGATGTTATCAAGAATCAATTTTGAGGGGCACCTGGGTGGCTCAGTGGGTTAAGTGTCTGACTTTGGCTCTGACTTTGGCTCAGGTCAGGACCTCACAGTTTGTGAGTTCGAGCCCCATATCTGGCTCTCTGCTGACAGCTCAGAGGCTGGAGCCTCCTTCAGATTCTGTGTCTCCCTCTCTCTATGCCCTTCCCCTGTTAGTGCTCACTCACTCTCTCAAAAATAATAAACATTAAAATAAATTTTAAAAAAAAGAATCAGTTTTGAAACTTATCCAGTGACTGTTTAGTACATTCATTCCCTAAAATTTTCATGGAAACAGCTTCTGAAACCAAATATTACTCATCTCTTCTCAGCATATTATGTGATGTGCTGAGATTTCAAGAATTTTCTCTTGATAAACCTACCAGAGACTTTAAGTAGGAAAGTCACATGATCAAACTTGACTTTTGACAGACATCTCAAATCAGACTATAGAATCAACTGGACTTGAGGAAGAATGGACCAGAGAGATCTTTTCAGCTGTCAAGATGATAAAATACATAGACCAAAGGCAAAAAAAAAAAAAAAAAAATGACGATAGAATGAAGAGAAGAGAAATGAAGAAATATTCACCAATAAAAATTGTGCAACTACAGGTGGAAAGGGAAATACAAACAAGAATGCCACACAGGTGTCTGTATTGGACATCTGGGAAAATGGTAATGATATTTATTAAAACAATGGTGTGGAATATGAGTTCAGTTTTGGCTTGATAACTTGAAGGTGGAAGTCAGACTTCCATTTGTGTGTATCGTATACAGCTATGAATATATTGCTCTGGAGTGCAGTGATAAACCTACAGAAAGAAAAGTGAACATGTAGGTACTAAAAAGCAGAAGGAGGGAGATCATTCATGGCTTTGGTTAAGTGACTATTCACGCATTTGGGGTTCCAGATCCTTTCTAACTTTTTACTCTTACTTTTAGCACGTGAGCTTTCGAATGTCAGGGTTACTTCACTTTTAGCCATAACATTAGCATCAAATTCAGGAAAATATGGATCAGGAAAATCCGTTTGCACATGAAGATTTGTCCTTTTTATTTGGGAAAGAAAACTCTCCACAGATGACATTGATTTTCAATTCAATGAACCATTCTGGGCTGCACAATCCATCTTAACATCTCAAGGAAAATAAGATTATAGTAACTGGTTTAGAAAAATCATATAATAAACTTTCAAATGGGATAGGCCTACACCCTCCTAATTTGAATGATTTTAGCTCACTACCTGAACAAATGGAATTTCTATTGGCAAAAAGTTGGAAGGGAAATGACTTTAAAGAAGACAAGAAGCCAAGGTCAGAAGGAGTTGCAGAAACGAGGAAGGGCATGATAAAGAGTATCAAATCCTGCGGTAAGATCAAGGTAAATAATGATTGAAAAGAAAGTGTTATGTGACATATCCAGGATCCAAAGCTTCTTCCTAACAAGGAAGAGACCTGTGGACACTAATTTTAGCTTATGAATGAAAATAAGTTTGGACCAGCTTGCCAATGAAGAGTTGGAGAGGAAAAAAATTAGAAAAGAACACAAGATATAAAGATTTGACTTTTTCAAAAGAGAGTTCACTATGCTAATAAGTCATAATGCTTAATGTTCTCTTAGTTACAGGTCAAGGAAAATTTAAAGAGGAAGAAAATTAATTTATGGGTCTTCCATAAGACCCAGGATATAATTGAAGGGGCCGTCCTTGAATGTCATACTGCCATGGTTTAGATCAGGAATTCTGGTATCCTGCAAGCATAGATACAAATTCTGGCTCTGACAATTAATCCTTCTGGGACTCAGTTTCTACACTAGTAAAATGAATCTAATAAAACAGTGATTATATTATAGAATTTTATAAAGTTACAATGATGTACTGAGTACAGTGGCTTGCATGGAGGAATCACTTAATATGTTTTATCTGTTAATAATATCTTTGCTTAACAAACATTTCCTTACTTACTAACGGTATTTTTTCTCTCATACCCAATATTTTATTTGATATAGAGGTCCATGCATGCACCATGAAAATAATGTGTCTTGAACAAAGCATTTCAATTTGGACACCTGACTTGCATGATAAATTGTACAAAAAAAAACCCACAGATGAGGTGAAGCAAGGTGAAACTTATTAAACAGTTTCAGCTTGATGATCTCTATTTGAACAGAGAGGTAAAATATCTAGCTGACAAGAATTTGCTAGTATGAAAGCAATGTGAAGGTGACAGAAATGTTTGAGATTTTTCGGTTCTGGAAATACCTAGTTAAGTGGTCAGGGGAAATGTCTTGAAATCTCTAACAGGAAAACAAAATGCCTGATAATGGAATAAGAAGGGAAAAATAGTAATTCTGTTTTCTTTGTATTTCTTTTCCAATTAAATTATTTCTAACTCTAGGATATGAATCAACTAGTAGGATAAATAGGAAACTACATTTGTACCACTGATTCTCACTTTTCTTCATGTTTTATCCTCAGGCAATTTGAAATCACCTCTTCTGTCCAAGTCAATGAATGGACTAAATGAATCTGTTGTTTCTGAGTTTATGTTGTTGGGACTCGCTAGTTCTTGGGAAACTAAAGTTTTTCTCATGTTGATATTTTCCTTGATTTATTTGGGGATCATCCTGGGAAATCTTTTCATTTTCTTTTTGGTAATTTTTGATTCTCATTTACATTCTCCTATGTACTTCCTGCTGGCCAACCTATCCCTCATTGATGTGGGGCTTTCCTCTACCACAGTTCCAAAGATGATTACAGACCTTCTAAATGAGTATAAGATAATTTCTTTCCAAAGTTGTATGACACAGATATGCTTCATCCACATCATGGGAGGAGTGGAGATGGTGTTACTCATCGCCATGGCATTTGACAGGTACACAGCAATCTGTAAGCCTCTTCGCTACCTGAACATCATGAACCCTAAAATATGTGTTTCATTTGTAATTGCTGGCTGGGTCATTGGGGTGATCCATGCTATGTCCCAGTTTGCTTTCATTATAAACTTGCCTTTTTGTGGTCCTAATAAAGTAGACAGCTTTTACTGTGACTTTCCCAGGATCATAAAACTTGCATGCACAGATGGAGCCAAGTTTGAGTTTGTTATTGCTGCCAACAGTGGCTTCATGAGCATGGGCACCTTCTTCCTGCTAATCCTTTCCTATATCTTCATTTTGGTCACTGTCTGGAAACGTTCTTCAGGAGACTTATCCAAAGCATTTGTCACTCTGTCAGCTCACATCACTGTGGTGGTTCTATTTTTCACTCCATGCATGTTTCTCTATGTATGGCCTTTCCCCACGTCATCAATTGATAAATACCTATTCATTGTTGACTTTGCTATCACCCCTGTCTTGAATCCTGCCATCTATACATTACGGAACAAAGACATAAAGATATCAATAAAAAGACTGAGCAAATGGGGACATTATGTCAAATTCTGCTGACTCAGTCTGGCTTTGGAGCTCTAAAACTATACATCCATCAACCTATTGGATATTTTCACTTAGGTTTCTGACACTTGCCACATCTGGAGCTGGACATAACATCTATGTCACTGAATAGATTTCTACTACTTCTGTAAAGCATTTACTCATCACCCTTACTACCATGGGAATTGTGAATCCACTATGATATGGGTTATTTTATCAGACAGCATTACTATCTACTAAATATTTATAACTGAAATTATGATCATTTTTACAATAGAAGGATATAATTACATCTCTTCTGCTTCCCACAGGTTTGCAAATGAACTGCCAACTAGCTCTGGAGAATGTTAGGAATCATTATATCAAATATATGTGAGACTAGTAATTCTATGTAGTTTACTCAGTTTGTACTCCTTGAGAAGATCCAAAGTCAAAATTTGATTGTAATTTATTTGAAAGCTGATTTTTGGAAACAACATCATTAATGAATTGGAAAGTGAGACAGAGACGTGAAGGATGTTTATGTTGATAAATGTAATGGATTCGAGCCTATCATGGTCCTCTGGGGGACTCTATAAACTGTGGCTTAGAACTGTCCTAATTTAAGGTAAAGGAAGCTAGAGTACTTTTTAATTTTCATAGAGTGCATTAACTTCTTGGTATGTCCACTCTTCCCCACATATAATACTGTGCATTATAGGAATATGTCAGGTAGACTTTCAGATGCTGGCAGTAGAGAACCACCTCCGTGTTTGGTAACAAATGCCAAGGTATATCCCACTTTTCAAAGATACTTGATCTGTATTAAACATCACTTCATCCTGCTATAGATTTTTATTTTTTTTTTAATATATGAAATTTATTGTCAAATTGGTTTCCATACAATACCCAGTGCTCATCCCAAAAGGTGCCCTCCTCAATACCCATCACCCACCCTCCCCCTCCCACCCCCCATCAATCCTCAGTTTGTTCTCAGTTTTTAACAGTCTCTTATGCTTTGGCTCTCTCCCACTCTAACCTTTTTTTTTTCCTTCCCCTTCCCTGCTATAGATTTTTAAAGCAGCAACTGGATAAGATAATTCTGGGTTGAAAAATCACTATTTTATAAAAGTCATTATGGATTTTCACTCAGTTCATGCTTATTGACCTCATGTTATTTGGTCTCTACTAAGGCCTAGCAACTAGCCAGAAATGTTTGTTTTCTTTGTTCGTTCTTTCTTTCTTTCTTTCTTTCTTTCTTTCTTTCTTTCTTTCTTTCTTTCTTCTTTTCTTTTCTTTTTCTTTATTTATTTTCCTTTCTTTTTTGTTTTTAAATTATTTTATTGAATTATAGTTAATATACAGTGTTATATTAGTTTCAGGTGTACAATACGATTGAACATTTCTGTGCATTACTCAGTGCTTATCACTACAAAGTAGCTACCATCTGTCAGCAAATAATATTATTACCATCTTATTTACTATATTCCTGATGCTGTGCTTTTCATTTCTGTGACTTATTTATTTTATAACTGAGTTTGTACCTCTTAATCCTCTTTATTTATTTCACCTATCCTCCCACCAACCTCCCCTCTGGCAACTATCACTTTATACTCTGTATTTAAGAGGGTTTTTTTAAATCTCTCTTTTTTTCTTTGCTCATTTGTTTCTTAAATTCCACATATGATGAAATCAGATGTTTGTCCTCCTCTGACTTATTTCATCTAGCATTGTACTCTCTAGGTCCATCCATGTTGTTGCAAATGGGAACATCTTATTCCTTTTATGACTGATTAATATTCCATTGTGTATATATACCATATATTTATCGATTCATCTATTGATGGACATGGGTTGCTTCCATATCTTGGCTATTATAAATAATGTAACAAGAAAAGGGGAGCATGTATATTTTCAAATTAGTGTTGCATAAATGTTTTCTTATTATAAGAAAGCTAAAGAGGACGGAAGAATATTTTAAATCATAAAGATCTGTACTAAGATCACCCATACGGGCTAACAAATTCTCCATGTAGTATGCATATGTGACTCAGTAACTTCAAATATCACTGTTTCTACCCTAGACCACTGGCCTCCTAGAAATTATCCCAAAGGGACAGGTCCATGAATTGGGGGAAAATATATTTCCCACTCTCTGGCATACATGTGACTTACAAAAGTGTCTATAACTTTGCCACTTCCTTCTCATCTGGTCCAACAGCATTATATCATCACTGTAATGGACGTGGATTATGTCCTCTGGAATAGAAAACTAGAGAGTTGATAAAGCCCTGAGACAGAATAGTGAATGTATGTTGCTGCATCTGCCAGAAGAAAAAAATGCTTCTGAAAATTTTTGCTAATAACCCCCCCAGGGAAGACGGTAGAGTAGGAGGACCCTAAACTCACCTTGTCCCATAGATACAATTAGATAACACTTACATAAGAGTAAACAACCCAGAAAAGGACCCAAATACTGGCCGAACATATTCTACAACTGAAGGTAGAGAGAGGCCATGTTGAAGAGGTTAGGAAGGGTGAAGACTCAGTGGGAACCTAACCCTCAGATTTGACCACTAGAGTGAAGGAACTGGGAGTGTGAGAGGAGCAAGAAACAGACTACTTTTACCAGGGAGCCTACAAAAAGAAGAGAAATCCCCGTACGCTATGACTTTGAAAATCAAAGGGACCAGATTTCATGAGTGCTTACAACCTGCAGGACTTAGAACCTGGAACTTTAAAAATCCGCACACTCTGCTCTGAGAGAGCCCAGAGGGTGCTAGGAATCTGACCCACTGACCTTAAAGGGACAGCACAGAGAATAGCTCACAGAGATACAGCTTGGAAGCAACAGTTTAAAAAAGGTGCCTGGAGTTTATGGGAGGAAGAGTCGGTTACTAATCTCACAGTTCTCTGAGGGACTTCTTTAGGAATAAAGGAGATGGTAGGTGCCATTTCCGTCCTCCTCCCCCTCATCATAAATACATAGCCACCTGTGGGAACCAGCACTACTCCAGCACTCACTACCTAACTTGCTTACAGTACACCCCACTCTCTTGAGCCAGACCTGTCTTAGTATCGATGCTGTGGACTCCCTCCCCCAGAAGATGTGTACAAACTTTGCCAACACTGCACCTCTCCGCCTCCCACGTAAGATGCCCACACCTTGTTAAAACTGCACCTCCAGCCTGCACATGCTTTACTGAATTACTGAACAGCTTGGCTGGCCCAGTCTCTACAGCAGCCTCCTCCATATTGGAGGAGGAACTGCACACACAGCTTACAGCATCATGCTCCCACTCTGCCAGCCAGTCTCTGCAGCAGGTGTGTGTTCGCTGTGGAGGAGGGCCAGCATCACTTAAAAGTTTTAAGTTCATGGGGCGCCTGGGTGGCGCAGTCGGTTAAGCGTCCGACTTCAGCCAGGTCACGATCTCGCGGTCGGGAGTTTGAGCCCCGCATCAGGCTCTGGGCTGATGGCTCAGAGCTTGGAGCCTGTTTCCGTATCTGTGTCTCCCTCTCTCTCTGCCCCTCCCCCGTTCATGCTGTGTCTCTCTCTGTCCCAAAAATAAAAATAAAATGAAAAAAAAAAAGTTTTAAGTTCAGGGGTGCCTGGGTGGCTCAGTCAGTTGAGTGTCCGACTTTGGCTCAGGTCATGATCTCGTGTCTGTGAGTTTGAGCCTCGCGTCTGGCTCTGTGCTAACAGCTCGAAGCCTGGAACCTCCTTCACATTCTGTGTCTCCCTCTCTCTCTGCCCTTCCCCCACTCATTCTCTCTCTCTCTCTCTCTCTCTCTCTCTCTCTCTCTCTCTCTCTCTCTGTCAAAAATAAACATTAAAAAAAAAGTTTAAGTTCAATACACTACTTTCATGGGCAAGAGATGAAGGTGACTTTCCCAATACACAGAAACAGATACAGAGTGTCGGAAAAAATGAAGAGTCAAAGGAAAAAGTCACAAATGAAAAGTAGGACAAAACCACAGCAAAAGACCTAAATGAAACAGATATAATTAACATGCCTGATAGAGCATTTGAGGTAATGATCATAAGGATAATCAATCGACTTGAGAAGTGAGTGAAGGATATCAGTGAGACCCTTAAGAGATAGAAAATATGAAAAAGAACCAATTAGAGATGAGGAACATGATAAATGACATTTAAAACACACTTGATAGAATAAATAGCAGATTGGAAGAAGTGGAAGAATTAATTAATAACTAGAACAGAGTAATGGAAAGTAATCAAACTGAACAAATGATAGAAAAAAATTATGCAAAACTAGAATAGACTTAGGGAACACAGTGACTCCATCAAGTGTAATAACATTTGCACTATAGGGAATTCCAGAAGAAGAGAAAGAAAAGGGGGCTAAAAATTTATTTGAAGAAATCATAGTTGAAAAGTTCCCTAATCTGGGGAAGGAAATAGATATCCAGATCCAGCAGACATGCAGAACCCCCAACAAAATTAACCCAAGGAATTCCATATAAAGACACATAGTAATCAAAATAGCAAAAATGTGATAAAGAAAAAAAAATTAAAGCAGAAAAAAAAAAAGACAGTTCCATGTACAAGGGAAACCCCATAAGAGTTATCAGCTGATTTCTCAGCAAAAACTTGACAGGGTAGAAGGGGTGGGCAGGATATATACAAAAGGCTGAAAGGAAAACTTCTACAGACAAGAATACTCTTTCCAGCAAGACTATCATACAGAATAGAAGGAGAGATAAAAAGTTTCTCAGACAAACAAAAACAGCAAGAGCTCATGACCACTAAAACAGCCCTATAAGAAATATTAAAGGGGACTCTTTGGGTGGAAAATAAAAGACCATAAGTGAGAGTGTAAAAAGTAGAAAACAGTAAAAATAAGTATATCTGTAAAAATCAGTCAAGGGATTCACAAAATAAAGGATGTAACAGATGACACAATATATCTAAATGTGGGGGTGGGGGAGAGAAGTAAAGAACAGGTTCGAACTTAAGCAACTATCAACTTAATGTAGATTGATATACGCAGATGTTGTATACAAACCTAATGAAAACCACAAATCAAAAACAACTATGAGATATGCAAAGAATTTTTAAAAAAGGAATCCAAGGATATCACTAAAGAAAACCAGAAAACTATGCAAGAAAGCAAGAGAAGAAAGGATTAGAGCAAAACTACAAAAACAACCACAAAACAAGTAACAAAATGGCAATAAATATATATCTATCAATAATTACTTTGAAGGCAAATGGACTAAATGCTCCAGTCAAAAGACACAAAGTGACAGAGTAAATAAAACAGTAGGACTCACCTATATACTGCCTATAAGAGACTCATTTCAGATATAATGATACCTGCAGATTGAAAGCGAGGGGATGGAGAAACATTCATCATGCAAATGGATGTCCAAAGAAAGTCAGAATAGCATACTTACATTGGATGAAACAGAACTTTAAACAAAGACTGTAACAAGATATAGATAGATAGATAGATAGATAGATAGATAGATGATAGATAGATAGATAGATAGATAGATAGATAGATAGATAGATAGATAAAGGACACTATGTATTAATAAAGGGGACAATCCAACAAGAAGATATAACAATTGTAAATATGTATACACCCCACATAGGAGGACCCAAATACATAAAACAGTTAATAATAAGCATAGAGGAACTAATCAATAATACAACAATATTAGGGGGCTTTAACACCCCACTTACATCGATGTCCAGATCAACCAAACAGAAAATCAACAAGAAACAGTGGCTTTAAATAACACACATGATCAGATAGATTTAACAGATATATTCAAAACATTCCATTCTAAAACAGCAGAATACACATTCTTTTCAAGTGCATACAGAATATTCTCTAGATTAGATCATATATTAGTACATAAAACAAGCCTCAGCAAACTCAAAATGATCAGAGTCATACCATGCACCTCTTCTGACCACAATGCTAGGAAACCACAAAAAAAAAAAAAAAAAAAGTCTGGAAAGAGCACAAATACATGAAGGTTAAATAACATAATACTAAACCATGAAAGGGCCAACCAAGAAATCAATGAAGAAAACATTGGTTTCAGCTCAAGTCATGATCTCATCAAGCCCTACTTCAGGCTCTGTACTGACAGCATGGAGCCTGTTTAGGATTCTCTCTCCCTCTCTGCCCCTCCTCCACTTACTCTCTTCTCTCCCTCTCTCAAAATAAATAAACTTAAAAAAAAAGAAAGAAAGAAAACCCACAGTTAATATCATAGTACTGGAAGTCCTAGGCACAGCAATCAGACAACAAAATGAAATAAAGGCATTCAAACTGGTAAGGGAAAAATAAAACTTTCACTATTTGCGTATGAATAATAGTATATATAGAAAATCTGAAAGGCGGGGCGCCTGGGTGGCGCAGTCGGTTAGGCGTCCGACTTCAGCCAGGTCACGATCTCGCGGTCCGTGAGTTCGAGCCCCGCGTCAGGCTCTGGGCTGATGGCTCGGAGCCTGGAGCCTGTCTCCGATTCTGTGTCTCCCTCTCTCTCTGCCCCTCCCCTGTTCATGCTCTGTCTCTCTCTGTCCCAAAAATAAAATAAACGTTGAAAAAAAAATTTTTTTAAAAAAAGAAAATCTGAAAGGCTCCACCAAAAATCTGCTAGAACTGATCAATTCAAAAAGTCCCAGGCTAAAAAATCAATGTGCAGATATCTGTTGCATTTCCATATACCAATAATGAACCAGCAGAGAGAGAAATTAACAAAACAATCCCATTTACAAATGCACCAAAAATAATAACATACCTAGAAATAAACCTAACCAAAGAGGTGAAAGACCTGTACTCTGAAAACTATAAAATAGTGATGAAAGAAATTGAAGGTGACATAAAGAAATGGAAAGACATTCCATGCCCATGGATTGAAAGAACAAACAAATATCATTAAAATGTCTATACTACCAGAACCAGTATACATATTCAATGCAATCTCTATCAAAATACCAACAGCATTCTTCATAGAACTAGAACAAATAATCCTGAAATTTGTATGGAACCACAAAAGACCCCAAATAGCCAAAGCAATCTTGAATAAGAAAAGCAAAGTTGGAGGCGTCACAATTCCAGCCTTAAGCAAAGAATATGGTGCTGACACAAAATTAGACACATAGATCAATGGAAGAGAATTAAAAAAAACCCAGAAATAAACCCGAAATTATGTGGTTGATTAATCTTCAATGAAACAGGAAAGAATATCCAATTGAAAAAAAATACAGTCTCTTCAAAAATGGTGCTGGGAAAAATTGGTCATCTACCTGCAAAATAAAGAAAGTGGACCACTTTCTTACATCACACACAAAAATGAATTCAAAATGAATTAAAGACTTAAATGTGATACCTGAATCATAAAATTCCTATAAGAGTATACAGGCAGTAACTTTTTGACATTGGCTGTAGCGATATTTTTCTAGCTATATCTCCTGAGCAAGGAAATAAAATAAAAACCAACTATTGGGATTACATCAAAATAAAAAGTTTCTGCACAGCAAAGGAAATAATCAACAAAACTAAAGGGCAACATACAGAGAATGGGAGATTTTTGCAAATGATATATCCAAGATAGGATTAGTATCCAAAATATATAAAGAATTTACAAAACTAAATACCCAAAAGACAAATAATCCAATTAAAAAACGAGCAGAAGAAATGAAAAGACATTTCTCCAAAGAAGACATCCACATGGCCAACAGACACATGAAAACATGCTCAATATCACTCATCAAGGAAATGCAAATCAAAACTATAATGAGATACCACCTCACACTTGTCAGAATGGCTAGAATCAACAACAGGAGAAACAAATTTTGGCAAGGGTGTCGAGAAAAAGAAACCCTCCTGTACTGTTGGTGGGAATGAAAACTGTTTCAGGCACTCTGGAAAACAGTATGGAGGTTTCTCAAAAAGTCAAAAATAGAACTACTCTATGATCCAGCAATCACACTACTGGGTATTTACCCCCAAAATACAAAAACACTAATTCAAAGGGATACATGCTTCCCTATGTTTGTTGTAGCATCACTTACGATAGCCAAATTATGGAAGCAGCCCAAGTATTCATCAACAGATGAATAAAAATGACATGGTATATACTCAATGGAATATCATCTTGCCATCTGCAATGACATGGATGGGGTAGAGAATATAATGCTAAGTGAAATAAGTCAGAGAAAGACAAATACTGTGTGATTTCACTCCTATTTGGAATTTAAGAAACAAAACAAATGAGCAAAGGAAAGAGAGAGAGAGAGAGAAACCAAGAAACAGACTCTTGGTTACCAGAGGTGTGGTGGTAGGGGAATGAGTGAAAGAGGGATGGGGATTAAGGAGTGTACTTACCAAGATAAGCACTGTGTCATGTACGGAATTATTGAATCACTATATTGTACACCTGAAACTAATATAACACTGTACGTGAACAATACTGGAAATAAATTTTTGCTAACAAATGTAGACAATCAAATGCATTTAGTAAATCAATAACTATGTACCAGAAACCAGATGCATAGTAATTTAATACAGCAATGAATTCATAGATGGAACAATAGGTATAATTGGCATTATCACCTGATTAAGTTTAACATAATACACTGTTGTTCTTAAAGATACATCAAGACTTCTGCACAGGTAAAATAGCCAAGTTGAAAGAAATTGTGGTAGGAATCAAAACTCTGCATCTTTGAGAAAGTGATGTCAGCAAGATGGTGGAATAGGAAATCTCAGCCCTCATTCCCCTACAGGAGCATTTATTTGACAATAACATACAGACCGAAACACCTTTTTGAGAGGTCTGGAATCCAGTTGTAGGACCTCATGTAAGCAAAACACCAAGGATAGCCACATTAAATTGTGAAAGAAGAGTGATTTCTCTTTGTGTAAGTCCTCCTCCCAAACCAGCGTAGCTCAGTGCCTAGAAAGATCACATCAGCCCTATACTTTTCCCATGGAAGAAAGAGAAAGTGGAACTTACATCCAAGGACCACAGCCTTTTGTGCACTACCTGAGGGGCCAGTTTGTATCTTCCCTTTACAAGTGGTGCTGAACCAGTATAGGTTGTATGCCTGAAGGAAACCAAAAACAGAGGGAGGGAAGGGGCAGATGGCTTGCTACACAAATAAAATGGAGAAAAGGGAGAAATTAATTACACTGTAAGTGTTTTTTAAAATATAAACAAAATTAACAAACTTTTACCTGGACTAACAAAAGAAAGGCCAGTAAAAAAAATCAGAAAGAAAAATGAGATATTAAGACTGTTAACGCAGAAATTTAAAAGATCATAAAAATGGGGCGCCTGGGTGGCGCAGTCGGTTAAGCGTCCGACTTCAGCCAGGTCACGATCTCGCGGACTGTGAGTTCGAGCCCCGTGTCGGGCTCTGGGCTGATGGCTCAGAGCCTGGAGCCTGCTTCCGATTCTGTGTCTCCCTCTCTCTCTGCCCCTCCCCCGTTCATGCTCTCTCTCTCTCTCTCTCTCTCTCTCTCTCTCTCTCTGTCCCAAAAATAAATAAAAGTTGAAAAAAAAATTAAAAAAATAAAAATAAAAAAAAATAAAAGATCATAAAAACTATTATAAATAATCACATGCCAACAGATTGAATATCCTAAAAGAAATGGTTAAATTCCTAGAAACACACAACCTACCAAGACTGAATCAGGAACAGATATCTGAACATACCAGTAATGAGTAAGGAGATTGAATCACTAATCAAAAACTTCACAACAAAGAAAAGTCCACAACCAGATGGCTTCATTGGTGAATCTACCAAACATTCAAAAAGGAATTAACATCAATCCTTCTCAAACGCTTCCAAAAAATTAAATAGAAGGGAACATTTCAAACTCATTTTATGAGGCCACTATTAATATTTAGAAGGCCTTAATATCAAAAATAGACTAAGACATTTAGTTTTATTGTTTCCTTCACTGTGTAGAAGCTTTTTATTTTGATGTTGTTTCAATAGCTTATTTTTGCTTTTGTTTCCCGTGCCTCAGGAGATATATCTAGAAAGAAGTTGCTATGGCTGATGTCAAAGAAGTTACTGTCCATGTTCTCTTACAGGATTTTTATGGTTTCAGGCCTCACATTATGACTACAATAGACAAGTTATGGAAATAGCTTAAGTGTCTGTGGACTGATGAATGGATAAAGAAGAAATGATATATATACATACAATACATTACTCAGCCATAAAAAAGAACGAAATCTTGCCATTTGCAATGACATTGATAGAGTTATTAGAGAGTACTATGCCAAACGAAATAAGTCAGATAAAGACAAATACCATATGATTTCATTCACAAGTGGAATTTAAGAAACAAAACAAACAAGCAAAGGGGAAAAAAAGAGAGACAGGGGTAAACCAAGAAACAGACTCTTAACTATAGAGAACAAACTAATGGTTACCAGAGGGGAGGTGGGTGGGGAAAGGGGTTAAATAGATGATGGGTATTAAGGAGGACAGTTGTGATGAGCACTGGGTGTTGTATGGAGGAGCTGAATCACTATATTGTATACCTGAAACTAATATTACACCATATGTTAACTATCTGGAATTTAAATAAAACGTTTTAAAAAAACAGACACTACAAAAAGGGAAAACCATAGGCCAATATCCTTGATCAATATAGATACAAAAATCCTCAACAAATTACAAGCAAACCCAAATTCAATGGATTAAAATGATCATACACCATGACCAGGTGAAATTTATCCCTGAGATTTAAGGAAGATACAACGTACACAAGTCAATTAATGTGGCACAGAACATTAATAGAATAAAGGATAAAAATCATATGACCATGTCAATATATGAAGAAAAATCATTTAAAAATCCAAACACCATTTCATGATTAAAGCTCTGAACAAACAAGACATGGAAGGGAATTACTTCAATGTAATACAGGCTATCTATAAAAATCACATAATCAATGGAGAAAAAAAAGAAAGATTTTCCTCTAAGATCAGGAACAAGGTGAGGATGCTCACTCACACACTTCTATCCAATACAGTACTGGAAATTCCAGCCAGACCAATTAGACAAGAAAAAGAAATAAAAAGCATGTAAGCCAGAAATATAGAAGTAAAATTATTTGTTTGCAAATGATCTTCCATGTAAAAAACCCTAATGAGTCTTCACACATACACAAAAAAACTATAGAATAAAAAACTGAGTTAAGTTGCAGAATGCAAAATCAAATACAAAAGATCATTGTATGTGTATACATTAACAATAAACATTTGAAAAGAAAATTAAGAAAACAAACCCATTTATAACACCACCAAAAGAATAAAATGCATAAGAATAAATTTAACCAAGGAGGTGAAAGACTTGTGCGTGGAAAACTCCAGAACACAAATGTATAAAATTAAAGTAGATACAACTAAATGAAAAGATAGCTCACATTCATGGATTAGAAGACCTAATGTTATTAAAATGTCATTGTTATCTCCAGTGATCTACAGATACAGTGCAATCCCTAACAAAATTCCAATGGCACTTTTCACCAAAAATAGAAAAAACAATCCTAAAATTCATATGGAATCACAAAAGACCCTGAATATGCAAAACAATCTTGAGAAAAATAAACAATGATGGGAGCACCTGGGTGCCTCAGTCGGGTAAGCATCCGACTTCAGCTCAGGTCATGATCTTATGGCTCCTGAGTTCAAGCCCAGTGTCAGGGCTCTGAGCTGCCAGCACAGAGCCTGGAGCCTGCCTCAGATTCTGTGTTTCCCTCTCTGTCTGCCCCTCCCTTGTTTGCACTCTTCTCTCTCTCAAAAATAAACACTGAAAAAAAAGAAAAGAAAAACAAATTAGAACTATCACAAATCCTGATTTCAAAATACATTGCAAAACTACTGTAGTTTAAAAAAAGTATGGTACTGGCATGAAAACAGACATAGACCAATGCAACAGACTAGAGAGCCCCAAAATAAACCCTCATATTACAGTCATCCGACCTTTGACAAGGATGCCAAGAATACAATGCACAAAGGAGAGTCTCCTCAACAAATGCCATTTGGAAAACTGGATACCCAAACTCCAAAGAATGAAATTGGACCCTTTACCTTACATCACAGAGAAAAATCAACTGAAAATGAAATAAAGATTTATGGTATAAAACTCCTAAAATAAAACCTAAGGGAAATGCTTCATGACATTGCATTTGGCAATGATTTCTTGAACATGACACCATAGACAGGCAACAAAAACAGAATAATACACAAGTGGAGCTACATCAAACATAAAAACTTCTATACAGCAAAACAAACAAGTGAGTGGAAATGCAACCTACAGAATGGGAGAAACTTTTTGGAAACTATACCTCCCATAAGGCTTAACATACATAACTCATATGACTCAATAGCAAAAAACAAACAATCCAATTTTAAAATGGGCAAAGGACATGAATAAATTTTTCAAAAGAAGACATACAGATGGCCAATATATATATTAAGAGGTATTCAACATCACTGATCATCATGGAAATGCAAATCAAAATGACAATGATACCATTCCACATGTTACAGTGGCGGTTATAAAAGAGACAAGAGAAAACAAGTGCTGGTTAAAAACAAAAAAAGTGGAGAAAAAAGAACTCTAGTACACTGTTGGTGGGAATGTAAACTGGTACAGAATTTTAGAAAACAGTACAGAAGTTCTTCAAAATATTACAAATAGAACTACCTTATTATCTAGCAATCTCACTTCTTAGTTTACATCTAAAAGAAATGAAATCAGCATCATTTCATTACAGAGAGATATCTATACTCCTACATTCATTGCAGCATTATTCACAATAGCCAAGATATGGAAATACCCTAATATCTATCTATGGATGAATGATAAAGAAAATGTTTTATATACATAAATGGAATACGATGTAGCCTCAAAAAAAGAAGGAAATCTTGCCATATGCAACATGGATGGACCTAGAAGACATTACGCTAAGTGAAATCAGCCAGTCACCAAAGGAAAAATGCTACATGATCTCACATACCTGAAGTGTCTAAAATAATCACATCATAAAAACAGAGTATAGAATGGTGGTTTCCAGGGACTGGGTAGGGGGGAGGAAATTAAGAGTTGCTATTCAATGGATAACAGTTTCAGTTAAACAAGATGAATGAGTTCTAGAAATCTACTGTACAACAATCTACCCTATAATTAATGATATTGTTTTGGACACTTAAAACTCTATTAGGAAAGAATATAAAGTATTCTCAGATCAAGTATAAAGTATTCTTTCTACAATAGAAAAAAACAACAAAAAAACTCTACATCTTTGAATCCACTGATGGTAGTGCTAATCTCTACAATTCTTTCTAAAATGAAGTATTGTTTTGGTTTCTTATTTTGATATGTTAATTAGGTCTAATTTGGCTCACTTGTCCTTTCTTATCATAACAGCTTTGACTTCATGGCTTAGTTAACCAATATTGGAATTCTGCCAATTTGTTAGTATATCTATGCCAATCTTTACCTCAAACTATAGACATAACTAAAGGGAGGGGAAGGTGGGTGATGGGCATTGAGGAGGGCACCTGTTGGGATGAGCACTGCGTGTTGTATGGAAACCAATTTGACAATAAATTTCATATTAAAAACAAAGAAAAAAAATAATGGATTTAGGAAACCACAGAGCAGACTGTGAGATGGGCACAGACAAAATTTCATTGGCCACCTGACCACCATAAGCCCCTAATTTTTGACTGGTTGTCCACAGTAGCATTTTCATTCTCCAGAAATTAGTGACAGTTCAAAATCAGTGTCTAATAATGCCCAAAATTCTGATTATTTCAGAGTCCTTTGGGAGAAGGATGGGAAAAATATAGTATAAAATAGTGGCTGTGTAGAAAGGTCCTCACTCAAGAGGACACAGTCCTCCCTTCACTCAAGGAGCTTTGGTTTGGTAAATCAGATCCAGTCTAAAGCAAATCTCTAGATGCATGGAACAAATTCCTTGTTGCCTAGGTCTGGGAATGGAAGTAAAGATTAACTACAAATAGTTGCAAGGAGTATTTTGGGGTGATCAAATTATTCTAAAACTTAATTATGATGATGATTATACAACTCTATAAATTTATTTGAAATTACTAAGTAGAACATTTAACTGGATAAATTTTACAGTATACATATTAAACCTCCATAAAGCTGTTAAAAATACCAAGTGAGACTTTCAAATCTAACTTTGTACTACTTTTGGAACTCCCCTGATTTGTTCAAATACCAGTCCATTATTTTTCAAAATCCAAGTTAGAAATCCATTAAGGTATAATGTGGTAGTTTTCTTAAATTTGATAGTGATGCCAAAATGACACTATCAATGGTTCAGATAACTTGCAATAACAATGAATATGTAACAAACCTAAAATTCTATCATTTGGGAAAAAATATTATCAGAGCACAAAATCACAGACCATCATCACATTGAACTGCTCAATTTCCCTGGATCTCTTTTCTGCAAATTGTGATAATTTACCCTTGGGAAAAGCAGTATGCACAGAAGACCTGGTTTCCATTTGAAGTAATTATGGACTCAATCCAGTGCCGCTATCCAGTCCTACTAATTGACTCCCTTCCTAATGGACTGAACTATTTATAAGTTTCTGTCTGAAGAAATGGTGGCGATTCAAAGCGGGTGTTAACTGTCTGTGTGTCTCAATCTCTTGAAGCTCCTGCTGAGTGAAACCTGCACCTGAGCAGGTACATATGAAGCCTGCTCTCTCACTCCCTAGCAACTGGTTACATTTTGTTACCAAACCTTCTTTCCTCTGTATCTCAACGTTCCTTTTGTTCATCTGGTTTTTGAATGATTTTCACTCATACTGTTTTATGTATGTTCTGGTCTCATTTTCTTAAGTTCAATTGTATTATGAGGTGAATTTCTCTTCAAGGAGTCCTTATCAGTTTTAAATTGGTACGTGAAGAGGCTTTAATTTTCCACCCCCTTTTCACTCTGATATCAGATTAATGGAAATAAAACATGATGTTTTTGCTATTTCATTCCAACTGAGCACAATCTGGCAGAGCAAGCTATCTCTATGTTTGGAAAGCATTGAATGATCAAGTCTTAAAGATCATTAAACTTATTTTTTTAATTTATTAAGTACTTATTATATGCCACACCATGCTCTGCTGTTTTCCATGTATTAACTCATTTAATCCTCACAACACTATAAGGTAAGTACTATTATCATCCCTATTTTACAGATGAGGAAATTCAGGGACAGAGAAGTGAAGCAACTCACCCAAGGACACATAGCTCATAAATCAAGGAGATGGAGATTCGAATCCAGGTAGTTTGTCTCCAGAATGTTTGCTATTAGTTACTACATAATATTGCCATTATAAAATTGCCCCTATTTCATTTTTCCTATTTCCCCTCACTAATTTCAAAATTTTCTTTAAAAATTAGAAAAAGCATAAATATTACTTGTAAAAACATAGAAAATAAGAGTCCATATTTAGGAAAAGATAAAATCACTCAAAATCCCACAAACTACAGATATTATAAAGTCTGAATATCTACACATATGCATTTACACTATATTTAGTGTTTTATAATCTTTTTTAACTTAACAAATTATATATTTTTTCAATTTACTTTATCCAAAGTTCTAATTTATGTCATGTGCATCAAAAACTCTTCTGAACATAGATTCAGGTGTATTTAAAAGTTTTCTTCCTTCTTCATGTGCCAAACAGCTTTTCACTGGGGCTTAAAGCATGAAAAGTGTACTGTTCTTTTGAATTACTGAATTTTTCCAAATATCCCAGTGATGTTTTAAGCTTAGTATTATTTCCATAGCATACTTTAATACTTAACTGTATTTTGAGGAAAGTTCCAGACACTCTGTAATGACTATACACATTTTGTTTGGGACAAAAAATAAAGAGGAAGGTTTGTACTTTTTCTTGTTTTACTGTATACGATTGAGGGTCTACTTGGGAATGTGGGGTGTTGAGGTCACTCTGTGAGGACAGTGTCATGACAAGGGAGTTGCAGATCTAAACCGGTTTCCATCCTACCATTTGTATACAGATGTCAATGAGTTCAATCCCCAAAGTCATTTGGTGAAAATCTACTCTCCACCAAAATCTCCCACAGGGGCTTCTAGGCCCCTGATTTGTTTATCATGTCTTCTTGAACTTTCTACCATGAATGTTAGTGAAGACTATTATTTAATAGTGCCTACCTTGTGCGAGAAACTGTGCTAAATATGGGGGTATACAAAGTTGGCTAAAAGCCCTTTTTCTCAAAGAAATTATAGTTGAGAATGAATAACTAACATGCAAAAGAAACTATAATATAGTATATTATAAAGAATGTACAAGATATAACAATAGTTCATACACACTACTCTTCTTAGGTTCTTCAACAGATACTTCTGAGTAGCTGGCATTTAATCTAAGTTTTGAAGGATAAGGAAAAAGGGAAGTAATACTTCTGTCAGATAGTTAAACTCATATAATGTGAAATTCTCACAACATTTTATTTGTTATATTTATGTTATGGACAAATAAATACCATCAGCATCATTGGCTAGCTTGCCCTAGTTTACATAGCCCCTAAGTGGCAGAACCAGAATGGCAACCAAGTCTATCAGGTCTTATAGGCAAGTATGTTTCCACATAGTAATGACCAGGAATAACACAGTTGAAATCATATTCAAGAGCAGAGAAATGTGAAAAAATACAGTAACATGTTCGGTTTATAAAGGGTCTGATGTGATATGCTGTTGAATTTTAGCTTATCCATGATAGAATCAGAAGATGAAATAGAAGAGTAACATGACCATATTTGATCTTTAGATAGACAAATCTGAAAGCAGAATGTAGAACATACTAAACGTAGGTAAGATTGGAGGCAGAGATATCACTCAGAAGACTTTTTGGTCATTAAGTACAAAAAATATACAGACCTGAAATAAAACTGACAGTGGAAATGGAGATGAGGAGACGAAACAGAAATATTCAGAAGGTACAATTTTCCAACTGGCATAGAAGGTGAGAGAGGAGAAAAGGTGCCTCGAAGATCCCTGGATTAAGCATCTGAGAGAATGATCATGATATTTTCTAAGGGATTAAAAAGAGGATAAAATCATGAATTCAGCCCTTTCACATTTTAATTTGAAAGTGCTTGAGGGATGTCCATTTATGTACTACAGTACAGCCTTGGATATGTTATCCTAGAGTCCAGGAATAGCGCTATAGATATAGAAATCTTCCATAAGTGGTGAGTACTTAAAACTACATGTTTGGAATTAAAAAAAATATTTTACAGCTTGAGTCACATCAATACTCAAAGATAAGTGGGGGGAGGGAGTATTTTTTCTCACATTACAAGATATCAGAAGGTAGATCTTTGCAGATGTCAAAGACCATTTAGACTGGATTATTTTTCTATCTGTTCATACTACCGTCCTTAACATGTGGACACCCAGAGCTCATGATTACTGCATCTTTAGTCATCACCTTGATATTGAATTCAGGAATAAAAAGGCTAGACAAAGAGCCTTCTTCACATTAATCTTTATATTTTAATCTGGGAAATAAAACCTTTCACAGAAGGCATTATTCTGTATCTCATCAAGTCTTGGCTACATGCCCCTCTTACACCAATCCATGGCCAAGTCACATAGATTATCATATTTCACCCCAGGGCTAAGATAAGAACCTACCTCCCCTCCCCCCCCCCCCCCGCCCCAAATTGAGAACAGATATGTGTTCTCTTGGCATGAACTAGTGTGGAAAATGCTTTGGGAATGGCAACATATGTAACATCCAATGACAGAAGGAATTTCAAAAACAATGCAAGATCATTAGTATCAAATTTGGACAACAGGTATGTAACAAAGACTGAAAACATTATCATAAGCGACATTTTTATATGTAGACTATTGTGTGCTGAATCCCTGGCAACTTCTCTAAAAGTTTTTTCTGGAGTGCAAGCAAGCTTGTTTTGGCTTGTTCAATAAATAGAATGTATATATTAAAATAAACTTACCGGAGAAGGGTTTTAGAGAGTAGAGGGGAAAAAAAGGAGGATAGCCCACTCCCATCCTTCACGGATTTAATTTTTGAAGGAGAGATACAACGTGTAACACACCAAGGAAAGTAAAAAGTTCAGATGAAAGATGAAAGAAAATGAGTGATGCATCTAGACCCTTGAAGAGGACTACAGTATATTTGGAATGCTGTGCAAACTGGTATAGCCACTCTAGAAAACAGTGTGGAGGTTCCTCAAAAAATTAAAAATAAAATTACCCTATGACCTAGCAATAGCACTGCTAGGAATTTATCCAGAGTATATAGGAGTGCTGATGCATAGGGGGCACATGTACCCCAATGTTTATAGCAGCACTTTCAACAATAGCCAAATTATGGAAAAAGCCTAAATGTCCATCAACTGATGAATAAAGAAGACGTGGTTTATATATACAATGGAAATACTACTTGGCAGTGAGAAAGAATGAAATCATGCCATTTGCAGCAACGTGGATGGAACTGGAAGGTATTATGCTGAGTGAAATAAGTCAGTCAGAGAAGGACAGATATATGTTTTCAATCATATGTGGATCTTGAGAAACTTAACAGAAGTTAAGGGGGGGGAAGGGAAGGGGGAAAAATAGTTACAAATAGAGAGAGAGGGAGGTAAACCATAAGAGACTCCTAAATATAGAGAACAAACTGAGGGTTGATGGGGGGAGAGGGGAAAATGGGTGATGGGCACTGAGGAGGGCACTTGTTGGGATGAGCACTGGGTGTTGTATGTAAGCCAATGTGACAATAAATTATATTAAAAATAAGAAGAATGCATTCTAAAGTCCTAAAGCTCTTGATACGGTCCTGGCTTTGCCACTTCATCCTTCCCAGGCATGGTTTCATTTGTGAAGTGGGGATAATAAAATTGAACTTATCTTTTAGTCATTGAGAGGTTTGAAAGAAATAATGTACTTACCACAATTCCCTAAATATAGGAGACACTCAAATCTGTTATCTGTGATCATTAGACTTATTAATTTTGGTTACATTTATTCCTCTTTGCTCTCAGATATGCCATATTTTATTTTATTTTTAGCTTGTCATTAAGTAATTTGTTTATTAAAAGTGATCATGGACTAATATGATAATCATGCAATAAACCATTAAAATTATTAAGCCTGTGTATCTGAGTTCCATTTAAACTTAAAAAGCCCAATGTAGGGAGCGATGGTATATGTTCAAATACTTTTGTCATGGTCATCTCTATAAGTCTAGTGAAGAAGGGAAATTTTAAGGGGCTAAGAGAAGTTCAGATAAGAGAATAGAGAATTAGTATGAAAGTATTAATGCGGGTGCAACAGAAAAGCTGACATTTATGTGGTGTAAGAACACTTAGAGCAATTGTTAGGAAAATGATCTAGAATTCTTTGAGAAAAAATTTTTTTAAGATTTAGGTATGAGGTGAAAATTAAAGTAACCCCTTTTGGCTCTATCTGCAAAATTTACAGTCACATTTTTCCTCACATATCCCCTTTATTATTTTAATGCTTATTTATTTTTGAGAGGGTGGTGGGGACACAGAATCCGAAGCAGGCTCCAGGCTCTGAGCAGGCAGCACAGGACTCTAAGCTGGCAGCACAGAGCCTGATGTTCGAGCACAGAGCTTAAACCCATGATCTGCGAGATCATGACCTGAGCTAAAGTCAGATGCTTAACCCACGGAGCCACCCAGGTGACCCCACATATCCCCTCTCCATAATAAATTTGCTGTTAACTTTCTTTCTTCCAAATTCATTTTCCTTCTCTCAGTGAATTATATCTAATCTAATTAGCAAGGCAAATAGGGAATCTATCTTTCTGCCCATGATGCTTACTGTTTTTAATTTTTATCCTCAGGTCACTTGAAAATCAGCTCTCCTGTCCCCGTCAATGGGTGGACTAAATGACTCTGTGGTCACTGAAATTGTGTTACTGGCCCTTTCTTGCTCTTGGGAGAAAAAACTTTTTCTTATTTTGATATGTTCTTTGCTGTATTTAGGGGTCATCTTGGGAAACCTTTTTATTTTGTTTTTGGTAATTTTTGATTCGCACCTACATTCTCCCATGTACTTCCTGCTGGCCAACCTGTCCCTCATTGATGTGGGTCTTTCCTCTACTACAGTTCCAAAGATAATCACAGACCTCTTAAATGAATACAAAATAATTTCTTTCCAAAGTTGTATGACACAGATATGCTTCATCCACATCATAGGAGGAGTGGAGATGGTGTTACTCATAGCCATGGCATTTGACAGGTGCACAGCAATCTGTAAGCCTCTTCACTACCTAAACATCATGAACCCTAAAATATGTGTTTCATTTGTAATCACTGGATGGGTAACTGGGGTGATCCATGCTATGTCTCAGTTTTTATTTGTTATAAACTTGCCTTTTTGTGGTCCTAATAAAGTGGACAGCTTTTACTGTGACTTTCCTAAGATCATAAAACTTGCATGCACAGATGCGGCCAAGTTTGAGTTTATCGTTACTGCCAACAGTGGCTTCATGAGCATGGGCACCTTCTTCCTGCTAATCCTTTCCTATTCATTCATTTTGATCACTGTCTGGAAACGTTCTTCAGGAGAATTATCCAAGGCATTTGTTACTTTGTCAGCTCACATCACTGTGGTGTTTTTGTTTTTCACTCCATGCATGTTTCTGTATGTCTGGCCTTCTCCCCCACCTTCAATTGATAAAAATCTGTTCGTTGTAGACTTCGCTATTACCCCTGTCTTGAATCCTGTTATCTATACACTAAGGAACAAAGACATAAGGTTATCTATAAAAAGACTGCACAAAAGGATATCTAACTCCAAATTTTGTTGACTACAACTTTTTCAGGGAGCTCTAAAACTAAACACCCCACTGCACGCTGAACCATCCCTATATAAGCACCTCAAATTTAACATATCCTGCACAAACTTATCATCTGCCACTACTACTGCTACTAATTCATCTGTGAAGCATAAGACCATTACCAAAACTATCATGAAGTTGTAAATTCATCGTACAAAGAATTGATATTCTAACAGAGAATAGCATAATCTGACAACATTTTAATTTTGAATTTTTGGTTATTTTGCCAATAAAAATGTAATAACACTGTTTCTGCTATTCATAAGCTTTAAAAATAACTTGTAAATTTGTTATTATGAATGGATGAATGTCCATCACATTAAATTGCTGTGTGTGTGCTGTATGTATGTGTGTGTGTATGGCCCAATGGCTTTTCTTATTCTTTAAAAGAAGACACAGAGACAAATTCAAGGCCCAGAGTTTATTTGGATGGGGCACCAGGAACACATTTTTTTCAGAAGTGGAGACATGGGACAGGAAAAACACAGATGCCAACAGAGGGTATATTAATGGGTATTCTACTATGTGGACATTGGGGTTCAATTCTGCTATGGCTTTCTAGGAGAATGTACATATTCTATAATATACAATTGTTTCACTTAAGAGACTAAGAAGCTGTATTTCTGTGTTGGGGTAGTTCTGAGGCAATGACCCCATGGCAGTTCCAGGCTTCCCCACGTAGTAGGTTGAGTAGTTCTGATAACCAAAGAAAAGTACTCAGGCAGAAAATTTTTGCAGCTCATGGTATAAAACAATCTTGCATTCTTTTTTTTTTCTTAATGTTTTTATTTATTTTTGAGACAGAGAGAGACAGAGCATGAGCAGGGAAGGGGCAGAGAGAGAGGTAGACACAGAATCGGAAGCAGGCTCCAGGCTCTGAGCCAACAGCACAGAGCCCGATGCAGGGCTCGAACTCACAGACTGTGAGATCATGACCTGAGCCGAAGTCGGACGCTCAACGACTGAGCCACCCAGGTGCCCCATATTCTTAGGAATATTAAGTGCAGAGGGATATGTGTGTGGCATCAAAAGCATCACAAACACTCCACATCTTCCCATGCTTAGAGGCATTCACATTCCATGTAAAATCACTCCATCATTGATTGTTCAAATGCAGGAGTGTTAATGAAACAAGTGTTAATGGGTTCCATCACTGCACATTTCCAGGAAGATAATCGCTATCTTCTTTCTCCCTAATCCATTCTAGATTTCCCTCACATTTTTTCTGTACTTCTGCTGATCTAGATCACTTGTCCAGATCCACACTTCCTACCTATGAAGGCTAAATCCATGATTACCGTGCTTTTGTCAGGCTGTAATTACTGCAACTGCTCATTTAGAGTTATCACCACATATAGCAGACATTCTACTTCTTGGTGATAATGAAGGTTAATTATATCTGGCATGGTAGTAACTGTTTTTTGTCTGCTGATCTATAAACACAAGGAAACCAAAATGACCAGGGAGCTACTAAAATTTTAGCTTTATTAAAATGCTTACTCTGTCCCCAGAAGAAACATACACCACCCCAGCAGAGGTTAAAGTTGTAGGTACAGAAAGCTCAAATTCTCCAAGGAAGTGATGGTGAATTGAGCAACTCTCACTGACTACCTTGGGTTTCCAGATGTCTGCATTTTGGAATACAATACCTTATAATGCCCATTGGTTCAAGTATGTACCATAAGTTAAAGCACAAAGTATTATCCCCAAGCACACTTACTCGCACCTTTACTTGCATTTTTAAAAAGCTGTTCCCATGTTCTATTAGTCTGACAGCTTTTGCATAATGTCATCTATTGCCATATCAGTGGATCACTTGGTTGTGTGCTCACTGTTGTTCTTTCTTGGTTGTAAAGATACTTCTTTGTCCAAAGCAAGGTTGTGAAAGACATTAGACATTCTGTGTGTCTTTGGATCGCTTAATGGCCAAGGTACTGCTGTAAGGATAGTCAAAACCATACTTGGAAAACATGGGTTTTTTTTAATTTTTTAAGGCATATTTATTTTTGAGAGAGAGAGACAGAGTGCAAGCAGTGGAGGAGTACACAGAGAGAGAAATAGGAAGACCCAGAATCCAAAGCAGGCTCCAGGCCCAGAGCTTTCAGCACAGAGCCTGATGCAAGGCTCAAACTAACAGACCACAAGATCATGACCTGAGCCAAAGTTGGACGCTCGACCAACTGAGTCACCCAGGTGCCCCGGAAAAGATGTTTATCCCAATAAGAACTATCTGCTGTTCTTACAGCATGAAAAGAACCTAATGTGAACAACTAGCCATCAAGTTTCTGGCTAAAAGCACCAACTGATGAAACCACATCAAGGGTTTAGCATCCGTCTGTACTTCTGAAATGAATAAACATTCAATAGTGGCTGTCACTATAACTGCCTAACTGAGAAAAGACCATACTCAAAGAACCCATGGAAAGACTTCACAATTAGACTTCAGATGAGATTTAATTTTTATCCTATAATAAAGGAGGATTCTCAAAACAGAGGTGAATAAATCCACATAATCACAAAAATTAAGAATTTGAACAAAAAGTTACATTCTTCATATAAAAAAAATCAGATACATACTCTTCAAAATAAATAAATTGGATAAAATTATTTAAAAATAATATTATAAAGCACGTTTTAATAGTGTGATATTTATATAATTGTGGCATAAAATTTGGAATTTTAGGCAAGGCAAAACAAATAGAAAACATGAAAAAGGAAAAGACTATATTTTACTACACTACATTTAAATTTATAAAAAACAAATATAAAGGCTTCTGGTTCCTAGTTCTGCATATAAGAAGCCTGGACATGATTCCATCCTAACAACAAATAGAAGGTAGAAAAAAGTGAAAAATCAACAATTCTTGAATTCAAAAAGCAACGGGAGGACACAGAGCAAACTACTGTCTCCAAAATTAGAGACACAGACAAATACAGGTTTTATGGCTTTTTAGAGCAGACACAAACAACCAGAAACTGCTGTGGGAATGAGAGCTGGGTAGCGAATGTAAGCCATAATTGATGAATTTCTGGAGTCTCAGTACAAGCGATTTTGAAAGTTAAAACCTATCCAGGGGAAACCAGCCATAGGGGGTCCCAAAAATATTGTGAGGTTTACTTGAAACAGCTTGATCAGATTCCCTAGTAAATATCTGAGAAAAATCCCCTCAGGTTTCTGGCAGAGGAAGAGGAAAAGGAAATATTTTGAAATACACCACAATACTCTTTTCTTAAGAAACCCTGCCCTCGGGAAACTAGCAAACCAGAATCCAAACTACTGAGGTATTTATAAGAGCCTAACTGACCTGGAGAAGGCAAATACCCAACTCCAACCCATGCTTGCCATTCTGTCCCTTGTAAGGATTGAAAAAACAAAAACAAAAACAAAGACAAAAACAAAAACAAAACAAAAAAAACCCAGAAACACCTGTGGAGTTCACAGTCCAGAGGCATAGGCTCATTAAAAGCCTAAGCCCTAATCATCAGACTACATAGTGCTTTTCCTCCACCCACACTCCACCACATTAACTAAGGCCAATTTACAACAGTTCCTTTGCCCAGTACCTCATGTCAGCATCAAGAAAAAATTACAAGTCATACTAAGAGGCAAAAAAAAAAGAAAAAAGAAAAAAGAAAACAAGAGACAAAAACTAGCTTCAGAGCTAGATACAGCAGGGAAGTTGGAATTCTCAGACAAGAAACTTAAGATAACTGATTAATATGCTAAGGGCTCCAATGGATAGATGGCATGTGAGAACAGATGGCCAATATAAGCAAAGGGACGGAAATCCTCAGAACAAAAAAGAAATGCTAGAGATCAAAAACAATGCAACAGACATGAAAAGTGACCTTGATGGGCTCATCAGTAGGTGGGACACAGGTGAGGAAACAATCTCTGAACTAGATCATATATCAATAGGATCTTTGAAAACTAAAGACAAAGGGAACAAAGAATTTAAAAACAAACAGACTAAGGACTGTCGGATAACTAAAAAAGGTGTGATTTATGCATAATGGGAATCTCAGAAAGAGAAAAGCTCAGTGGGGACTCTCTGCCCCTCCCCAACTTGCTTAAACTCTCTCTCTCTCTCTCTCTCTCTCTCTCTCTCAAAACAAATAAACTTAAAAAAAATCCATGATAGAAGTCACAGGGAAAAAAAACAACTTTATGTATAAAAAAACAAACTGAAGAACCATATCCAACTTCTCCTCAGATACCACGCGAGCAAGAAGAGAATAGAGTGAAATATTTAATATATTGAGGGGAAAAACCCTAGAATTCTATACCTCTCAAAATTATCCTTCAAAAGTAAAGAACAGAGACTTTCTCAGACAAGTAAAAATTGAGGGAATTTGCACCTAGACCTGCGTTGAAAAAACTATTAAAAGAAATTCATTTGATAGAAGGAAAATAATATAGGTCAGAAATTCCCATCTACACAAAGAAAGGAAAACCATAGAAAATGGGATAAGTGAAAATAAAATAAAAACTTATTTTCCTTATACTTAATTGATCTTACAGATAACTGTTTAAATAATAGCAACAATGTACTCAATTATATATGCCTAGGTTTATATATTATATATATGTGTATATATTTACATATATATGTTAATGCATGCTTACATGTAGGTGTAAGCATTTGCAAAATCCAACATCAATTTATGGTAATAACTCTAGGTTAAATTGGAACAGGGGGGGGGCGCCTGGGTGGCTCAGTCGGTTGAGCATCCAACTTCAGCTCAGGTCATGATCTCGCGGTTCGTGAGTTCAATCCCCGTGTCGGGCTCTGTGCTGACAGCTCAGAGCCTGGAGCCTGTTTCAGATTCTGTGTCTCCCTCTCTCTCTCTGACCCTCTCCCGTTCAAGCTCTGTCTCTCACTGTCTCAAAAATAAATAAACATTAAAAAAAATAATAATAAAGAAGATGGAGGCGTAGGAGGACGCTGGGCTTACCGTGCATCCTGCTGATCACTTAGATTCCAACTCACCTCCCTAAATAACCCAGAAAACCACCAGAAGACTAGCAGAACGGAGTCTCCAGAGCCAAGCACAGACAAGAGGCCCAAGGAAGAGGGTAGGAAGGGCAGAGACGCAGTGCACATTCCAGACTGGCGGGAGGGAGCCTGGGCGAAGGGGCGGCCCACCAATGCCATCTCCCTCGCCATCCCCCAGGCAAAATCCCAAGGGGAAGCAGTTCCTGCCAGGGAACTTGCTTGCTCCATGCAAACACCCAACGCTGTGCTTCTGCGGATCCATCCCTCCGGCGGGTCTAACTCCCTCCTGGTGCCAAAGGGCCCCTCCTGAAGTGGATCACCAGAGGAGAAGTGAGCTAAGCCTGCCCCTCCTGCCCCTGTGCACCTTGCCTACCACCCCAGCTAAGCCAGATCCCCAGCACCACAAGCCTGGCAGTGTGCAAGTAGCCCAGACGGGCCACACCACCCCACAGTGAATCCCGCCCCCGAGAGGACGGGAAGAGAAGGCACACACCAGTCTGACTGTGGCCCCAGCAGTGGGCTGGGGGCAGAAATCAGGTCTGATTGCAGCCCCGCCCACCAGCTCCAATTATACACCACAGCACAGGGGAAGTTCCCTGCAGGTCCCCACCACTCCAGGGACTATCCAAAATGACCAAATGTAAGAATTCTCCTCAAAAGAATCTCCAGGAAATAACAACAGCTAATGAACTGATCAAAAAGGATTTAAATAATATAACAGAAAGTGAATTTAAAATAACAGTCATAAAATTAATCGCTGGGCTTGAAAACAGTATACAGGACAGCAGAGAATCTCTTGCTACAGAGATCAAGGGACTAAGCAATAGTCAGGAGGAGCTGAAAAATGCTTTAAACAAGATGCAAAATAAAATGGAAATGACCACAGCTCGGATTGAAGAGGCAGAGGAGAGAATAGGTGAATTAGAAGATAAAATTATGGAAAAAGAGGAAGCTGAGAAAAAGAGAGAGAAAAAAATCCAGGAGTATGAGGGGAAAATTAGAGAACTAAGTGATACACTAAAAAGAAATAACATACGCATAATTGGTATCCCAGAGGAGGAAGAGAGAGGGAAAGGTGCTGAAGGGGTACTTGAAGAAATAATAGCTGAGAACTTCCCCGAACTGGGGAAGGAAAAAGGCATTGAAATCCAAGAGGCACAGAGAACTCCCTTCAGACGTAACTTGAATCGATCTTCTGCACGACATATCATAGTGAAACTGGCAAAATACAAGGATAAAGAGAAAATTCTGACAGCAGCTAGGGATAAACAGTCTCTAACATATAAAGGGAGACCTATAAGACTCATGACTGATCTCTCTTTTGAAATTTGGCAGGCCAGAAAGGATTGGCACGAGATCTTCAATGTGTTGAACACAAAAATTTGCAGCTGAGAATCCTTTATCCAGCAAGTCTGTCATTTAGAATACAAGGAGAGATAAAGGTCTTTCCAAATAAACAAAATCTGAAGGAATTTGTCACCACTAAACCAGCCCTACAAGAGATCCTAAGGGGGATCCGGTGAGACAAAGTACTAGACACATCGCTACAAGCATAAAACATACAGACATCACAATGACTCTAAACCCGTATCTTTCTATAATAACACTGAATGTAAACGGATTAAATGCGCCAACCAAAAGACATAGGGTATCAGAATGGATAAAAAACCAAGACCCATTTATTTGCTGTCTACAAGAGACTCATTTTAGATCTGAGGACACCTTTAGATTGAGAGTGAGGGGATGGAGAACTATTTATCATGGTACTGGAAGCCAAAAGAAAGCTGGAGTAGCCATACTTATATCAGACAAACTAGACTTTAAATTAAAGGCTGTAACAAGAGATGAAGAAGGGCATTATATAATAATTACAGGGTCTATCCATCAGGAATAGCTAACAATTATAAATGTCTATGCACCGAATACAGAAGCCCCCAAATATATAAAACAATTACTCATAAACATAAGCAACCTTATTGATAAGAATGTGGTAATTGCAGGGAACTTTAACACTCTACTTACAGAAATGGACAGATCATCTAGACACACGGTCAATAAAGAAACAAGGACCCTGAATGATCCATTGGATCAGATGGACTTGACAGATGTATTTAGAACTCTGCATCCCAAAGCAACAGAATATACTTTCTCCTCGAGTGCACACGGAACATTCTCCAAGATAGATCATATACTGGGTCACAAAACAGCCCTTCATAAGTATAAAAAAATTGAAATTATACCATGCATACTTTCAGACCACAATGCTATGAAGCTTGAAATCAACCACAGGAAAAAGTCTGGAAAACCTCCAAAAGGATGGAGGTTAAAGAACACCCTACTAACGAATGAGTGGGTCAACCAGGCAGTTAGAGAAGAAATTAAAAAATATATGGAAACAAACAAAAATGAAAATACAACAATCCAAAAGATTTGGGATGCAGCGAAGGCAGTCCTGAGAGGAAAATATATTGTAATCCAGGCCTATCTCAAGAAACAAGAAAAATCCCAAATACAAAATCTAACAGCACACCTAAAGGAACTAGAAGCAGAACAGCAAAGGCAGCCTAAACCCAGCAGAAGAAGAGAAATAATAAAGATCAGAACAGAAATAAACAATATAGAATCTAAAAAAACTGTAGAGCAGATCAACGAAACCAAGAGTTTTTTGAAAAAAAAATTATTTTTATTTTGAAAAAATAAACAAAATTGACAAACCTCTAGCCAGGATTCTCAAAAAGAAAAGGGAGATGACCCAAATAGATAAAATCATTAATGAAAATGGAATTATTACAACAAATCCCTCGGAGATAAAACAATTATCAGGGAATACTGTGAAAAATTATATGCCAACAAATTGGACAACCTGGAACAAATGGACAAATTCCTAAACACCCACATACTTCCAAAACTCAATCAGGAGGAAATAGAAAGCTTGAACAGACCCATAACCAATGAAGAAAGTGAATCAGTTATCAAAAATCTCCCAACAAATAAGAGTCCAGGACCAGATGGCTTCCCAGGGGAGTTCTACCAGACGTTTAAACCATAGATAATACCTATCCTTCTCAAGCTATTCCAAAAAAATAGAAAGGGAAGGAAACTTCCAGACTCATTCTATGAAGCCAGTATTACTTTGATTCCTAAACCAGACAGAGACGCAGCAAAAAAAGAGAAGTACAGGCCAATATCCTTGATGAATATGGATGCAAAAATTCTCTAGAAGATACTAGCAAATCGAATTCAACAACATATAAAGAGAATTATTCACCATGATCAAGTGGGATTCATTCCTGGAATGCAGGGCTGGTTCAACATTCGCAAATCAATCAACGTGACACATGACATTAATAAAAGAAAAGAGAAGAACCATATGATCCTGTCAATCGATGCAGAAAAGGCCTTTGACAAAATTCAGCACCCTTTCTTAATAAAAACCCTTGAGAAAGTCGGGATAGAAGGAACATACTTAAAGATCATAAAAGCCATTTATGAAAAGCCCACAGCTAACATCATCCTCAATGGGGAAAAACTGAGAGCTTTTTCCTTGAGATCAGGAACACGACAGGGATGGCCACTCTCACCCCTGTTGTTTAACATAGTATTGGAAGTTCTAGCATCAGCAATCAGACAACAAAAGGAAATCAAAGGCATCAAAATTGGCAAAGATGAAGTTAAGCTTTTGCTTTTTGCAGATGACATGATACTATACATGGAAAATCCGATAGACTCCACCAAAAGTCTGCTAGAACTGATACAGGAATTCAGCAAAGTTGGAGGATACAAAATCAATGTACAGAAATCAGATACATTCTTATACACTAACAGTGAAGCAACAGAAAGACAAATAAAGAAACTGATCCCATTCACAATTGCACCAAGAAGCATAAAATACCTAGGAATAAATCTAACCAAAGATGTAAAAGATTTGTATGCTGAAAACTATAGAAAGCTCATGAAGGAAATTGAAGAAGATTAAAGAAATGGAAAGACATTCCCTGCTCATGGATTGGAAGAATAAATATGGTCAAAATGTCAATACTACCCAAAGCTATCTACGCATTCAATGAAATCCCAATCAAAATTGCACCAGTATTCTTCTCAAAACTAGAACAAGCAATCCTAAATTTCATATGGAACCACAAAAGGCCCCGAATAGCCAAAGGAATTTTGAAGAAGAAGACCAAAGCAGGAGGCATCACAATCCCAGACTTTAGCCTCTACTACAAAGCTGTCATCATCAAGACAGCATGGTATTGGCACAAAAACAGACACATAGACCAATGGAAGAGAATAGAAACCCCAGAACTAGACCCACAAACGTTTGGCCAACTACTCTTTGACAAAGCAGGAAAGAATATCCAATAGAAAAAAGACAGTCTCTTTAACAAATGGTGCCGGGAGAACTGGACAGCAACATGCAGAAGGTTGAAACTAGACCACTTTCTCACACCATTCACAAAAAGAAACTCAAAATGGATAAAAGACCTGAATGTGAGACAGGAAACCATCAAAACCTTAGAGGAGAAAGCAGGAAAAGACCTCTCTGACCTCAGCCGTAGCAATCTCTTACTCGACACATCCCCAAAGGCAAGGGAATTAAAAGCAAAAATGAACTAGTGGGACCTTATGAAGATAAAAAGCTTCTGCACAGCAAAGGAAACAATCAACAAAACTAAAAGGCAACCAATGGAATGGGAAAAGATATTTGCAAATGACATATCAGACAAAGGGCTAGTATCCCAAATTTATAAAGAGCTCACCAAACTCCACATCCAAAAAACAAATAACCCAGTAAAGAAATGGGCAGAAAACATGAATAGACACTTCTCTAAAGAAGACATCCGGATGGCCAACAGGCACATGAAAAGATGCTCAACGTCGCTCCTTATGAGGGAAATACAAATCAAAACCACACTCAGATAACACCTCACGCCAGTCAGAGTGGCCAAAATGAACAAATCAGGACACTATAGATGCTGGAGAGGATGTGGAGAAACAGGAACCCTCTTGCACTGTTGGTGGGAATGCAAATTGGTGCGGCCGCTCTGGAAAACAGGGTGGAGGTTCCTCAGAAAATTAAAAATAGACCTACCCTATGACCCAGCAGTAGCACTGCTAGGAATTTACCCAAGGGATACAGGAGTACTGATGCATAGGGGCACTTGTACCCCAATGTTTATAGCAGCACTCTCAACAATAGCCAAATTGTGGAAAGAGCCTAAATGTCCATCAACTGATGAATGGATAAAGAAATTGTGGTTTATGTACACAATGGAGTACTACGTGGCAATGAGAAAGAATGAACTCTGGTCCTTTGTAGCAACGTGGATGAACTGGAGAGTGTGATGCTAAGTGAAATAAGCCATACAGAGAAAGGCAGATACCATATGTTTTCACTCTTATGTGGATCCTGAGAAACTTAACAGAAACCCATGGGGGAGGGGAAGGAAAAAAAAAAAGAGGTTAGAGTGGGAGAGAGCCAAAGCATAAGAGACTGTTAAAAACTGAGAACAAACTGAGGGTTGATGGGGGGTGGGAGGGAGAGGAGGGTGGGTGATGGGTATTGAGGAGGGCACCTTTTGGGATGAGCACTGGATGTTGTATGGAAACCAATTTGACAATAAATTTCATATATTGAAAAAAAATAATAAAAATAAATTGGAACCGAGGGAAATTTTTGCAACATGATATAGGTTATACACATGCACACACACACACACACACACACACACACACAAAATAAATAAAATTAAAAAACCTACAGCTAACATCATACTTGCTAGTGAGAAACTCAAGTCTTTCCCACTTATATACTGGGCAAGAATAACCCATCTTACCACTCCTACATTGTACTTACCTTACCACATTGCACTAGAAGACCTTGTTAATGAAATCCGACAAAAAAAAACAAAAGAAGTGTATACAGATTTAGAGGAAAGATATAAAATTGTCCTTGTTTGCAGATGACCTAACAGTTTATATATTTAAAAAAATCTTAATCAACAACAACAAAAACTCTGCTAAATGAATAAGCAATTACTGAAGATTTCAAGAATGACATGGAGGGAGCCATGGGTATAATGCTAAGTGAAATAAGTCAGTCACAGAAAGACAAACACCATATGATTTCACTCACATGTGGAAGTTAACTAAATGAGCAAAGGGAAAAAGAGAGAGAAACCAAGAGATAAACTCTTAATTATAGAGAACAAACTGATGGCTACTAGAGGGGGTGAGGAGAGCGTTAAATAGGTGATGGCAATTAAGGAGTACACTTGTCTTGATGAACACTGGGTGTTGTACGGAAGTGTTGAATCACTATATTGTACACCCGAAACTAATGTAAATAACACTGTATGTTAGCTGGAGTTAAAATTAATTTTTTTTTAAAAAAAGAAAAATGAGTATGGCCTAATGATTAGGAAAAAAAATGAGGGGTTAAGATTTTCAAATCACTATCCCATGACCTCTGCAATGGACAGGTGTATGCTACCGTATGATCTGCTGATTTGGTGGGGTGGTCAGCAGGTTGTGTCCATTAGGAAAACTTGGTTAGCAACATTCTATCCTGCCAAGCTGGGGGAGCAGACAAACAAAAGACCCCTCATGTAAGAGCATGTGCTGAGAGAGGAGTCAAGGCTAGAAGAGCAACCAACTTCAAAGGCAGGCTCCTCAAACCCTTACTGAAATGTGTTACAAAGCTGTCTCTTACAGGACACTGCATCCCATAGGAAGTGATAAGAAAATGTTGTAGAACAGGGGGTGCCTGGGCAGCTTAGTCACTTAAGCATGGAACTTAGGCTCAGGGTGAGTTTGAGCCCCACATGGGGCCCTCTGCTGTCGGCACAGAGACTGCTTCAGACCCTATGGCTTCCTACTTACTGCCCCTCCCCCTGCTCATGTGGCTTGCAGGCTCTCTCTCTCTCAAAAATAAACATTTAAAAAAAGAGAAAATGTTGTAGAATAAAAAATAAGGACTGAATTATGTTTACATGGCCATTCTTAGAATGGCTAAAGTCTTTATAAAGTTGTCCCACAAAGAATGTATATAGAAGAAAATAAATCCATGAACATAAAAAATTAAACCAAATTACCCCCTAATCCTGTGCAAACTTGAAGCTTTGATGAATTCTAGCCAGTTAGGAAATACCCAAGGCAGACAGCGCACAAATATTTGTATTTTTCCTGAAATGATTGATGAGTAACAAAAAGTAACTATTCTCACTTTAAAAAACACAAAATCTCAAGGTGGAGGGTTATCTTTTTCAAGACCAAAAAGAGAATTTTTTATGTAACTGAAGTTACATTGCTATCAGCTTTAAATAGACTGTTATATATCTAAGATGTTGTAAGCAACCCCATAGTAACTACAAGGCAAAAATCTAGAGTAGATACACAAAAGATAAAGAGAAGGGAATTGAAGCATACCATTATGGTAAATCACCGGCTCACCAAAAAAAAGGGGGGGGACAGCAAAAGAGGAAGAAAAGTACAGAGAACTACAACACATAAGAAAACAATAAATAAGATGGCATTGTCCTTTAGAATCCTTTCTGACATTAGGAAGTCCTAGCTTGTCAATAATTACTCTAACTGTAAATGGATTGAACTCTCCAATCAAAAGGCCTAAGTGGCTGAATGACTAAAAAAACAAAACCCAACTATATGCTGCCTACAAGAGACTAACTTCAGGTTTAAGAACATACAAAGTCACAAAGTAAAAGAACAGAAAAAGATATCCATGCAAATGGGAAACAAAAGAAAAAAAATAATAAAAGTAGAGGTAGCTATACTTAGACAAAATAGACTTTAAGTCAAAACCTGTAACAAGAACAAATAAGGTCATTATATAATGACAAAGGAGACCGCTCATTGTAAGTCTGTAACAATCATAAACATATATCTTACACACACACACACACACATATATATATATATATTCTCCTATATATACATATGCCCAGAACATCATACCACCTAAATATATTAAGCAAATACTAACAGATATGAGGGGTTAAATAAAAAACAACACAAAAAATAGTAGAGGGATTCAACACCCCCATCTTCGACACTAGATAGAATACTCAGAAAAAATCAATTAGGAAGCACTGGACATGAACTACACTTTAGACCAAATAGCCCTAACAGACATATATAGAACATTCATCAGAGCAACAGAACACAAAATCTCAAGTGGACATGGAAAATTCTCCAGGATAGATCATATGTTAGGCCACAGAACAAGTCCAAACAAATTTTAAAAGACTGAAATCATACCAAATATCTTTTCTGACAATAATAATCTGAACTAGAAATTAGTAACAGGAGGAAAACAAAGGAAATTGCAAATATGTGGGATTTAAACAACATACTTCTGACCAACTAACGGGGCAAAGAAACCAAAAGGAAAATCAAAAACTATTTTTAAACAAATAACAATGGAAACAGAACATAGAAAAGCTTATGGGGTGTTGCAAAAATAGTCCTAAGAAAAAAATTTACATTGATAAATGCCTGCATTAAGAAAAAAGAAAGATCTCAAACAATTTTTTACACCCCAGGAAACTAGAAAAAGAACAAGCTAAGCCCAAACTTGGCAGACCAAAAGAAATCACAAAGATCAGAGGAGAAATTATGAATTAGAGAGAAAATGAATACAAAAAAAAGCATCAAAAATATAGAAATTCTCTCTTATTTGCAGTTCAGCTTTTGTGGTTTCAGTTACCCATGGTTGACCATAATCTGGAAACAGATGATCCTCCTCTGATGACTTATCAGAATGTTAACAGCATTCTAACACTATGTCATAATGCCTACATGCATCATTCACCCCACTTCATCTCAACACATAGGCTTTTATCATATCATCACAAGAACAAGAAGGCGGAATATAGTACATCGAAATATTTTGAAAGAGGAGTGCCTGGGTGGTTCAGTCTGTTATGCTTCCAACTCTTAACTTTGTCACAGGCCGTGATTTCATGGTGGTTCATGATCTCAAGCCCTGCATCTGGTTTAAGGCTGCCCCCTGTTTGGGATTGTCTCTATCCATCTCTCTCTGCCCCAACCCACCCCCCTCACTCTCACTAAAAATTAAATATTTTGAAAAAAGAAAATATTTCTTATAAAAAATTTTTAAAGAAAGAGAACACATTCATACAGATTTCATTACAATATATTCTTATAATTATTCTATTTTATTAGTAGCTACTGTTGTTAACCTCTTCCTGTGCCAAATTTATAAATTAAACTTTATCCTAGTTGGGTATGTACATACAGGAAAATACATCGTATATCTAGGGTTTGGTTCTGTCTGCAGTTTCAAGCATCCATTGGGTCTATTGGATTCATCCCCCACAAATAAGGGAGGCCTACTGTTAGAGCTTTTTCCCAAGGTTTATTGAGAAATAATTGAGATATATCACTGTATAAGTTTAAGTTGTACAACATGATGGTTTGATTTATATTTATTGTAAAATGATTACTGAAATAGGTTTATTTAACATTCATCATCTCAAAGAGATAAGAAGAAAAATTCTCCTTGTGATGAGAACTCTGAACTTAATCTCTTAACTTCCCAAGTATCATAAAGCAGTGTTATTGATAGTCATAACATTGTACATTACACTCCCACTACTTATTTCTCTTATAACTGGAAGTTTGTATCTTTTAACTGCTTTCTTACAATTCCCCCTCCACCCTCGCCACATCTAGTAACCACAAATGTATCTTTTTCTGAGATTCGACTGTTTTTGTTTTAAATTCCACATAGATCATACAGTATTTGTCTTTCTCTTTCTTATTTCACTTAGCATAATACCTTCCAAATCCATCCATCCATCTTGTCTCAAATAGTAGGATTTCATTGCTTTTTATGGCTGAATAATATTCCATGCTGAAGATAGATATATATATATATGTATATATATATGTGTATGTGTGTGTGTATGTATATATATATATATATATATATATATATATATATATATATATCTTCTTTATTCATTCATCCATCAGTGGACCCCTTGGTTGCTTTCATGTCTTGGCTATTGTAAATAATGCTGCTATGAATGAGGAGGTGCAGATATCTTTTTGAGTTAGTTTTCATTTTCTTTGGATATATTCCCAGGAGTGAAACTGCTAGATTTTATGACAGTTCTCTTTTTAACCTTTAAAGAAACCTCCATAGTGTTTTCCATAGTGGGGTTACCAATTTACAATCCCACCAACAATGTGCTAGGGTACCTTTTTCTCCACATTCATACCAACATTTCTTACTTTTTTTGTTTGTTTGTTTTCTTGTTGATGGACATTTTAACAGGAATGAGGTGATATTTAATTGTAGTTTTATTGCACTCCCCTAATGACCAGTGATGAGCACCTTTTTCTGTCCCTGTTGGCCATTCATACATCTTCTTTGGAAAAAAATGAATATTCATGTGCTTTGCCTTATGCTTATTTTTGAGAGAGAGACAGATCATGAGCAGGGGAGGGGCAGAGAGAGGAGACACAGAATGTTAAGCAGGCTCCAAACTCTGAGTTGTCAGCACAGAGCCCCATGAGGGGCTCAAACTCACAAACTGTGAGATCACGACCTGAGCTGAATTCAGATGCTTAATCGACTGAGCCACCCACGTACCCTGATTTGCCCATTTTTTATTGGAATATTTGCCTTTTACCATTGAGTTGCATGAATTCTTTATAACTTTTGGATATTAAATAATAAATCTGATATGGTTTGCAAACACTTTTTCCCACCCACAAGTTGTCTTTACACTTTGTTGATACTTTCCATCACTGTGCAGAAGCTTTTTTAGTTTGATGTAGGCCCACTTCTGTGTTTTGACTTGGGTGCTTGTGCTTTAGGTGTATATTTCCAGAAAATCATTACCAAGATCCTTATCTTGGGAGTTTTTTTTCCTAAGTTTTCTTCTAGAAGTTTCATAGTTTCAGGTTTTATATTTAAGTCTGTAAGGTTTCAAGTTATTTTTCATGAGTGGTGTAAATTAGGGGTGTAGCTTTATTCTTTTATATGAGAATATCCCATTTTCCCAGCATTAATTAAAGAGACTGTCTCTTTTCCATTGAGTGTTCTTGATTTTTCTTTCAAATAGTAGCTGAATGTATATGCTTGGCTTTATTTCTGAGCTCTGAATTCTGGTCCATTGGTCTATTCATCTGTTTTTATGCCAATATCATACTGTTTTAATTACTGTAGCTTTATAAATAGCTTGAAATCAGGAAGTGTAATGCCTCCTGCTTTGTTCTTTCTCAGAATTTGACTCTTCAGTCTTTTGAGGTTCCATATAAATCTTAGGAGTTTTTTCTACTTCTATAAAAAATGTCATTGGAATCTTAATAGACATTGCATCAAAATTACAGTTGGCTTTTGGTAGTATGGACATTTCAACAACACTAATTCTTCTAACCCATGAACATGGATACCTTTCTGTTTATTTGTATCTTTTCTATCAATTCCTTGTAGTTTCCAAAGTAGTGATTTTTCACCTCTTTGGTAAAATGTATTCCCTAGTTTTTTATAGCTAATATAAATGGGATTGATTTATTTCCTTTTCAGAAAATATGTTGCTAGTGTATAGAAACACTACTGAATTCTCAGTGTTAATTTTGTATCCTGCAACTAAACTGAATTTGTTCAGTACTCTGTTTTCTGGGATGAGTTTTTTAGGATTTCCCATATATAAAATCATACCATCTGCAAATATAGACAGTTTTACTTTTTCCTTTCTAATTCTAATGATTTCATATCTTTTCTTACCTGATTGCTTTAGATAGGACTTCCAGAACTATGTTGAATAAAAGTGGTGAAAATTGGCACTGTGTCTTACTCCTGATCTTAGAGTAAAAGCTTTCAACTTTTCACCGCCAAGTATCATGTTAGCAGTGGGCTTATCCTATATGGCCTTTACTATGTTGAAATGTGCTTCTATGGCTAATTTGCTGTGTTTTATTATAAACTTGATGTTGAATTTTGTCGACTGCTTTTTCTGCATCTGGGATGATCATATGATATTTTTTTTCTTTCATTATATTAATGTGATATATTGATTGATTTCTGTGCATTGAACCCTCCTTGCATGCCAGGTATAAATCCAACTTGATCACTCTGAATGATCTTTTTAATGTGCTGCTGAATTTAGTTTGCCAGTATTTTGTCCAAAAATTTTGCATCTATGTTCATCAGAAGCACTAAACTGTACTTTTCTTTTCTAGTAGTGTCTGATCTGGCTTTAATATTGGAATTATGCTGGCCTCATGGAATGCATTTGGGAGTGTTCCTCCTCTTTGATTTTTTGGAAAGGTATGAGAAGGAGTGGTGTCATTTTAAATAATTTTGTTAAATAAAAGCTATACGTATTCAGTTTGAACTGGACCCCACAAGCATGTGCCCGTTGAGTGTAGGCAGTGTATGTGGAGGCATGACCTGCAGGACTTCAACTAACTTCACAACCTTCATCTGTATCTTTACTCCTGAATATACATGAAGATGATGAAGATGGATGTGGACGATCCTCTACTATTCCCTCTTCTTCTGCCTAACTTGCATGAGCTCGGGTATGGTCATCAAGTTTCTTGTGTAACAGGCCAAACCTTATGGGCCATATGGTGTCTGGTGAAACTATGCAACTCTGCTTGTTGTAGCACAAAGGAGCCATAAACAATACATGAACAAGTGGTTGTGGCTGTGTTCCGATAAACTTTATTTGAGGAACAGGCAGTGGTCCAAATTCGACCTATAGGTCATAATTTTCCAACTCTTAATCCAGAATTACATTTTTTAAGCTTTTTTCCTTTTGTTCAACAATTCAGCATGGTCCCATACCACTTATGTCCAGTTATAATCCAATATGATTAAAGAAGAGAATAGTCACACCAACATATTTATTTATTCATTCATTCAATACATTTTTAGTGTTGGTGATTAACTTTGGGATAAGTAACAGATAAAACATCTTGAATGAGAATGAATCGTGAATGCATATAAGACTTGCATAAAGTCTTTTGCTTCTTCTGGAAAAAAAAATTGATACATAGGGCTCATTCTCTGCCACTCCATAAATGAGGGCATCTGCAATAATTGTAGACTTCTCCTTCTTCCCAAATCAGCAAATCTAAGTAGGCTCACATTTCCTGTTCTAAATGGTACCCATTTCCACCCATCCTGCATATTATCTTGCCTGATATACAGGAGATATTCTAACACCTTCCTTCTTTTTTTACCTTTCATCACCAAGTAACTCTTCTGATATTTTTTTTTCCTCTTGGGAAAATTAACATGACTCATAGAACTGGTACCCAGGAGAAATCAATAAAAGTCTGGTTAGTAGAAATCTAAGAAATATCAGTGGGTCACTAACACCTACTACCACTAATTAACTGTATTCTCACTGGGAAGAAACATATATTTTTGTCTTGAAGGTGATTATACTACAAAGCAGAAAACAAAAATATTGAGATTCTACAAATGCTGCTGCACACCCTAGAACAGAACAGGTAGGTTAGAAAAATATTCCTAATGTTGAGCAATACCATAGCAATCTCTCCCTTCTTATTCTTCCATTCCACTTTCTCTCTTTCTTTTCCACTTGTATACTTTCCTTCTGTCTTCAGTTATTCCAGTCCCTTGAACACTATTTGTACTATTTTAATCACAAAATTATATTAAGCCTGACGAAGGAGATATTTCTGAAAAGATTAACATTTATGATGTCTGGTTTTGGTAGGTTGGTATCTCAAGAATCTTGTATCTCTCACCACTTTCTTCATCATCTTATGTGACACTTCACATTTGCTATTGTGAAGACCAAATATGGTAAATATTTCTTGCCCACTCCATTCCCACTCATGCTCCTAACCGACTGCACAAATAGAAATGATTCTCTGTCCTCATATGGGGAATGCTGGAGTGGAGTCCCTCCACTTGGCATATTTGATAAAGCATCTGATGATGTTAGCCAATGACTGGGTCAAGAAATAAAGAGAGAATAAGAATGAATATGAATTAATAACTGGTACCCATCAGTTCTGAAAATATGGTACAACAGTGACAAGACACTGGCAAAATGAGTTTGGGACAGCTTTGCTTCTCTGTGTTTTCAGTTTCAGGTTGGTGATAATTGCTCTTGGCTCCTTAAGAAGTGGGAATTTTCAATCACTAAAATAAAAAAACCTGAGTTCTATCTGATTCTCTGCATTACCTACATAAAAATTTTTCTATGTTCTGAATGTTAAAGTCAAAATATCCAGCAGGAATATAAACCAACTCTTTTGAGACTCTGCCTCCAAAGAATTTCTAATTCTTAATGTTTTCTAAGCAAGAAAAACAACTAAAAAATTTTAAGCAGATTGAATTCATCCTCTCCTCATGCTGTAAGCATGAACTCAATCTTTCAGAATAAACTAATTACTAGAATCAATTCCTGATAAATTACGAGCAAAGATGGCATCCTCTGTAAGCAGGGTAATCATCACAACATGGCACGCAGTCACTAGTAAGTCTGATTTTGCTACACACCTTTAGCTTTTCTCTTTAGACAGATTTCTTCAGTCAATTCTGTTTTAGGAAATATTAGGAAGAATAAAATTTGATTAGCAAACTAAAGATAGCTTATATTAATGCTTTCCCATTGTTTTCAGTGTAAGACTTGCATGTTTCAAATAACACACCAGCATTCTATAAAAAGCCATTCAGTTGCCTATCATTAATATTCCTTAACTCCAAACTCATTCACATGTATTGAATGTACATGTAAAGTTCTGGTTAAAATTAGGCATAAAACACCAAGATTTTCTACATAGTATACCAGTAATTGTCATTTACCCCCAAGAAATGATGGTTTAAATTTTAAATTATGAATCTAGTACCAAAAATATGTAATAACCTACCTTTCTCACATATATGCATTCTCTACTCTCTCCATAAATCTCACAAGATGCTTCTTTTTCTCTTGCCCTTCTCTATTATTTATTTGAGAGAAACAGAGACAGAGATGGATAGAGCACCACTCACCCCTTTCTCTACAACCCTCTACAACCCTTCTGTCTGGCAACCACAAGTTTCTTCTCTGTATTTATGAGTCTCTTTCTACATTTTCACAGTTTTTATTACAAACATGTGGCCAATATAGAAAGTACAAAATATACATGGTCAAGTTTTTTAATATTAAAATTACCTAAAATGTCATTGATCCAGTGATCTTCTTGAGATGTTCATGTATTTACATATTTTTGTAGTGTATACTTGTAAAGAGCATATCACATAACACATACTCATTTGTAACCAGGTTTTGTCACTTTATAATTTAGTGGACATGTCAAATCCAAATTTGCATTGTTTATAATGGCCACACTCATTTTGGTACTAATCTTCTCAATTCCCTTCTGCATATCTTCTAATATCTTATCTCTTAAATGTACTTTTAATTTTTCACTTTAAATTAAATAATGAATAGGTCCAAATGAATTTATATATCTTCATCCTTTCTACTTATTCAAACTGAAAACAGATATTCCCCTGGAAAAAAGTTGTTGGGAGCAATTTTGCACACCTCCAAATAGCATTTTAGCTGAACTAAGCTTCAAATATTTGAAGACAAGCTCTCATGATGCTTGAGATCCAGTAGTTTTGACATGCTCTTAGTATATCACAATTAAATATTTTGATTCAGTGAGCATAATTATTTCTGTTTTGTGTTTAAATTGCCACTCATTAATCCTAGAACACACCTTTCAAAAGTACAAAATCTCTCTCAATCCTAGCAAAGTACTGAAAAGCCATTTTTCTGAGTCTTCTGACACTCTCTTTTTGGCGTTGGGAGGTTCACTTGACCTCAAATGTATCTTAATTTTCCAAGTGACTTGTTGCAATCACAAGAATTGTAAACTATCAAAGGACTAAGCCTTTTCATTTTATGTTACCACTCCTTTTACATTCAACACTCTTTTACTCATTGGCTTTTACTCATTGGCTTGGTCACAATGAGTGTTAATTCCCAAGATTTCACAGGTGTGAAGTAAAGATTAGTCAGAGAGTACATTCTGCAAGAAAATGTGTACAAGTATCATTAAGAGTTTGAACATTCAAATTATGGGTAACTATTCACAAAACAGAAGATGTTTTCCTGAATGTATATGGAAAAGACTGAGAAAGACTGAATTATTGCACAACGAGCATGGTAAAGAGGCTCTTTACCAGGAAGTGTTACTCTTTGCTCCTAATTCCTCCATGTTTCCAAATAATTGTTTCTTTCTCTCTCTAGTTGAACTTAATGATTATCTCAATTCTCCTATTCATTTATCTTCCTTTCATTTACCTTCTCTGTATGTTTTCCAGCTTCACATTTTGGCAATTACAACATATCTTCCACAAATTCATTGAGGGGCAAAAGCATATCAATGTTCAGTACCCATATTTCTCAATTCTTCCTTATTTTCTACCTTCAGAACACTTCAGCGTCTTCTCTACTGATTGAGCCAATGGATGGACCAAATGACTCTGTGGTATCTGAATTTGTATTGATTGGTCTTTCAAATTCATGGGAGATGCACCTTTTTCTCTTTTGGTTCTTCTCTCTGTTCTACATGGGAATTATCCTAGGAAACCTCTTCATTGTGTTCACGGTAATTATTGATTCTCATTTATACACCCCCATGTACTTCCTACTGGCCAACCTCTCTCTTCTTGACCTAGGTCTGTCCTCTACCACAGTGCCCAAAATGATCTCTGATCTTTTCACTGACTGTAACATCATTTCCTTTCCAAAATGCATGATACAGATATTTTTTATTCATGTCATGGGTGGAGTTGAGATGGTGCTGCTCATAGCCATGGCATATGACCGGTACACCGCAATCTGTAAACCTCTCCACTACCTGACCATCATGAGCCCCAAAACGTGTGTCTCCTTTGTAGTGGCTGCCTGGATAGTGGGGATAATCCATGCTGTATCTCAGTTTGTTTTTGTCATAAACTTGCCCTTTTGTGGCCCTAATGAAGTAGATAGTTTTTACTGTGATTTTCCTCGCGTCATGAAACTTGCTTGTGTAGACACTTACAAGCTAGAGTTTGTAATCATTGCCAACAGTGGGTTTATATCCATGGCTACTTTCTTCTCCTTAATTATATCCTATATCTTCATTTTGGTCACTGTCTGGAAACGTTCTTCAGGGGACTTGTCCAAAGCATTTGTCACATTGTCAGCTCACATCACTGTAGTGATTTTGTTTTTTATGCCATGCATGTTTCTCTATGTGTGGCCTTTCCCTACATCATCACTGGATAAGTATTTGTTCATAGTCGACTTCGCTATCACCCCCGTCTTGAATCCTGCCATCTATACATTAAGAAACAAAGACATGAGAAAGGCCATGAGAAGACTGGGCAAGCGGATTGTGCATCCTAGTCGTATCTAATAATGAATGGAGATCTAGATTCTACATGCTGCAAGCTCACCAAGAACACTGCAAGTCATATGACTGTCGACATTACTATGAAAAGAGCCACCATGTGGGGAGATAGTTCAATAAAAGCCCATCTGTAGAAATTGAATGTTGAATCAGAGGTGACTCTATCTGGCTAACGACAGAGAATAAATTGACCTCATCTACTTCCATCAAGAACAGAGATGAGAATAGAAAACTGACTGATTTCTAGAAGTAAACTTAACATTCAAATATCATTTTCTAAGTGACATTTTCTGGGACTTGCTTATTGTATTTATTCTCATTATCATAAATACCTCAAAAATGATAAATATATCTCATAGTAAACTTATGGGTTTAATAGATAAAATGTGACTTTGAGTAAATCAAAATCCATAAATTATATTTTTAATTCCTATTTTAACTTACAATAAGAACAAAATAAACTGTGTGTTACATATGTTGAGCCTGGAACACAAACTTGACTGTCACTTTAGGATGCCATTGTAGTTTTAGGTTTCAATTAGAATTACAGGTGAGAGAGAGTTTCCTTAATGCTACCAACTTTAGTAAACACAAACCAGAGCTTTTTGCACTTTGCCTGCCTCTCTACTATTGTAAAAATGAAGTCTTTCCAATATTCAACCAACTGGTTTATTCCCCAGGGAAAAAAAAATGCATAGAAATAATAGCTGTTCCAAAGAAGAATAATCACCCAAGAGTGTATATTTAAAGTCCCTGGCTTCCTTGAATATGATTTCTTAGTCAGATAAAACATCTCCCAGGAGCTTATATATCTGAGTTTGATAGCCTTGGATAACAAGCCAAACATATTAAAGCATATTCAGTTTAATTAAGAATTTCTAGACTTGGAATAAATGCTTTATTAAACTTACATATAACTTTTTCATTCATTTATTTCTACTGCCCTGTGAATAAAATCTGCTGAATTGAGGAAACTAATGCCTATATTTTTTGCCCTGCGTTTCTCCAAGAAACCTTTCAAAAAACATCTCTGCTTCCTCTATACAAATTAATCATTAATACTTCTTTTAATGCTTTGGCATTCATCTGGGTGGAAATTTCTCCTTTACTTGATCATTGCTAACCACTGCCTCTTTCAAATATTCCACTGGACTTCCGAGAAACTACAGTCTCTTGTTTTTCCCCCAACTCTTTTGGAACTCCTTCCCAGTAGCAATTTCCTGGGTTTGTCTCATCTGCTCCAACACCAAACAGTGTTCCTCAGAATTACACCTCTGGCCTATTCTCACTCCATATTCTATCCCCAGGTGGGCTCCTTTCCCTTGGCTTTAATTTTACCATGTCAGCTAGGAAATTCAAAGCTGGGGTATTATTTCTTTAGTTCCTACTTCATAAATCTGTCTACTGACCTGATGCTTTGAGGGCATCTCCCACTCAGCAGGTCATAGACTAATCATCTCATTCTTGAACCTGATCTTCTTCCAGATCCCCAACCACAATAACTGGCACCAATATTAACCCAGTTCCTCAATGCAAAATCCAGGAGTAATAATAGACTCCTCCCTTCCCTGATCCTCAGTATTCACTAAAATTGAAAATCCTATGAATTCCTACTCTAAATACCTCTTAAATACATCCCTTTGTTTTCCTCTAAACATCACCATTCTTGTCCAAGATTTCACATCTTTTTTCAAACAGAATATTAAGTTACCTATATGTCTTCCCACTTCACATCTTTTTTGCCTTGATTCCTATTATCTACATTCAGAATGAGATTTTTTGTATTTTATTTATTTATTTATTTATTTATTTATTTATTTATTTATTTATTTATTTATTTTAATGTTTATATATTTTTGAGGGAGACAGAGACAGAATGCGAGTGGGTTAGGTGTACAGAGAGAGAGAGAGAGAGAGACACAGAATATGAAGCAGGTTCCAGGCTCTGAGCTGTCAGCACAGAGCCCGACGTGGGCTCGAACTCACGAGCTGTGAGATCATGACCTGAGCGGAGGTTGGACGCTCAACTGACTGAGCCACCCAGGTGCCCCCCGGATACGATTTTTTAAAATACAAATTTAAACATGCGATCGTTTTCTTCAAGACCTTCACATACTTGTCACTACTCTTAAATTAAAACACAAACCCCTTTTCAAGATTTATCAGGCCATCCAAGACCTGGCCCCCATCCTCCTCTCTAGCCTCAGAGGACATGCTCTAGCCCTGAAATTCCAGAAGCAATTTTGTTTCCTTTGCTTGCCCCAAAACTTCATTCTCTCTCATCTTGAGGTTTTGCAGTGGCTAATTATTCTGTCTGAAACATTGGTCCTTCATGCTTTGCCTATTAACATCTATCCATTCTTCAAATCTCAGTTTCAGCACCATACTGTTAGGAAAATCTTCTCAGAAGCTGAGTCCAAGAGAGCTCCTTTCGTTGTATGTTATTATATATTCCATAGTACCATTTCTGTAACATAGCTATTTCTAATTTCTATATTTTAAGTTCCATGTAAGGAAGGGCTGTGTCCATCAAGGTTACTGCTATAACATCACTAACATTATTACAGGAAGATGCTCAATAAATATTTATCTTTAAATAAATGAAAAACGCCAAAATAGTTAAAAAATAGCAATGTGAATAATTTATTGATTAGTGTCTGGGATTTCTTTTTTCTTAAGTCAACTTTTATTTTAGATATTTATAGATTCACATCAAGTTGTAAGAAATAACAGAGATCTCATATACCTTTCACCCACTTTCCCTCATCGGAAACCTGTAAAAATGCAGTTCAATATTACAACCAGCACATTGATGTTAATACAGTCCAGAAACAGAACATTTCTATCAGCACAAGGTTCCCTTCTGCTACCATTTTGCACCCACACCCACTTCATCCTGTATGGAGAATAAGCTTAGGAATTCCCTGAGCTTGCACTAATGGGCTAACAAGGCATAAAGAATTAGAAAGCCACAGGATGAATACACCCAAGTTTGGGTAAACAAGATTAGGTAAACAGGGCAAAGGTCCCTGGTATAGGACAAAAGTATAGGAATAGGAAATTTTAGGAAGGAAGCATATAAAATGAGGTAAACAAGATTAGGTATTCAGGGCAGAAACACCCCCCCCCCCCAATTATGGCAATAGCAGAAAGCTGTTTTCCCAGGAAGGAAGGACCAAAATAGGTAAGCAGGTAAACAGGACCGTAGATGGCAGGGTGAAGTGGCCCTGAGCAGAGCAAATTAGCAAAAGAAAGGTGCCTTGTTGACCCTGAGGTAGCATGCTCTTTCTTGTCCCCTAGGCAAATTTAGGTAAGAGAGGTGGTGCCTCATCCCTATTGTAAACAACCATCTGCCTGGTACTAGGATTTAGTTTTGCATTGACCCAAAACCCTAACACTGCATATCTTCAAAATCCCATTTCCCCCATACCCATGAGTTAATATTCACAGTTTCACTGTCTCTTTGTGCACATCCAGCACACTTGTAAGCCTTTGAATCCTAATAAAAATGGAGCAAAGACCCTTACTCTAGACTCTTGTCTCTTCCGGGACATTAGTCTCTCTCGCATTTCAATCCTCCATCTACTCTCTTGCTGGACAAGAGAGAACTCCAGACCCTGAGTCTACAACAATTCTGCCTCTCCCTTCCCTAATTCCTAGGAACTGCTAATATGTTCCCCATTTTTATCCTCTTGTCATTTCAAGGATGTTATACATATGAAATTACTTTTGGGGCTTAGCTTTTTTCACTAGGCATAATTCCCTGGAGATTCACATAGGTTGTTGCATGTTTCAATAGCCGATTGTATTTTATTGCTAAGTACCACAGCTTATTTTAACTTTTCACCTTTTGAAGGACAACTGGATTGTTTCTAGTTTGGGGCTATTAGGAATAAAGCTGCTATAAACATTTGGTAAAGCTTTTGTGTGAACATGAGTGTTCATTTCTCCAGCATAAACACACAGGAGTAAAATTGCTGGGTGATATCATACTTAAAGGTTCTGTTTTTTTAAGAAGTGCCAAACTGTTTCCCAGAATGACTGTAGCACTTTAACTTCTTACCAACTATGTATGACTGACCCAATTTCACTGTATCTTCACTGGCATTTGGTGTTGACACTATTTTTTAAGAAAAATTTGTTATTAAGATAGGTATGTATTGATCTCCTGAAAGGGCGGGCCTGCGCCGTCCGACTCCATCTTGTTCTGTGTCCTTCACCTTGACCACGCCTCCTCCCCTTGAGTAACCCCCCCCCCCCCTTACCTGCCTAACAGGACTCGGACTCTTCCCCAGCCAATCGGCTGAGGCCACAGCCATTACCTCACCAACTGCCCCTAGATCCCAATAAAACCTTTGTACTTTTGAAACTCGCTCTCTTTCCCTGGTATCTCACCGCTGCGTCGGTGCAGGTAGGGGATTGAGCTCGAGCTAGCTCGAATAAAGGCTCTTTGCTTTTGCATCGGACTCGGCTCCCTAGTGGTCTTTGGGGATCACGAATTCTGGGCATAACATTTGGGGGCTCGGCCCGGGATCCCCAAGACCCCCAAGGGACCCCCGACCCGGAGAGCCTGACTGGCCACGGTTAGTGTCTGTTTGTTCTGTCTTTTCTGTGTGAGCTCATTTCTGGAATTCTGGTAGTACCCGACGCGGTCTAAGTGGACGCACTGGAGGACCACGGGCCGGGAGTTTCGGAAGACGTTCCGATTCTCCCTTCTGGAGGGACGTGGAATCCCCTCATCTGTTTCAGAGGGACGTGGAATCCCCTCAAAGGTCTGAGATGAGGCGGGTCGCTCCCGCTGGTCGGCGTGAGGCCGTCATCTTTGGAGGGACGTGGAATCTCCTCATCGGTTTTGGAGGGACATGGAATCCCCTCAAATGTCTAAGCTAGCTCTCAGTTTTGCTTCCATGGAGTTGGAAGACTTTCTAGGGGCCCTCTGTTTGTCTGTTTTTGTGTTTCTCTGTTTTGCTCTGTGGACTTACTGGACGGACGTTATGGGACAGACTCAGACTACTCCTCTAAGTATTATGATTGATCACTTTAAGGATGTGAGGGGAAGAGCTAACAACCTCAGTGTGGAAGTCTGAAAGGGTCGGTTGCAGTTTTTTTGTTCTAGCGAGTGGCCAACTTTCAATGTCGGATGGCCACCAGAGGGGACCTTCGACCTCCCTACCATCCACCGAGTCAGGAGTATCATCTCTCAGCCTAAGACGGGCCATCTTGATCAGCTCCCTTACATTATCACTTGGCAGGACCTTGTAGAAGACCCACCCTCTTGGCTTAAGCCCTTCCTAACCCTGATCCCTCTGGAGCCAAAACCCATTCTTGCTTTGCAGGAGACAGAGAAGAGGAAACGTCTTACCCAGCCTTCAGCACCCCTCTACCCTGTCCTACAGGGGGGTACTGAAGAAGAATTAATTTTTCCTCCCCCGTATAATCCCTCTAGGATGCCGGAAGAACACCATCCTCCCCCTCCGGGGGAGGCAGACACCGTTCCGAGAGCGGGAGGCAGAAACGCTCCAGGGGGAAGCCCGCCCTTTACCACACAAAGGGCTCAGAGGGAGCAATCCGCCTCCGCCGCCGACTCTACTATTCTGCCCCTGCAAGCCACCGGACCCCCAGACGCGGAGGGGAATCAGCCCCATCACTATTGGCCTTTCGCCACTAGTGACCTCTACAATTGGAAAGCTCAGAATCCTAAATTTTCCGAGAAACCGGCAGGGCTTATTGATTTATTAGACTCTGTTCTTTTTACCCATCAGCCCACGTGGGACGATTGCCAGCAGCTTTTGCAGGTCCTGTTCACGACTGAAGAAAGAGAAAGAATCCTCAATGGGGCCCGAAAACTAGTTCCGGGCGCAGACGGGAATCCCACCACCAACCAGGCTCAGATAGATGCCTCCTTCCCCTGAACTTGGCCCCAGTGGGATTTCAACACGGCAGAAGGTAAGGAGAGGCTCCGGGTCTACCGCCAGACTCTAATGGGGGGTCTCCGAATGGCTGCTAGAAAGCCAACCAATTTGGCCAAGGTAGGAAATGTACAACAGGGAAAAGATGAATCTCCGGCTGCCTTTTTAGAAAGGATCATGGAGGCATTCCATACCTATACCCCCATGGATCCAGAGGCTCCGGAAAGCAAGGCAGCTGTTATCATGGCCTTTGTAAACCAATCGGCCGTAGACATTAGGAGAAAATTACAGAAAATAGATAGACTAGGAGAAAAAAGTCTGCAGGACTTACTGGTGGTAGCCAAAAAGGCATATAATAACCGGGAGCCTCCTGAGGACAAGCAGGCTCGCGCCATGGCGGCTGCCAGCAGTAAGCAGACTCGAGACCTGGCCAGAATACTGCTAGCTACCACTGCTGACTTCCCCGAGGAACGAGACCGCCGTCTCTGGCAGCTGGCAGACGATGCAAGAAAAGGTAAAGGAACCACCAAGGGGGGGAAGCAGAGGCTGCAGAAGGATCAGTGCACATACTGCAAGGAGATAGGGCATTGGGCCCGAGATTGTCCGAAAAGGGCCGGCGGGAAGGGAAACAAGACTGATCAAGTAAAAGTCCTAAAGCTGGATGAACTAAGTGATTAGGGAGTCAGGGTTTGGACCCTCTCCCCGAACCCAGGGTAACTCTTAAAGTGGAGGGGACCCCTAGTGACTTCCTTGCCGACACCGGAGCACAACATTCGGTCCTCCGCACCCCACAAGGAAAACTAGCTAGCAAGAAGTCCTGGGTACAAGGGGCAACTGGCATGAGCCAGTATTCATGGACTACCGAAGAACAGTAGATTTGGGAACGGGCCGGGTATCCCACTCCTTTATGGTAATACCAGAATGCCCCTACCCGCTGTTAGGACGGGACTTACTGACCAAGATTGGAGCTCAGATAACTTTCAGACAAGGGGGGCCTCAGGTCACCGATGGCAAGGGCCACCCCATCCAGGTCCTGACCATGAAACTGGAGGATGAATACCTCCTCCACCAGGAGGCGCTCCCGAGAGAGGATAATATAGACAGATGGCTACAAGAATTCCCCTCGGTTTGGGCAGAGACAGGGGGGATGGGACTAGCCACTCATAGGACCCCAGTCCTGGTAGAGCTCAAGCCAGGAGAGAGTCCAGTAAGGATCAAACAATACCCCATGTCTCAGGAGGCTTGGAAGGGGATCCAGCCACACATCCGGAGACTATGAAGCCTAGGGGTACTAGTTCCTTGCCAGTCTGCCTGGAACACCCCCTACTGCCGGTCAAAAGCCTCACACAAATAACTACTGACCGGTACAAGACCTCTGGGAAGTAAATAAGAGGGTCGTGGACATACACCCAACTGTTCCCAACCCATATACTCTCTTGAGCTCCTTGGCGCCCTCCAGAGTCTGGTATACTGTACTAGATTTAAAGGACGCCTTCTTCAGTCTGCCGTTGGCACCCCAGAGCCAACCCTTGTTCGCCTTCGAGTGGCATGATCCGGAGGAGGGCTACAGTGGGCAACTCACCTGGACACGGCTACCTCAGGGATTCAAAAATTCACCCACCATCTTCGACGAGGCACTACACGAGGACCTGGTATTTACAGACACCTTCTCTGGCTGGGTGGAGGCATACCCAACCAAGCATGAAACGGCTCAGACGGTGGCTAAGAAGCTACTAGAAGACATCTTACCCAGGTATGGTTTTCCTGCCCTGGTAGGATCAGACAATGGACCAGCTTTTATCTCGCAGGTAACACAGGCAGTAGCCAAGGCGGTGGGGGCAAACTGGAAATTACATTGTGCTTATAGGCCCCAGAGCTCAGGACAGGTAGAAAGAATGAATAGAACCCTAAAAGAGACCCTTACCAAATTAACCATGGAGACTGGCGGGGACTGGGTGACTCTCCTACCGTACGCCCTTTACCGGGTTAGAAACACTCCTTACACTCTGGGTTTTACTCCCTACGAGATCATGTTTGGCAGGCCACCCCTTGTTATTCCCAGCCTTCGAGCTGAACTTATTGCTGAGTTTAAAGATCAAGAACTTTTTCGTTCCTTGAGCGGGTTCCAGATGGCGCACGAGGACATTTGGCCGCGCCTCCGTGCCATCTATGAGGCTGGCCCGACCCCGACACCTCATCAGTACAGGCCGGGAGACTGGGTCTACGTCAAGAGGCACCACCGAGAGACCCTCGAGCTGTGCTGGAAGGGACCCTACATCGTGGTGCTGACAACTCCCACCGTTCTCAAAGTAGATGGCATCGCGACCTGGGTCCATCACACCCACGTTCGGCCAGTGGACCCCTCCACGATCCGGAAGGACTTCGTCACGCGATGGGCCATCAGTCGGGACCAACACAACCCACTCAAGCTCAAGCTACAGCGCATTCGACCCACCTAATATTGGTAACTCTGTTAACTCTGCTTGTCATTGCTCATGCTGCCGGGAGTCCCCACGCCCCCCAAAACATCACCTGGCAGATCATAGACACCAGCTCGGGGACAATACTTAATCAGACCTCCCAGAGCCACCCCAGGGACACTTGGTTCCCAGAATTTTGCGTAAACCTCCAAACTCTGTTCCCCTTGTCACCATAAATGCAGCTGGTCCCATGATTGGGTCCGCAAGCTACATGGCAAGGGGGGAATGAAAGGGCGGGCCTACGCCGTCCGACTCCATCTTGTTCTGTGTCCTTCACCTTGACCACGCCTCCTCCCCTTGAGTAACCCCCCCCCTTACCTGCCTAACAGGACTTGGACTCTTCCCCAACCAATCGGCTGAGGCCACAGCCATTACCTCACCAACTGCCCCTAGATCCCAATAAAACCTTTGTACTTTTGAAACTCGCTCTCTTTCCCTGGTATCTCACCGCTGCGTCGGTGCAGGTAAGGGATGGAGCTCAAGCTAGCTTGAATAAAGGCTCTTTGCTTTTGCATCGGACTCGGCTCCCTAGTGGTCTTTGGGGATCACGAATTCTGGGCATAACACTCCCATTGTAGGTTTACTTTTCATTTCACTTACAGCTAATGATGCTGGACATCTTTTTGTGTGCCTATTTGCCATCTGTACATCCTCATCAGGGAAAAATGTCTCTTTATGTCTTTTGTCCATTTTCTAATTGGATTGTTTTAAATGATGAGTTTGGGGAATTCTTTATATATTCTGGATAGTAGTCCTTTGTCAGATACATGTTTTACAAAATGTTCTCCCTCTCTGAAATTCATCTCTTCATCTTCTAAACAAGATTATTCCCAGAGTAAAAGTTTTTAATTTTGATGAAGCCCAGTTTCTCCTCGCAGTGTTTTTTAGCAGTTGTTTCTCCGTTAAGTTTGAGATATTTCCAGTTCTTGCTAGAAGAAATGATTTTTTAATTTCTTTTATGGCTTTTTGTGATACCACTCTGGCAGGGGAAAGGGAGCACAGTCTCACCACCACCAGTGAAGGTAGAAGTCCAAGGGTGCACTTGTTACAGCTAGGTTGAAGTGGGAGTTCAAGGACCCCACACAGTCCCCACTGACCCTGCCATAGAAGTGGCGTCACTACCACTGGACATTAGTGGAAGTCCCAACTCTATTAGAACTTCCTCAGATACAACCCAACAGAATGGGGAGAAACGCCTCAACTGCTGAGTGGAGATGGAAGTTCAGGCTCTCACATGGTCTCCAATAATACCATGGGGGTGGCTAGGGGTCCTCATTACAAGCTTGCAGTGATGAAAATCCCATATTCCTGCCTGGCTTTCTCTGATACCACCCTGGGTAGGGGGGGGAAATAGGGAGTGCCTTGTTATAGCCCTGTGAGGGTGGTAGTCTAGACACCCTTGGGTCTTTGCTGGTGTAGGTAAAGGTGGGGCCACAGCTTGTTCTATGCTATTTGGCTGGAGTAGAGCAGTTATTGTCTAAAACTTTTCTATCTTGAGGCACCTGGGTGGCTCAGTCCATAAAGCGTCTGACTTCTGCTTAGGTCACATCTCACAGTTCATGAGTTTGAGCCCTGAGTGGGTCTCTGTGCTGACAGCTCAGAGCCTGGAGCCTGCTTCAGATTCTGTGTCTCCCTCTCTCTCACTGCCCCTCCCCTGCTCACATTCTGTCTCTCTCTCAAAAGTAAATAAACATTTTTAAAAAATTTAAACTTTTCTATCTGCCTAGGCTGCCCTTTTCCTGGACCTTGGCTTAGTGAGAACAGGCTTTTATTGGGACACTTAAAAAACTGTTCACCAGCATTTCCTGGTTACCTCCTTCTTCAGCTCTAAGTTGGGGGCTTGCCTTGGGAGAGAAGAAACAGCTACTGTCCCGCCTTACTGCAATCTGCTGTTCCTTCTTCATTAGGTCTTTCACTGGTGGTCCAACATTGGCACTTCCTCCTGGGAGATGAGGGACTGTACCTGCTCATTCTCACTATCAGCCTCTGTACTCTGCCAGCAGCCCCTGCACCAGGTACTCCAGAACATAGCTGTCTGTGCATGAAGTGCTCCAGCTCCTCTAGTTCCTGGGAAGAGGAGGCTGATGCTGCCAAGAAGCTCCTCATCCCTCCAGCTCAGTGACCTGGGTTGGGTTCAGGACTTCTGTCCAGCAGTGGGGAAGGACTCTGGGAAGTGAGAAGGGAGGGAGAAGGCTCCAGAGAGCCACATGCTGCCCCAAGTCCCCTATCCTCTGCCCTCTGGGCTTCCTTTTTACATTTGATTAATAATAGGATTAAAGTACCTATCTCCTTTTCTTTGCCTTTTCTCAATTTTCTATGCTTCTTTGTCCTCAATCCTCTGCAGTGAAAGCTACTGATGAGTTTCATTTGCTGGCTTTAGTCAGTTCAAATCTTAAAGCAATTTTAGCTGGGGCAGCCTATAAGTCAGTGGTCTCAGCTCTCTCTGATACTTCTAGGTCTCATAAATTCTACATTAACAACCCCTGCTCCTCTGTTAGCCCAGCAGCTTTTTCTGCGTCCAAGCAAACTCAGGATCCATGCCCCAGGGGATGGATGGCTCTCAAATCACAGTGTGCTCTGTGCCTGGCTGGCCAATTCCCTAGGATTTTATTTCTGCCTAGATTCTCCCTCATTCATCTTAATATGCTGCTCTACCTGGTATCCAGGTGGCCATTTAGAACATAGACACATCAGGACAGGAGCACATTGACACGACAGAATGATTTATGGGCCTCTGGACTGTTCAATGCATTGCAATAGCCATGGGTCAGGGAGGCAAGAGGAGAAATTTTCCTCTGGTCTTAGAGTAGTTGTGTTTCTGTTAAGCAACTAAATTGTTTTACTTCATCATATATCTACTATGATTCAAGCCACTGACCATGCACTCCTATTTATTTTTTAATATATCTGCCCACATTATTCTCCAGTTTTTATCCTTGCTTATACATTTTGGAATGTCAACACTTTTCAAAAATTAATTTGACACTAACCATCATTCTACAACTATTCTAGAGAATTATGATTTTCCCTTGTTTCCTAACAAGAAAAAATAAAATACAACCCTAAACAAATACAACTCTAAACAAAGATAGAACCTTCACACTTGAGGCCCCATGATAGGCTGGAGATCAAATTCCTTGTATATACACACCAAAGATAGATTAAAGCCTTACTTCCTTACAGAGATACAATAGGCTTGTTTCAAAGCCTTGTCATAGGTCTTTTGAAAGAGTATCTCCCTCAGGTAAACATGTTCCTCTTACTAATAACTCAAAATTTAACTCCCTACATTTTTCCTCTTTGTATTTCTGTCTATCTTCCACTGATCTCTTAAGAAATTGATCCAATAATAAATTTTACTTGTATCCAGTCAACTCAGGAAAATAAAGGTCAAATGCTTTCAAGAAGAACTTCATCCCCAACACTCTAAAGTTTGGGAACATAGGTAAACATTGGCTATAACTGATAAGAGGAAAATGATCAACTTATTCCCCCACTGTCATTTGTAAAAATTATCTTTACATACCAAGGGCTTTACATCTATTTCTTCAAGTTTGGTACTATGACATACTTCACACAAGATATGTCTGTCCACACAAGATATGTTTTCACACCCTCATTGCCTCATCTCAGTGCTTCCAAGTTATTCATCCCAAAGACCATGTAACCTATATAGGGATATTTTTATACAAACTAACATATTGCCTCAGAAACTTCCCTCTTCCCTCTGTTTCATTATCAGGCAATTTCTCTTTCACTATTTCTCTCATGGGGAAACCAATGTGACTCAAAGACTTAGTCCCCTGAGACTAACTAATGATGGGCTGGGTGTTGGCCTGCTCTGACACAACAGGTCACTCTCTTGTGAAGCTAATTAGCTTTATTTCCCATTCTTATATATCTCTTTGCCTTTGAGGGAAGATTATGTACAGAAATTAAGGCTAAGCTCTCTGAATCTCTCTTCTAAAAATGCACATCCTGTGACTGAACAGGCAGGTAGGAAAGATACTTTTCAATGACAAAACTGCACCTATCATGGTTGTGCCCCTCTCTCTATCCCCCTCCACTCCCTTCAGTTTCTGCCCTTCCGTAAAATATTTGTGTCAGAAATTTTCTCCTTTACAAAATGTTTTTGTTCTTTTACTCTATGCCATCACTCTCTTAGTCTCAAATTTCAGTTATTGAATTACATTGTTTTATCAAATCAATTACACACACACACACACACACACACACACACACACACCTTTTAATATGTTCAATTTGCCTCCTTAATGTGAAGATTTTTCAAGATTCATGTGTTCCTGACTTTCGCGTTCTCCAACCCATTTTAATCTTTTTTCCCCCCACTGTGTAAAGCAGACATCTGACTTCAGCCATTCCCATGCTGTTTGAGAACCAAATTCTCTTTTTAACCAAATAAAGGACATCTCAATCCCCAATGTCCAGGATTCTGGTGTGGTTCCCTCTCCTTCAGTATTACTTTCCTCCACATTTGAAGGAACCAGCCAATGCCTAGTCTGAGAGGCAATGCTCCGATTCAAAAAGCTTTTGGCCCCATGCCAGGGAACAGTACAGAGGAGATATAATTTCTGAGATGGAACAGTTCAAGATGACCAGGTTGTTTGAAGAAACCGGAAAGGGAGTTACGAAGAACAATATCCCATGGAGAGAAAAAAGTCTTTCAGGAGAGGAAGGCCAATTTTATTTTAAATGAAATAAAAAGTCAGGGATGAATAGGGACTTTCCATTTAGGTTACACTGATCCTACCAAATATAAATAATTCTAACTTTTTCATGACACTTTCTATTAAGCAGGTGTGTGGTATTATTAAGACCATTTTACTTAAGTTAGACTGACTTCTCATTCTGGCTCTGGGAATGTATTGCTGTGAGCACACTGGCTAGCCATTTAACCTCACAGGGTTGTCTTTGTACCTATAGAATGAAGTAATTGAATAAGGTTCTCTCAAAGTTCTTACCCACTTCTATAAAAATCACTAATTCTGGTCATCTTTTTTGTTTAATATGTGTCTATATTTCCTGTTTAAATATGGGTCTCCTCAGGCCCTCAATGACTGAAAAATTTTATATTTCTAAGAGGAAGGACAGCAAACTCTATGGGGACTTGGCTTCTAAAGAACTCCTGAGAGGTTCAAAAGCCACCAGAGTTTTCTAAAAAGGCAGAGAAACCAAGCACAGGATCTTTTTCTCCAAACAAGCTCTCTTTATATATATATTAAAAACTGGGTTAACACCAAGAAGTACAAGCTTGTGGAGTAGGTATTGTGAAATTCAATGTCTCTATATATTTGTGAGGGCTACTGTTTGGTTTCTTATGAACAATTTAGTACCTATTTCTAAGAAATTCATTCATCACATATATCCTGGGCTTTTTCTACTATTTTAGATAACTGATACAGTGTTAGACAAAGCAGAAAGGGTTCCTATATCACAAACTTTAATTTTATGTTTATGAAAAGCTATAAATACTAGAACTAGGGTAAGTAAAATAGTGCCTGGATGCTAAAGGATGCTTTTGATCAGTTACTTCCTAATTTTTTAGAGGTGACTCACATGTCATTCTGCTGAGTCACCAATGTTCAACTACCCAGTCCATTCTACCAAACCCACTGCCACCTCCATGACTCGTATGCTTAAAGTCTTAACTTCTCTTCATATCAGTAGCTATTTTCCCTACAGTTTTACTATTACTTTCCATCCTTCCTATCAAACTATACCTAAAGTAGTGAATAAAACCTAAGTTCACAGTCAGGTGTTTGTAATTTATCAATATGTGTTGGTTTAAACCTTGACAACCTAAGCAAAGATGTGCAGTGTTCTACTAATGCCTTTTTTGATCATCATTTTATTCTCCTTATTTGTCTTTTAGGTTTTTATTTGTCTCCTGACACCCCTTTTATTTTCTTACTCTCTGCCCAATCTATCTTCATTCTTCCCCTTTCGTTATGTGTTCTTTTCTGCCTGTCCTTTATACATGCTACTGACTGACTCCACCACATTGATTATACTCAGTTCCACATTTTGCATTGTGATTGTCCATGTTATAATAATTAAAGTTCATAAATAGATTAAATCGTATTTTATAAATGGAAGTTTAGAGTTTATAGGCTAATAGATGCATGTAGTGTGGGATCTTCCTGTTTACAAAAATTATAACTCAAACTCCAAGACAAACACCATTTCAGCAGTACTAACCTAACAATAATGGGAATTTCCAAATCTGACAAATTAGTTCAGAGACTTTAATTGATTTTATAAGATGAAATGCCCACTTTATGAGAGTCCTGAAGTACTGGGTTTACATATTCTCATAGTTTCACAAAATAAAACATGTGATCTCAAGAAGTCATGGTTCTTCAGCTTCAACTGTATTTCTCCAGACTGAATGATGAGCTTAGGAAGTCACAAAACATCTTCTGCTCAGCAAATAGAGCATATTTGCCATGAAATGTCTTCCATGAAATAAGGATGACCCTGTTAACTCTATAATACTCCCTACATTCAAATTCCTCCCCCAAATCTTTTATCCTTATGCTCTTTTAATTTGGATGATTTAAATGTGGATAAAAAGTCCAGTGAAGATAGTATGAATGAATTGAAATGATAAAATCTGGCAAAAAAGATTATTTAGAACATTGAGGAAGGAGAAGGTAGAAGACAGTGTAAAAACTGACAGGTAACAAAAATAATTCCATATTGTGAAAATAGGAAACAAATAAAACCTACTTGTCTCCATCTGCTATATTCCTCCCACAGCATTGTCTCTTCTGCCTCATTTGTACTTTATTGCCTCTACTCAATGGACCATTTATTGTGTCTCTCTTAATGTTTCCTGCTGCAATATTACTAAGCTTCTTCACTATGAACTGGATGGGAACCCTAGAACATCTACTTTCTTTCTAGCTATTTCATGGTAACCAACATTCATTCCAAATGGCCAATCCTCGCCAAAGTGAAGCAGGGGAGATGCTTTGTCAATTATCTGGATGGAATACTACAAGAAGTTTCAACTTCATGACAGTTTTATACAAAGTGCTAGAAGTTTATTCAGGGCCTTTTATTTATTAAGTTATGCCTCCTCCTTCCTGCTTTAATAATCATATCTATGAATCAATTTCTGGCAGTTTATGAAAATGGCTGATTGAGAGAACCATTAGAATCTGTTACTTCCTCAGTTAATTTATCTTCCAATAATTATGAGCCAATCCTTGTTTTCAAACATTCTTAATAAATTATTCCTTCAACTCTCTTTGATGTTTTTATCAAAAAACAAAAAATGTGAACCAAAAAATATTTCAAAATCTAAAGGGAGATTTTTTAAAGCTCTAAAAAATTCAAATTCAACTACTGTCATTTAAAGTTTTGCAGGGTGCCTGGGTGGCTTAGTTGGTTAACCTTCCGATTTCAGCTCAGGTCATGATCTCGGCTCGTGAGTTCGAGCCCAGCATCAGGCTCTGTGCTGACAGCTCAGAGCCTGGAGCCTGCTTCAGATTCTATGTGTCTGTCTCTTCTCTCTGCCCCTCCCCCACTCTCTCTCTCTCTCAAAAAATAACACCTTAAAAAAATTTAATTTTGCAATTTGTTTACTTTTGTTTCACTTAATATTATAAAGAAAAATCTTCTTAGTGTTATATTAATGCTTTATTAACATTTGTTTTAATAACTATTATATTCCATCAATATAAAAATATTATAATAGACTCAGCTAATGTTCAGCATTTATATTGTTGCATTGTAGCATTTCTATGCCAGAAACTTTTTCTGCACAAATTGAATTCCATAAGGAGTATTATTGCACCAAATGATATGGAGTCAAGATTCTTGATACATGATTTCAAAATATTTTCTTTAATGCTTGAATCAGTCTTTATTTCCTCCACCAATATATGAAGGTATCTATTTCATTGAGATTTCCCCAGTTTTGATAATTGTAAAACAGTTTTCTAATTTAATAGGAAAATAATATATTACATTTTATCTTGTTTCTTTGATTTAATACCCACACATACACACACATACACACACATACAGTTTACATTTCTGAATTCTCTCTTCATATCATTTGCCCATTTATCTACGAGGTTTTGGAGGTTTTCTGATTTGATCTCTTTTTCTATATTATAAAGATATAAGCCTTTTGTCCTTCTATAGAATTTCAAATGTAACTATGATTTATGTGTTGCTTTGGGGTAAACTGTTTTTAAGGAATAGAAGCAGATTTCATCGGTGTCTTAACTGTTATTATTCTATACTCATTTCTAATGTTTAATTTTATTATTCTTTTTTTTAATTTTATTATTCTTGATTATATTTTTAAAGGTTGTCTATTTTTTGTTTTTGTTTTTGTTTTAATTTAAATCCAAATTAGTTAACATATAGTGTAATAATGACTTCAGGAATAGAATTTTGTGATTCCTCACTTACGTATAACACCCAGTGCTCATACCAACAAGTGCCTTCCTTAATGCTCCTCTCCCATTTAGCCCATCCCCCCACCCAACGCTCCACCAGCAACCCTCAGTTTGTTCTCTTTGTTTAAGAGTCTCTTATGGTGTGTCTCCCTGTCTGTTTTTGTCTTATTTTTATTTCCCTTCCCTTATGTTCATCTGTTTGTATCTTAAATTCCACATATGAGTGAAATCGTGGTAGTTATCTTTCTCTGACTGACTTATTTTGGTAAGCATAATACACTCTAGTTGTATCCACGTTGTTACAAATGGCAAGATTTCATTACTTTTGATTGCCGAGTAATATTCCATTGCATATATATACCACATCTTCTTTATCCATTCATCATGGACCATGTCGAAGGACATTTGGGCTCTTTCCATACTTTGGTTATTGCCAATCGTGCTTCTATAAACATCGTGATGCCTGTGCCCCTTCAAAACAGCATACTTGTATCCTTTGGGTCATAGAGTAGTTCTATTTTTAATTTTTAGAGGAAGCTCCACAATTTTTCAGAGTGGCTGCACCAGCTTGCATTCCCACCAGCAGTGCAAAAGAGATCCTCTTTTTCAGCATCCTTGCCAACATCTGTCTGTTGCCTTAGTTGTTAATGTTAGCCATTCTGACAGGTGTGAGGTGGTAGCTCATTGTGGTTTTGATTTGTTTTTCCCTCATGATGAGTGATGTTGAGCATTTTTTTCATGTGTCTGTTAGCCATCTGGATGTCTTCTTTGGAAAAGTGTTCATGTCTTTTGTCCATTTCTTCACTGGATTATTTGGTTTTTGGGTGTTGAGTTTAATAAGTTCTTTATAAATTTTGGATACTAACCCTTAATCTGATATGTTGTTTGTAAATATCTTCTGCCATTCTGTTGGTTGCCTTTTAGTTTTCTGATTGTTTCCTTCAGTGTGCAGAAGCTTTTTATTTTGATGAGGTCCCAATAGTTCATTTTTGCTTTTGTTTCCAGGGCCTCCAGAGACATGCCAAGTAAGAATTTGCTGTGGTTGAGGTCAAAGATGTTGCTGCCCATTTTCTCCTCTCAGATTTTTACATTTAGGTCTATCATCCATTTTGAGTTTATTTTTGTGCATGGTATAAGAAAGTGGTCCGGGTCCATTCTTCTGCATGTCACTGTCCAGTTTTCTCAACACCATTTGCTGAAAAGACTGTCTTTTTTCCATTGGATATTCTTTCCTGCTTTGTCAAATATTAGTTGGCCATAGGTTTGTGGGTCCATTTCTGGGTTCTCTATTCTGTTCCAATGATCTATGTATCTGTTTTTGTGCCAGCACCATGTTTTTCCATGGAATGGAATGTTTTTCCATTTTTTTTGTGTCTTCTTCAATTTCTTTCATAAGATCTCTATAGTTTTCAGTGTATAGATTTTTTTTCCCTCTATAGTTAGGTTTATTCCTAGGTATATTATGGTTTTTGGTGCAATTGTAAATAGGATTGATTCCTTGATTTCTCTTTCTGCTGCTTCATTATTGGTGTATAGAAATGCAACCAATTTCTTACACTGAATTTATGTCCTACGACTTTATTGAAGTCATGGATCAGTTCTAGAAGTTTTTTGGTGGAGTCTTTTGGGTTTTCCACATAGAGAATTGTGTCATCTGAAAAGAGTGAAAGTTTGACTGCTTTTTGGTTTTTTTTTAACTTTTTTATATGCTCATGTGTACTATTCCAATTTTCTAAGATTCAATATATATTATTTTTGTTTTTAATTTTTATTATTTTCTCTCATCTATATTCCTTGAGTTTATTTTTGCATTCTTTTCTCACTCCTTAAGTTGCCTGATTACTTCAGGTATTTAAACAAATGACAGCAATTTAAAGCAATAGATTGCCTCTGAGTGCAGTTTTGGTCATACTACCAAACCCATACACTGGGTTCCCATTATTTTATAAATAGTTTACTATCAATTAAATAAAAGATCTGTTATCAACAGATAATTTTATATTATCAACATTTGACACATTGTTTTTAGGGCCTCAAAGTTGACTCCTTCTTTCTTTTCTTTCAGGCCACATCACAGTCTTTTCTTCTTTGTGATTTCATGGACCAAGTAAATGGCTCTGTGGTAAATGAATTTGTGTTACTGGGACTTGCACAATCCTTGGGAATGCAGGTTTTGCTTTTTCTTTTCTTCTCTTTATTCTATGCGGGAATTATCTTGGGAAACCTCTTCATTATGTTTACAGTGATTTTTGATTCTCACTTACACTCTCCCATGTATATCCTGCTGGCCAACTTATCATTCATTGACCTGGGCCTTTCATCTACCACAGTTCCTAGGATGATCTCTGATCTTTTCAGTGATTGCAAAATCATCTCCTTCCATAGTTGCATGATACAAATGTTTTTTATTCATGTCATGGGAGGAGTTGAGATGATACTGCTCATAGCCATGGCATATGACAGGTACACGGCAATTTGCAGGCCTCTCCACTACTTAACTATTATGAATCTCAAAATGTGCATGCTTTTGGTAATGACTGCTTGGATCATTGGGGTGATCCATGCTGTGTCTCAATTTGTTTTTGTCATAAATTTACCTTTCTGTGGCCCTAAAAATGTGGGGAGCTTTTACTGTGATTTTCCTAGGGTTATTAAACTTGCATGCATGGACACTTACAGACTAGAATTTGTGGTCACTGCTAACAGTGGCTTCATATCTATGGGCACCTTCTTTTTCTTAATTGTATCATACATCTTTATTCTGATCACTGTCAGACAACATTCTTCAAAGGATTTATCCAAAGCATTCATCACTTTGTCAGCTCACATCACTGTAGTGGTTTTGTTTTTTGTTCCATGCATGTTTCTCTATGTGTGGCCTTTTCCTACCAAGTCAATGGATACATTTTTTGCCATTGTGGACTTTGTCGTCACTCCTGTCTTAAATCCTGCCATCTATACTTTAAGGAACAGAGATATGAAGGCAGCAATGAGAAGGCTGAGTCGACAAGTTGTAAGTTCTAGAGAGATGTCATAACAGATTTCATTGGTAAGAACAAAAGATGAATGTCATGGACCACCATGAACACCATGGAATATGTACACTTTCATTAATGCCTACAGAAAACTGAGAAGTCTACATAAAAAGAGGTATTGAATCAAAGAACTTCACTTTCAAATAGAATTGCAGTAATTTTTGTTAATTATAAAAACTAAAGTGTTATATATTCCTACCTAACCAATAAACCTAAATTTGTAGTTATCATCAATGACTACATTCAATTTTCATGTAGTTTTTATCTATATATAAATATATACATGGACATATGATTTAGCTTTATTTATCAGTATCTTCATACTGATAATAAGCATCACTGAAAATTAATATTTCTTATGGAAATTATGTGGATCCAATGGATAAAATATGAGTTTATACAAACCAGCAGACATTAAAAATCAAGAAAGAAACAATTTTCATCCTAATTGTACTTTAAGTTAGTTAAGTAGGAAGGCAACACTATATTACAACTCTTAAGAATTGTTTTCAGCCTGTGTCAATGTATTTTGTACAATGTTACTTTAAAAACAGATTCTAGTATTTTGCATTATGCAAAAATTGTCTATGGTCCCTTTTTTTCCAGAGAAAATTTCTATTGTTCTTGCAGTCTTCCTCAAAGCATTTCTTGATTTACCCTAAAAGAGTATCCACAATTATAAAAGTATTTTGAGGATGTTATTACCTAAAGAAAGGCACCCAACTTAGATCTCAGCTTATTTAATGTACCTGTTAAGCCGGAGTACTCAGGACAAAGAAGATGATTGACATCTCTACTTTTACTTTACTTTTCCAAGTAAAACTTGGAAAGTCAGATGGGTCAAGGAGCAAAAGTGAGAAATCACTTGGATGTATTTCTATGACTGACTTAAGAAACATTAATTGTGGTGACTCAGCCCAGTTGTAACTTCTGCATTGTAAGTAAAGCTGTTCAATAAAATGATGAATAATGAACGAGATTTTCTTACTATTGGTCAAAGTATTTTTCCTATATTTTATCCAAAATTGGTCATAAATGTCATAAGCTACCCTCTTTTTATAACAACTAAAGCATTACTATTTATTGTATTCTTAATCCATCTGGATTTTTTTATATTTTAAAATCCAATAATACTTTTTTTTAAATAATTTATTGCCAAATTGGCTAATATAGTGTCTATACAGTGTGCTCTTGGTTCTGGGGATAGATTCCCATGATGTATCGCTTACATACAACACCCAGTGCTAATCCCAACAAGTGTTCTCCTCAATGCCCATCACCCATTTTTCCCTCTCCCCCATCAACCCTCAGTTTGTTCTCTGTATTTAAGAGTCTCTTATTTCCACATCCTTTTTGAGTTAATTTTTGTGAATGGTGTAAGAAAGTGGTCTAGTTTCATTCTTCTGCATGTTGCTGTCCAGTTCTCCCATTTGTTAAACAGATTGTCTTTTTTCCATTGGATAATCTTTCCTGCTTTGTCAAAGATTAGTTGGCCATACTTCTGTGGGTCTAGTTCTGGGGTTTCTATTCTATTCCATTGGTCTATGTGTCTGTATTTGTGCCAATACCATGCTGTCTTGATGATTACAGCTTTGTAGTAGAGGCTAAAGATGCGGGAGTGTGATGGGATTGTGATGCCTCCTGCTTTGGTCTCCTTCTCTTGCACTGTTGGTGGGAATGCAAACTGGTGCAGCTGCTCTGGAAAACAGTGTGGAGGTTCCTCAAAAAATTAAAAATAGACCTACCCTATGACCCAGCAGTAGCACTGCTAGGAATTTACCAAGGGATACAGGAGTACTGATGCATAGGGGCACTTGTACCCCAATGTTCATAGCAGCACTCTCAACAATAGCCAAATTATGGAAAGAGCCTAAATGCCCATCAACTGATGAATGGATAAAGAAATTGTGGTTTATAGACACAATGGAGTACTACATGGCAATGAGAAAGAATGAAATTTGGCCCTTTGTAGCAATGTGGATGGAACTGGAGAGTGTTATGCTAAGTGAAATAAGCCATACAGAGAAAGACAGATGCCATATGTTTTCACTCTTATGTGGATCCTGTGAAACTTAACAGAAACCCATGGGGGAGGGGAAGGACAAAAAAGAAAAAAAAAGAGGCTAGAGCGGAAGATAGAGCCAAAGCATAAGAGACTCTTAAAAACTGAAAACAAACTGAGGGTTGATGGGGGGTGGGAGGGAGGGGAGGGTAGGTGATGGGCATTGAAGAGGGCATTTTTTGGGATGAGCACTGAGTGTTGTATGGAAACCAATTTGACAATAAATTTCATATAATAAAAAAATAAATAAAAATAAAAATAAATTTAAAAAAAGAGTCTCTTATGGTTTGCCTCCCTCTCTGTTTGAAACTACTTCTTCCCCTTCCCATCCCCCATGGTCTTCTGTTAAGTTTCTCAAGCTCCACATATGAGTGAAAACATATAATATCTGTCTTTCTATGACTGACTTATTTCACTTAGCAAAACACCCTCTAGTTCCATCTGGATTTTAATTTCAGAACTATCTTACTGGTTTCAACTAGATTCTATTAAAAAGTCACCTTTAACAGAGAAAGACAAACACCGTATGATTTCACTTATATGTGGAATCTAAAACACAAAACAAACAAAAACATAGTCTTAAATACAAGAAAAAAACTGGTGGTTGTCATAGGGGAGATTGGAGGGGGAATGGGGAAAATAGATAAAGGGAATTCAGATGTACAAACTTCCAGTTACAAAATAAATAAGTCACAGAGATGAAAAGTATAGCATAGGGAATAAAGTCAATAACATTGTAATAACATTGTGATGACAGACTGTGACTGAAGTTAGCATGGTAAGCACTGAGTAATGTACATAATTGTCAAATCAATGTGTTATACACCTGAAACTAATATAACATTGTATGTCAATTATACTTCTATTAAAAAAGAGTTAGGTAAATATAGATACAAGGAAATAAAGTTTCATTTGCACAGAGAAAAAAATCACCTTTAGATTTAGTGAGATATTTAAAATACCTAAATGAGCCAAGAAATTGTGACAATAGCTCCTGACTCCAGAAAATTCTGTGTGTTTCCTCAAGGGAAAATCTGAGAGCCTATAAGCGTCTCCGTACTCAAAGTTCAGGCTAGCTATTTCCAGATCTCCTCACACCTGCTCACACCTCCATAAATGGCTCTTCACTGTGTGGTTTACTAAGGAGGACAATTCATACAGACTTTATGCTCTTGAAATTTTATGCTTCAAGAGAAAGTGCAAATAAAAGGAAAATCTGTACTCTTTTTTGCAATAGTCTCTTCCAGTTATGAAGGAGGTAGGTGGAATGATGAAAATGAAGTATATTAGCAGAACTAACAAAAGTGTAGAATTTTATTGACAATGAGATGCTTCTATTATCAGTAAGAGCCCATTTGGCAGAATTTAATTATGCATGTATCTTCAAGAAAAATGGAAGGATTTTGTGAGGTCAGTTTAAATACCTACAAGAGTTAGTATAAATATTAACAAGCATTGCCCTTGTTGTGTTAAACAACCTAGTATATGTTATACAAGTGTTATGAGTGTTGAGTCCTTCCCCTGTATCTTCCAGGCTAATATATTCTTTCATCTCTATTTAATTATCCTTTTTCCCGTAAAGCCCAGATTCATTGTTCTCTTACTTATTTCCCTCCCTCCCTCCCGCAACCCCAATGAAATTTGATTTTGGATATTTCTTTCTTTCACATGAAGGTACAAATCATACTCTTAGAGCTGTAAAATTTTGTTTTAGAGAGCTTTTGATACAATAAGCTCATTTTTAAACAGGAAAACTAAGGCTTGGATATTTTGAATGACATGCTAAAGTCACACAGTAAATTTGTACTAGAACCCCAAAGTCTCCTGACTTCAATCTCAATGAAACTTATAAAGATTTTAGGTATTTTTCTTTAAAAAACGGTAAAATACATTTAGGACAAACATAATATCCTAAAGTTTGAATTTTAAGTTTAATCTAGTACATAGGGAAAGATTTTATTGTTCATTTGTAGCTGGCTCTTCATGATTACTATAGCCAACGTATAAGATTCTGGAAAACTCCTTCAATAAACCTAAACTTAATGTTTCAGTTAGAATTAACATAATCCTTCTAAAACCCCTTGTACCATTTTTGAAGAACCAGGTATGATCTTTGAAAGGATTACGTTCATGAAGGATCCCCTGTAAATGAGAATCCTCTATATTCATTCACTCCTCAGTAACATACTCAAGAAATGAAATGTTTTAACTGAGAAATTCCTTTTGCTGAAGAATAACATGTATGAATTCTTGTTACCATGGTAGAAAGTCTTTTCACTGCAAAAGAGAACCCTTTTGTCAACTATCACCCTTGATATATTTCTTATGGAGATAAAAGTATTGAGTTTGTCCTCTAAGTGAAATGAAATGGTTGCATGTAAGTTAATATCTAAGTTCAATTCTAAATTGAATACTTTGAAGGGCACCTGGGTGGCTCAATCACTTAAGCGTCAGACTCTTGGTTTCAGCTCAGGTGGGGATCTCATGGGTCATGCGTTCGAGCCCTGCATTGGGTTCTGTGCTGACAGCACAGAGCCTGCTTGGGTTTCTCTCTCCCTCTTTCTCTGCCCCTCCCGGCTTGTGTGTGCTCTCTCTCGAAATAAATAAATGAACTTTAAAAAAAAAAAAGTAACATACTTTGATTCTTAAGAAACATCCTAACCAGTCACATCACAACAGGAATCCCATTCACTTGATTGTCAATGATTAGTATGATTGTATTTATTACTGTGCTAAGCAGATGGGAAAGGTGTGTTTGTGTCCTGTTTTACTATTAGACTTCTCTTTTTACTTGGAAATAAAATTATAATTCCTAAGTTTTTATAGGACTTTGAAAACAGTAATATGAAGCATTAGTGGATAGGGCTAAGGAATGGGATTTGGGATAATGACAAGAAAAGTGTAATTTCCAAGGGCTACAGAATAACTGTGATGGGAGAAGTAGTGAAAACAAATACTTCTACTCCCCCAAGAAATTTGGTAAGATTAACCCGCTATACTTTCATGCCTCCCTAGCACCCACCAATTTCCACAATTATTCAGAATAGAATCATTTATATACTCCTTTTTTTAATCTCCCACATCCTGTTGACAAATATCCTGTTTTTACTACCTTAATAATGGCTATCATGTATTGACTATTCACTATTTATTAGAAATGTATTAAACAATTGCACATAATGCTTTAATAGTTCTTCACTGTCTTCATAATAAAACACAAATCCCTTAGCAGGCATTCCAGAATCCTTTTTCAATTTTATCTCCTATTAAACCCCTTCACATTTTCCCTCATGCAAATTTTTTTTTGCATTTTCCACACTTTTAATTTCACCTCTAAATTACCTTTTTTTTATCCTTTTATTTTCTGCTATTTTATTTTTCTTCCATTTTTCATCTTTAATTTTATTTTGGACTCCTTTTCTTCTAAGCATTTTGGTATCACTAAATGATAAGTATAAATTCCATTCTCTATAAGGCCTTATAATTCTGACCTTCTTTTTTAGAATCCTCATTTATTTAAACTTCTCCTAAGATTGAATTTCTACATCTGTCTTAGCTTTCATGTTTCTATCCAAGCTTCTGAGAAACTATGAAAATTATTTTGGAACTGTGTCCCTCACTCATGCCCCACAGAGTACTAGACTAGTGGCAATTTTGAGAATTTTTGATGCAGTGCATTTGTTTTAAAGATGGGAAAACAAAAAGATGCAGGGAACTGAAATTCAATCATCTCGTTATGAACAAGATGAACAATAACATCTATGTTATTTCTAGAAGTCAAGTAAAATTTGTAAATTATTACCAGGGAAATGGGGTTTCTCTGTGAATCGAAGGCAACAAATATTACTACTATTAATTATCCAAATTCATTTTGTACTTACTAAATACAAACACTATGCAAAACACTTTACATTTAATACTTCATTTGAAATTCATTATAACCATAAGAAGTGAATATAATTAGTATCTACATTTGTAAAAATGGTAAAAATAAGTCTTAAAGAGTAAGTCCAAGGTCCACAGACTACATTCAAAATGTATACACTATAAATTGCCTTACAGAGCAAAATTGTGAATGAGGATTTGTCTTAGTTTCATAAAGAGGTTTCCAACAACTGTACATAAAATGATTGTGATGGGCTACAAAACCACTAAGAATACTTTTTCAAAAATGTATGCCACAAAAAGTCCTTGTAAATATAAAGATCATATAAGTATGTACTTAATAGCTAAGATACTGTTTTGGAGTTCAAAGGAAAAGGAGATAAACATATGGTGATATAGACTTAATCTGGCACAGAAGGTCACATGAACAAAGGAATTTTATTAGAAATAAACCTAGCATAAGTGCAAATACTGAGAAGAATTGAATAACTGGACTATAAGGCACAGTCAGGGGAGGGGTGTGGAGTAAAATGGTGGGTTTAGATTATATGCATTTATGTAATAAACCATAGATAGACATTATATGAGTAAGCAGAATGACACAAAATGAGGCTTTGAATTTGAATATAATAATTCTGACTTTCTTCTTACTCTATTCTCTAAGGTGACTACAGAGGCTCTTTCCTGGAATGAATCAATAAATGACACAAATTACTCCATGGTGACTGAGTTCATTTTTCTGGGACTCTCCAATTCTCAGGAATTCCAGATATTCCTACTGGTGTTCTTTTTTATATTCTATGTGGGAATTGTGTTTGGAAACCTTCTTATTGTCATAACTGTGGCTTCTGACTCCCATCTTCACTCTCCCATGTACTTCCTGCTGGCTAACCTCTCACTCATTGACCTATGTCTGTCTTCCGTCACAGCCCCCAAGATGATTGCTGACTTTTTCAGTAAACGCAAAGTCATCTCTTTCAAGGGTTGCCTTGCTCAGATATTTCTCGTTCACTTTTTTGGTGGGAGTGAGTTGGTGATCCTTATAGCCATGGCCTTTGACAGATATGTAGCAATCTGTAAACCTCTTCGCTACTCTACAGTTATGTGTGACCATGTATGTTTTGGCATTGTGACTGCTGCATGGGGAACTGGCTTTCTCCATTCAGTGAGCCAGTTGGCTTTTGCAGTAAACTTACCTTTCTGTGGTCCCAATGAGGTTGATAGCTTTTACTGCGACCTACCTAGGGTTATCAAACTTGCTTGTATAGACACCTATAGATTGGATGTCATGGTCATTGCTAACAGTGGTGTGCTCACTGTGTGTTCTTTTGTTTTCCTAATCATCTCCTATGCTATCATCCTGGTAACCATCCAGCAACGCCCTTCAGACAAGTCGTCCAAGGCTCTGTCCACTCTGACTGCTCACATCACAGTAGTTCTTTTGTTCTTTGGACCATGTATCTTCATTTATGCCTGGCCATTCCCCATCAAGTCCCTAGATAAATCCCTTGCTGTGTTTTATTCTGTGGTCACTCCTCTCTTGAACCCGATTATATACACACTGAGGAACAAAGACATGAAGACTGCAATGAGACGACTGAGTAAATGGAATGTGAATTCTAGTGTAAAATTTTAGATATCTCCTAACTTTAAGGCTAAACTAAGATAATGACATAAAATAAAGTTGGTGAAGTACTTGGTAAAGCTCATGAAAATCTTACTTTCCATTTCTTAGTAAATGTTAAAGAACTTTCACATAAATTGCCTCAATTTATCCTTTGACAAATTGTATTTTATATTTTTGGATACAGATACAAAGTTAATATGCTTTCAAAATATTATCTAATTCTCAGAACAATGGCATAAATATGTCAATATTTGTACACTTCTGTGGCTGAGTAGTTCTGAGCATAATAGATGGAAACACAGAAATTAGCCTGGCTTATAATATTTTTATATTTTTATTTGACTCATTTTCCCTAAAAACATCAAGGAAGCAACTTCCATACACCTAACTCAAAAAACATGCTTAGTGATAAGGATATTTATGAGCTAATTTTTTCTTTTTAAATATATGAAATTTACTGTCAAATTGGTTTCCATACAACACCCAGTGCTATGAGCTAACTTTTAAGAGGTTTAGAAAAGAAACTCTTCACACTGCAACAGTCTATAGTTCATCTGCAATCACCAGAATAACCCATGATCCATGAGATCATTATCAAAAGTGACAGGAAGAGTAAGTCTGACAATGTAAAATTTGCCTTACAGGCACTTGATATCTTGTAGCTTACAAGATATCACAAGCAGTAAAAGGCATTTAGAAAGATCCAAGTTCTTTCAACGTGTTGGCACAAAGTATATCAGTTTGATCCATTCACATCATTTTCCATGGTTAACTTTTAGAAACACAGACTTTGAAGTCAAAAAGAGATGGGTCCAACTCTACTTCTGCATTAGTAATCGTGACTGGGCATTAGCTTGTCTAAGCTTCAGTTTCCACATGTGCAACAGGAGGGTAATAATACCTATATATATGGTTATTATGAGGGATAATAAGACAATAGATATAAATCTATTTTATATCAGATATCATTGCATATAAGATAAATAGTGCATATCAGTGTGCTATTTATAAATTTTTTAATAAATCAATAAATTTATTGATTTATATCAGATAAATAGCACATTTTGTGGCATATTATCAGGATCCCATAAGTATCAGGTACTATTAACATTATTATATAAAGCATATATATTAACAGGCCAAAAGTTCTCAACCTTTATCTTATCCTGACATACTTGAGGGATATGATATAAACCAATCTTAACAGATGCTCATTTTGGGGACATTGTAGTTGTAAGTGTAAGTGTGTGCATGTATGTGCAAGTGTGTATTCATGCTCATACACCCTACCATTCTAGGAACACATGTCAAAAAGTCAAGATAGAAGTAGAGGGAGTATAAATTTTTAAAAAGCTTGGAAAATTATTCTGATAAAGAGCTTCACACTCCAGCAAGAATCACTGAACCACGCTACAATTGAAGATTAAATATAATACGAAAAGAATGCAGTTTTTCAAATTGTAGCTTAATAAATAAGGAGAGTCATATGATAAGAGAATTAAAATCATGTTTACCACAGGGGGAAAAAAAGAGAATAGAAATTCCATAAGCAGGTTGAAAACATAAGAAAATGAGCACATGATAATGGCAGTATCTCAAATCAGTGGAGAAAAGAAGGACCTATTAATGTGATGGTGGAATAACTGGATAGTAATTTGGGAAAAGATATATTGGACCTATTCTTCATGCCACATGCCAGGACAATTTCTAAGTAAACTGAAGCAGAAATATTTTTTTAACTACACAAATATTAAAAGAAAACTTGAGTTATAATTTGTAATCCATGAATATGATAAAGATTGATAATGTTAACTAAATCAAATTAATGTTTTAAATGCATGATAAAACCATGAACAAAGTAGAGAAGATAAATATGATATCAGGAGAAAGTATTTACAACTCACATGGCAAAGAATAACAGCTGTAATTATAAAGAACTTCTAAAAACACACCAGCAAACAAAAAAATAGATAAAACATATTAATTTACAATTGATATGTAAAGAGATAAAAATGGGTTAAATACATTTAAAAAAAATCAAGTTCTCGGGGTTGGGTGGCTTAGTCACTTAAGCACCTGACTCTTGATTTCAGCTCAGGTCATGATCTCTAGATTCATGAGTTTGAGCCCCCATCAGGTTCTGCGCTGACAGCATAGAGCCTGGTTGGGATTCTCTCTCTTTCTCCCTCTCTCACTAAATAAATAAACTCTAAAAAAAATGTTCAAGCTCTTTCATGTTAAGATATACACAGCTTAAAACTAAGCTGAAATACCAATTTTGATCTTAAAATATAAAATATCTGACTTCAATATTCAATAATACAACTTACTGGTAAAGATATACATAAAAGGGCCCTCATATGCACTATTGATAAGAATACAAAATGGTGTTACATCTTGGCAATATCTACGAAATATATAATGCTAACTTCTGACCCAATGATCCTAATTCTATCCTGACGATACATGTACAAAAATGCAAAATAACCCATGAATTTGTTGCAGCATTGTTTTAAATAGCAAAAGATTAAAAAATACTGAAATGAAAATCAGAAAAAACTGTATAAATTATACATTATGGAACATTAAGTAACTATAAAAATTCGTGAGGAATATCTCCAAATAAGGGCTCTGGGGGAATCTACAAGGTATAAGTTAAATGAAAACAATTAAGTTGGAAAAGAATGTGTCCAGGATGTTAATTTTTATTTTATATATATATATAAATATATATATTTATATATATATATTATAAGTATATATATATAAATAATATATATAATATATATATTAATTTTTATAAATTATATATAAATTATATATATAATTTATATATATAAATTATATATATAAATTATATAAATTATAAATTATATTTATATATATAAATATATATGTAATATAATATATATTTAAATATATAAGTATTTAAATATATTTAAATATATTTAAATATATTTAAAAATATAAATATTTATATTCATTTTTCTAGTATTTTGTGGAGAATTTTTGCATCTATACTCTTCAGGAATATAGCCTTTAGTTTTCTTCTCTTGTAGTATCCTTATGTACCTTTGGTATCAAGGTAATGTGGGCCTTATAAAATGACTTTGGAAGTATTTCTTCCCCTTCAATTTTTTGGAAGACTTTAACAAATATTAACACTAATTCTTTAAATGTTTGGTAAAATTCACCAGTGAAATCATCTGGTCCTGGACTATTCTCAGAAAGTTTTTAATTCCTGATTCAATCTCTTTATTTGTAATTGATCCATTAAGATTTTATATTTTTTTCATGATTCAGACTTGATACATTTTATATTTCTAGGAATTTATCCATTTCTTGTTAGGTCTTCCAAGTTGTTGCCTATAATTCTTTACAGTAGTCTCAATATCCTGTGTATTCTTGTAGTACCAGTTATAAAGTCTCCTTTCTTTCACTTATAATTTTATTTATCTCAATCTTCTCTATTTTTTTATTAGTTTGGCAAAAAATTTGTCTAGTTTTTTATCCTTCCAAAAACAAATTCAGTTTTCATAATCTTTTCTTTGGTTTTTCTACTACTTACTTTTGCACTATTTTATTTCCTTCCTTCTGCTAGCTTTTGGTTTAGTTATTATTTTTCTAGGTCTTTGAAATGTAATGTTAGATTGTTTGAGAACTTTATTTTTCTTAACTGTCTGTTGTTATAAGATTTTAGAAATATTTTTGCTGTATCCTATGACTTTTGTATGCGCTATTTCCATTTTTGTTTGTCTAATATATTTCCCTTTTTATTTCTTGTTTGGCGCAATAATATTTCAAGAGTGTGTTGTTTAGGGGTGCCCAGGTGGCTCAGTCGTTAAGCGTCCGACTTCAGCTCAGGTCATGATCTCATGGTCTGTGGGTTCAAGCCCAGCATTGGGCTCTGTGCTGACAGCTCGGAGCCTGGAGCCTGCTTCTGATTCTGTGTCTCCCTCTCTCTCTGCCCCTCTCCTGCTCACACTGTCTCTGTCTCTCAAAAGTAAATAAATGTAGGGGCGCCTGGGTGGCTCGGTCGGTTAAGCATCCGACTTCGGCTCAGGTCATGATCTCACGGTCCGTGAGTTCAAGCCCCACGTCGGGCTCTGTGCTGACAGCTCAGAGCCTGGAGCCTGCTTCGGATTCTGTGTCTCCCTCTCTCTCTGCCCCTCCCCTGTTCGTGCTCTGTCTCTCTCTGTCTCAAAAATAAATAAACGTTAAAAAAAAATTTTAAAAAAAAAGTAAATAAATGTAGAAAAAAAATTTTTTTAAGAGTGTGTTGTTTAATTTTCACATATTTGTTAATTTTCCAGCTTTATATTGTTATTGATTTCTCCTTTCACACCGTTTTGACCAGAAAATATACTACATGTTATTTCAATCTTTTTAAATTTGTTAAGATTTGTTTTATACCTAAAAAATGATCTATTTTGGAATATGTTCCATGTGCACTTTAGAAAAATGTATATTTTGCCACTTTTGGATAAAAGTTTTTCTAGATAGCACTGGGTGTTGTATGTCAGTGATGAACCCCGGGAATCTATATCAAAACCCAAGAGCACACTTTACACACTGTGTGTTAGCCAATTTGACAGTAAATTATTAAAAAAAAAAAGCAACTAATTTTTTAGATGCCTTTTAGATCCATTTAGTCTTAGTCCATTTACTGTTTCCTTATTGATTCAGAGCTGCATGATCTAAAGCTTAGTTTTAGTGTTGTTGAAATTGGGGTACTGATGGCCTCCACTATTATTGTGTTGCTATCTATTTATCCATTCAATTCTATTAATATTTGCCTTACATATGTATGTAGTCTGATATTGGGTGCATATAGAGTTTTTATATCTTTTTGATGAAATGATCCTTGTATCATTATACAGTGACCTTCTTTGTGTCTTGTGACAGTTTCTGACTTAAAGTCTATTTTTCTGATATAAGGATAAATAACCCTCTCTCTTTTGGTTACTATTTGTATAAATATCTTTATCCTTTCCTTCCCTTCTGCCTGCATGTGTTCTTAAAGGTAAAGTTGAGTTTCTTATAGGCAGAGTTAGATAAAAAATGAATATAGTTGGATCTTCATTTTTCTAAAAAATCCATTTAGCCATTCTGTGCCTTTGATTGGATAATTTAGTCCATTTACATTAGAGAACTTACTGCTGATGTGTTCCTTGTTTTATAGGAAACTTACTATAAAACACTTACTGCCAATGTGTTCTGTTTTATAGTTTCTTCCCCTTTCTTCCTCTCTTGCTAACTTCCTTTGTGACTTGATTTTTGTACTGGTTTGCATCAGTTGTTTTTTCTTTTTTTTTTTTAAGTTTATTCATTTTGAGAGAAAGAGAGAGAGAGAAAGAGAGAGAAAGAGAGAATGCATGCAAGCAAGGGAGGGACAGAGAAAGAGGGAGAAAGAATCCCAGGTAGGCTCTGTGCTATAAGTGCTGAGCCTCTTGTGGGGCTTGATCTCACAGAGATCGTGACCTGAGCTAAAATCAAGAGTCCAACGCTCAACCCACTGAACCACCCAGGTGCCCCAATTTTGTTTCAATTCTTTTCTCTTTATTTTTTGTGTCTCTACCACCTCTTCTCATGTGCACATGGGACACACACAAAACTTGATTATTAATTCTCAAAGAAAACATAAATGTCACAAAGTAGAAATATTACAAAAAGTATTTTCTGATAATAACGAAATAAATCTAGAATTTAAAATAAAATTGAGAAACAAAAGGCCCAACCATCTTGAAATTTGGAAACCTGCACTTAACACTAAGAAAGGACGTACAGACAAAAACATTTAAAAGTCACAGAATTAAAGAATGAAGTTGCCAAATAAAAAATTAAAAAGAAAGCAAAAATAATACAAACTATAAGAAAGAAAACAAACAAGATAAAAGTAGAAACTAATAAATAACCAAAAATAGTCTATCAAAGCAATAAAACAAAAATCTTATTTTTAGAAAAAATTACAATGTAGACAAACCATAGCTAATCAAAGATAAAAAGGGATGAAGACACATGTAAATAATAAATGCTAAGTGGAATTATTATCTGATAAACAGCAAATTAAAAAAAAATCACTAAATACAGTGGTGCTACATGGGTGGAGGCAGGAAGCAAGGAAGATTACAGAAGTCAAAAGTATACAAGGAGAGTACCCAGCCTCGGGCATCTGGCTGGCCCCTCTTGTTTTTACTAGCTTTTCTTCTCAATGGAAACTTCAGACACCAAACAAAACAAAGAATACAGAAATTATACAGATAGTATAGAAGTCACTAAACAACAATAAAAAAAACCCACCTATATCCCACAGAAATTAACAAAAACAAATCCTGAGGAGACAGAATGTGATTTCCAGAGTTACTAAACTATAATATCCAAAATGTACACTTAAAAAAAAAAACAAGTGTGTAAATTTTTTAAAAAATATATGCCCCATGTACAAGAGAAATAAACAGAATCTATCCCTGAGAAAGCACAGATATTGAACTTACTACAAAAAAAGTTTTAAAAAACTTTTAAATAAGCTCAAAGAGAAAACAAAAACAAAAACAAACAAAAAACAACCAAGAGAATGATGGATGAACAAATCAGGATATCAACGAAGATACGGAAATTATAAAAAGGAACCAAACTGCAGCTAAAAAATATAACAACTGAAACAAAAGGTCCTGGAAGAAGTGACTATCCACATGCAAAAGAATTGCATCCCTACCTCACATCATATACAAAATGTAATGAAAACTGCATCATTGACTTAAATACAAGAGCTAAAACCATAACACTCCTAGAAGAAAATACAGATATAACTCATGGCCTTGGACGGGCAGTAAGTTCTTAGATATGACACCAAAGCGGAAACATAAAATTTTGGACTTTATCAAATTATAAGCTTTTGTGTAATTATATTATCAAAATTGGACTTTATCAAAATTACAAACTTTTGCGCAACAAAGGACATTATCAAGTAAGTGAGAATACAACCTAGGTAATAAGAGGAACATTTATTAACCACATCTCTGACAAGGCTCTAGCATCCAGAATATAGAAAAAAACAATTACAACACAGCAAGAAAAAAAGATAAACTACCCAATTTTTAAATGGACAAAGGAGTTAATAGGCATTTCTTCAAAGAAGATATACAAGTAGCCAAGAAGCACATGAAAAGATGCTCAACATTAACAGTTGTTACGGAAATGCACATCAAAATCATAAGAAACCACTTCATACCCACCATAAGGCCATTTAATAAAAGGAAAATCATCACTGTTGGCAAAACGTGGAGAAATTAGAATTCTTATACACTACTTATGGGAATGTAAACTGATGCAGACATATTGGAAATTTTTTTTTTCCAGTTTCTCAAAATGTTAAAAACAGAGTTAGCATATGACCCAGCAATTCCACTCCTAGGTATATACCCCCAAGAAGTGAAAAAAAAGTTCTAAAAAATTTATACACACATGTTTACAGCCACACTCATCACAACAGACAGCGGAAGTTATCCAAATATTCATCAACAGATGAATAAACAAAATGCAGCATATCCAAACAATAGAATATTACTCAACCACAAGAAGGAATAAAGTACTGATTCGTTCTACAATGCTGATAAACCTCAAAAATATGTTGAGTGAAAGAAGCCAGATATAAAAGCTGACTTGTTGTATGATTCCATTTACATGAAATATCCAGAATAGGTAAATCCACACACACAGAAAACAGATGGGTAGTTTCCAGGATCTGGGGGAAAGACAAAATGGGGAATAATAGCTTAAGGGTATGTTTTCTTTTTTTTATTATTATTATGAAATTTATTGTCAAATTGGTTTCCATACAACACCCAGTGCTCATCCCAACAGGTGCCCTCAATACCCATCACCCACCCCCCCCCACCCCCCATAAAACCTCAGTTTGTTCTCAGTTTTTAGGAGTCTCTTATGTTTTGGCTCCCTCCCTCTCTAACCATTTTTTTCTTCCCCTCCCCCATGGTCTTCTGTTAAGTTTCTGTAGCCGCTCTGGAAAACAGTGTGGAGGTTCCTCAAAAAATTAAAAATAGACCTACCCTATGACCCAGCAGTAGCACTGCTAGGAATTTCCCAAGGGATACAGGAGTACTGATGCATAGGGCCACTTGTACCCCAATGTTTATAGCAGCACTTTCAACAATAGCCAAATTATGGAAAGAACCTAAATGTCCATCAACTGATGAATGCATAAAGAAACTGTGGTTTATATACACAATGGAGTACTACGTGGCAATGAGAAAGAATGAAATATGGCCTTTTGTAGCAACATGGATGGAACTGGAGAGTGTTACGCTAAGTGAAATAAGTCATACAGAGAAGGACAGATTCAATGGTATGTTTTCTTAATGGATAAAAATATTTTAGCACTAAGAAGGGTGATTGTGAAACTTGTGAATGTACAAAATACCACTGGATTATTCACTTCAAAATGATAAATTTTACATTATGCGGATTTAACCTCAATTTTAAAAAGGCAAAAGATATAAATACTCTGAAAACAGATAAAAATATAGCCACTTGCCTGGCTTCCTCCCCCAGAAGACTTGCTCACACCACATCTTCCAACTTGTAAGTTTTGTGGAGCCTTGCTTCCAGTGGTGGTGGCAACAGGTCTCATTTCATAAACAGACCAGTGCACACCTGGTTAAAATATGTCACATTCAGGCCAGGGACCAAACACTGTGTACAACAGGGAAAGAGCCTCCACAAACAACTGGTCTAAAGGACAAAGTGGCCAGGACAAAACAGCAGAGTACATGTAGCACACACTAGAGACTCTCCCAGAAGTGCCAGGCACTGGGGAACAAGGGACACTACACATCAGGGCACTATGGGACCTCTTCCTTTATAAGGCCATCACTCTCAAGAACAGAAGACATAGCTGACCTTCCTAACCACAAACAGGCAGAAACTTAGACAAAAAGAAAAGACAGAGAAATTTACCCCAAATGAAAACAGAATAAGGCCACAGCCAGAGAACTAACAAAATAGATATAAGTAACAAGAATAGCAGGAGATTTTTCAACAGAAAATTTCCAAGCCAGAGGGTATGGCATGATATATTCAAAGTGCTGAATGGGAAAATCTGAAGCCCAGAATACTCTTTCTCACAAGCCTATTAAGAGAAGGAGACACAAAGAGTTTCCCAGGGCATAAAGCAACTGTATTTTCAGGGAGTCCAAACTACTCAGAAAATTTCTGTCTGCTACATAATTCTCCCCTATACAAAGAGTTACACAAAATACTGCCATAATAAAAGCAGTTAATTAATAGCACTAATTGTGCTTGGGTAGTGACCAAGTTCAACTCAGAGACTTGGTGTTGCCAGCCAGAAATGAGTCTGTTATGAGAATTGTCTCCTAGAATCACATTGGTTTCTAAAGAAAGTAAGAAGAAAAGTGGTTAATGAGTCACCTAGGGGGTGACATCTGTTTTTGTAAATCACCATCTCCTTCCCCTACTAAAATTTGGTTTTTGTTTTTATCTAACCATCTATCATCTATCTATCTATCTATCTACCTACCTACCTACCTACCTACCTACCTACCTATCTGCCTCTTTATATTTTGCCATGAAGGCAAAAGAAAGCTCTTGAAAAACAAGGAAAGCAAATAAAAAATATAACAGGAAGGGGATAATTGCATCAACAATTGTAGCATTGCAATGTCCCTCAGCCTTTGAGTAACTTCTTCTAACAGTATAAACCAAGAGGTTCTGACAGATCAGCCTCGTTCTATATTATTCTAGCTTTGGGTCTAAGTTTGTAGTCAACCAAATAAATCAAACTGTTAGGGTTAATCCAAGCCATCTAAGCTAACATACTAAATACAGAATCATTGTTTAGTGTACTAATATCATTAAATATGGCCAATCCAACATTTTATTCCTTCCATCCAAGTCAAACACTCTTAGGATCCATTCCAGGTGTCTATTGATACAGATATGTAAAATCTTACAGTTATTTTGGTGTATATTGCATCTAGTCATGGATTCCATTTTGCCCCTGACTCACTGGAGCTTTCTGGGACTTGATCCTGACTATAGGACTAGGAACAATGTGAAGAGGTGGGAACAGGCACTGGTAATTGTCAGCAGTCCCCCTCTGGTAACCAACTCAGAAGAAGTCATTATAGTTTTCAGATAAGCACAGACAAATCTCTTCATATAGAGAAAAGAAAAGATGCTCCCACCAGTAAATGAGGCTTGAAAGATGTTCTGGTTTCTGAGTTTGTGTTGCTGGGACTTTCTACATCTTGGGAGACTAAAGTTTTTCTCATGTTGACATTCTCCTTGATCTATTTAGGGATCGTCCCAGGAAATTTCTTCATTTTCTTTCTAGTATTTTTTTTTATTCCCATTTACATTTTCCTGTGTACTTCCTTCTGGCCAACCAGTCCCTCACTGATGTGGACTTTTCTTTACCACAGTTCCCAAGATGATTATAGACTTTTTTAATGAATGCAAGATTTCTTTGCAAAGTTTCAGGGCACAGACATGCTTCATCCACATAATGGGCAGAGTGGAGATGGTGTTAGTTATAGCCATAGCGTCTGACAGGTACATGGCAATCTGTAAACCTCTTCAGTACCTAAAATACCTGTTTCATATACCCTAAAATACATGTTTCATTTGTAACTATTTGCTGGGTAACTGTGGTGAACTACTTATGTCTCCATTTGTTTTCGTTACAAACGTGTGCTTTTGTGGTTATATTAGAAGTAAAAACCTTCTATTATAACTTTTCCAGAATCATCAAACTTGCATGCAGAGATGGAGCCAAGTTTGAATTTATTATTGCTGCCAATAATAACATCATGAGCATGGGCACCTTCTTTTTACTAATCCTTTCCTATATCCTTATTTTGGTCACTGTCTGGAAATGTTCTCAGAAAGACTTACCCAAGGCATTTGTCACTCTGTCAGCTCACATCACTGTGTTGACTCAGTTTTTTACCTTATTCATGTTTCTTTTTTTGTTTTGTTTTTTTGTTTTTTGACCATAATCACAGTCTGGTTTATTTATTTTTTTAATATGAAATTTATTGTCAAACTTGTTTCCATACAACACCCAGTGCTCATCCCAACAGGTGCCCTCCTCAATGCCCATCACCCACTTTCCCCTCCCTCCCACCCCCCATCAACCCTCTGTTTATTCTGTGGCCTTTCCCCAATTCTTCAAGTGATAAATACCTGTTCATTGTATTGACTCACTATAGTATTGACTTTGCTATCACCTCTGTCTTTAATCCTTCCATCTATCTATACATAATAGAACAAAGACATAAAAGTAGCAATAAAAAGTTTGAATGAGCAGGAACATGTCAGATTTTGCTGACTGAATGTGACTCTGGAGCTCTAAAACTATACATCCACTAAGTATTCACTTTGGAAGACTTCCACTTTGGGTATTTCCACTTTGGATACTTCTGACATTTAACATGACCATATCTGAACATAATATCTATATCACTGAACAGATTCCTACTACTAGAGCATTTATTCATAACCTCTACTCCCATGGGAAATGTGAATCCACCATGATATGGGTTATTTTAACACAGAGTATCACTATCTACTAAATAATACTTACAATTGAAATTGTGATCATTTTGACAGAAGATGGACATAATGACATCTCTTCTGCTTCCCAAAGATTTGCAAATGAAATGCAAACACACTTTGGAGAATGTCAGGAATCATTACATCAAATATATGCAGGACTAGTAATTCTAATTATTCAGGCTGTGTTCCCTCAGAAGAAGATCCAAAAACAAAATTTTATTGCCAGTAGTTTATTTGGAAATTGATTTTTGAAAATCTCATCAAGGGAATAGGAAGTGAGACAGAGATGTGAAGGTTGCTTATGTTGATAAATGTAACTGGGGTGCAAGCCTAGAATGGCCCTCTAGGTTACCCTATAAATTCTGTGGCTTAGAATTGTCCCATTTTAAGGGAAAGGAACTAGAATACTTCTTCATTTGTAAAGGGTGCAATAACTCCTTAGTATGTACAGTCCAGAATACTGTGCATGATAGGAAGGAAGCCAGAGGAAAAACCATCAGGTAGACTTCCAGTTGTTGGAAGTAGAAAACTATCTCTTTCTTTGAAAACAATAAATGCAAAGGTATATTCCACTTTTTAAAGAACTCAGGCCCCATTTTACCTTATCCTGTCAAAGATTCTCTAACGTGATGGCTGTTTTCAATTTCGCAAAAGGAAGACTTAAAACAGAAATGACAAGCTATAGCAGCACCGTTGCTCAGAGCTGATAGTTATGTTCACCTCTATTACCCATTCTAAAGCCCCCATCATCAGGCAGTTCTTCTGATGATCTATGTTACTTGACTACTGAGACGATCCAGTTTTTTTAAGAGTAATTTGAGCCCTGATTAATATGTTCTTGTCAATCTACTGTTGCTACAATTGCCCTATTATAGTTATCATACATCATGAAGCCAACAAGGCATGCCTCATTGAATCCCTAGTTTTAGAAAATCTCTTTGCTGTATGATCTATTAAGAAGCAACCTGGTATTTATCCACTATGGGATAAAAATGAGGTAACTCAGTCTTCCAAATGCTGGTCTTCAAATCTGAGGAACGCCAAATGACATAAAAGCAGTTAAACATTTTAGGTTTATTATAACCCATACTGTGTCTCCCAAAAGAAGCATTCTCCCACTATAACAAATACTAAAATTTGAAAACAGATAACACAAAATGCACAAGAACTTGACCAGGATTTATGATGAGACACTACTGTTTTATCTATCCCTTTGGTTTACAGAACCTATATATTTTATCCACAGGGGACATAGCACATCTAAAGGACACTGGTTCAAAACATATACCTTAAAGTATAGATTTTGACTCTGCAGGGTATCATCTTCAAGCTGGTGCCTCAGTTGTAATTTTAACAGGCTATCCCAATGTTCTATCAGATAAACAGCTCCCAGTTGTGCAATGTATAATAGGAAGAATGGGTTCCTTAGTTATGTGTGTTTTGTGCACTTTCTTTGCTATAAAGTGTGTAGTCTTGGTCTAAGGAAATAATATACAAGATTTCATATTGGAAATCAGACACGGTGAACACTTGGATAGTGGTACTGGCCAGAACATTCAAGGTAGGAAAGATAATACATACTCATATATATGAATCCCCACGAGGATAAATCTCTCTCTCCTCCAGGTTAGAAAGGGCTCAGTGTCAGTAATTACTCTCAAGTGATTGATTTCAGCCCTCAAAACATGGTACCATTTCAAGGAAATAATTGTGCTGCTGAATAGGTCAAACATTCTACAGTGGTAGTAACTCGGAAAAATTCATGTAACAAAAAGTTCACTCTAGGACCTATATATAGCTTTCCTTTCTACCATGATGTCTTCTTCATTCATGGGTCCATCGGGAAAACATTAGGTTAGCTAAGGAAAGCTAACCATTTATCCTTTCAATTACCTAGTTCAATACATTATATCTAATGATTCTTTAAATTATCCATGTTCAAATAAGTTGAGTAATTTCAGGCTCCTAATTGAAACCTGACTGAAACATTCCATTCCAATAAAAAAGAAAAAGAAATACTTCAACAATTCCACTAGGGAATTCTCCAAACATGTAAGAAGAAAAAGCAATCTAAACTTACTCCTTTAGAAATATGTGTATTTTTTAAAAAGATAAAACAGTTTATATGACTGAGATAAAATAAAGGGTCTCTCACACCAAGACACAACAATCAGAGTTCTTACTCAGTTATAAACTTTTCTAGGAGGAGGATTAAGGGAAGATGGCGGCGTAGGAGGATGCTGGGCTCACCACACGTCCTGCTGATCACTTAGATTCCACCTACACCTGCCTAAATAACCCAGAAAACCACCAGAAGACTAGCAGAACGGAGTCTCCGGAGCCAAGTGCAGACGAGAGGCCCACGGAAGAGGGTAGGAAGGGCGGCAAGGCGGTGCGTGCTCCACGGACTGGCAGGAGGGAGCGGGGACAGACGGGCAGCCCGCCAACAAGCAGAGCCCCCGAGTCTGGCTTGCAAAAGCGGAGGGGCTGGACCAAGTATGTTCTGACAGCAAGCGGGACTTGACATCTGGAAGGTTATAAGCTAATAGCTCTGCTCAGAGAACGGGAAGGCTGGAGGACAAAGGGAGGGAGAGTTGCTGAGCCCCGGACGACAGAGCTCAGTTTGGCGGGGAACAAAGGCACTCGCCAGCGCCATCTCCCTCGCCCATCCCCCAGCCAAAATCCCAAAGGGAACCGGTTCCTTCCAGGGAACTCACTTGCACTGCGCAAACACCCAATGCTGTGCTTCTGCAGATCCATCCCTCTGGCGGGTCTCACTCCCTACCGGGGTCGCAGGGTCCCTCTCAAAGCGGATCTCCGAAGGAAAAGCGAGCTGAGCCTGCCCCCCCCCCGCCCCTGTGCACCTCGCCTACCCACCCCAGCTAATACGCCAGATCCCCAGCACCACAAGCCTGGCAGTGTGCAAGTAGCCCAGATGGGCCACACCAACTCACAGTGAATCCCGCCCATAGGAGAGGGGAGGAGAAGGCACACACCAGTCTGACTGTGGCTCCAGTGGTGGGCTGGGAGCAGACATCAGGTCTGACTGCGGCTGGCCCCACCATCGCAAGTTATAAGAGACAGCACAGGGGAAGTGCCCCGGAGTCCTGCACCACTCCAGGGACTATCCAAGATGACCAAATGGAAGAATTCCCCTCAGATAAACATCCAGGAAATAACAACAGCTAACGAACTGATCAAAAATGATTTAAACAATATAACAGAAACTGAATTTAGAATAATAGTGATAAAATTAATCTCTGGGCTTGAAAACAGTATAAAGGACAGCAGAAATCTATTGCTACAGCGATCAAGGGACTAAGGAACAGCCAGAAGGAGCTAAAAATTGCTATCAATGAACTGCAAAATAAAATGGAGACAACTACGGCTCAGATTGAAGAGGCAGAGGAGAGAATAGGTGAAGTAGAAGATAAAATTATGGAAAAAGAAGAAGCTGAGAAAAAGAGAGATAAAAAAATCCAGGAGTATGAGGGGAAAATTAGAGAACTAAGTGATGCATAAGGAGACATAATCTACACATAATTGGTATTCGAGAGGAGGAAGAGAGAGGGAAATGTGCTGAAGGGGTACTTGAAGAAATAATAGCTGAGAACTTCCCAGATCTGGGGAAGGAAAAAATCATTGAAATCCAAGAGGCACAGAGAACTCCCTTCAGACGTAACTTGAATCGATCTTCTGCACGACATATCATAGTCAAACTGGCAAAATACAAGGATAAAGAGAACATTCTGATAGCAGCTAGGGATAAACAGGCTCTAACATATAAAGGGAGACCTATAAGACTCGTGACTGATCTCTCTTTTGAAACTTGGCAGGCCAGAAAGGCATGGCAGGAGATCTTTAATGTGATGAACAGAAAAAATATGCAGCTGAGAATCCTTTATCCAGCAAGTCTGTCATTTAGGATAAAAGGAGAGATAAAGGTCTTCCCAAACAAACAAAAACTGAAGGAATTCGTCACCATTAAACCAGCCCTACAAGAGATCCTAAGGGGGATCCGGTGAGACAAAGTACCAGAGACATCACTACAAGCATGAAACCTACAGACATCACAATGACTCTAAACCCATATCTTTCTATAATAACACTGAATGTAAATGGACTAAGTGCGCCAACCAAAAGACATAGGGTATCAGAATGGATTAAAAAACACAAGACCCATCTATTTGCTGTCTACAAGAGACTCATTTTAGACCTGAGGACACCTTCAGATTGAGAGTGAGGGGATGGAGAATAATTTATCATGCCACTGGAGGTCAAAACAAAGCTGGAGTAGCCATACTTACATCAGACAAACTAGACTTTAAATTAAAGGCTGTAACAGGAGATGAAGAAGGGCATTATATAATAATCACAGGGTCTATCCATCAGGAAGAGCTAACAATTATAAATGTCTATGCACCGAATACAGAAGCCCCCAAATATATAAAACAATTACTCATAAACATAACCAACCTTATTGATAAGAATGTGGTAATTGCAGAGGACTTTAACACTCCACTTACAGAAATGGATAGATCATCTAGACACACGGTCAATAAAGAAACAAGGGCCCTGAATGACACATTGGATCAGATGGACTTGACAGATATATTTAGAACTCTGCATCCCAAAGCAACAGAATATACTTTCTTCTCGAAGCACATGGAACATTCTCCAAGACAGATCATATACTGGGTCACAAAACAGCCCTTCATAAGTATACAAGAATTGAGATCATACCATGCATACTTTCAGACCACAATGCTATGAAGCTTGAAATCAACCACAGGAAAAAGTCTGGAAAACCTCCAAAAGCATGGAGGTTAAAGAACACCCTACTAAAGAATGAGTGGGTCAACCAGGCAATTAGAGAAGAAATTAAAAAATATATGGAAACAAATGAAAATGAAAATACAACAATCCAAACACTTTGGGATGCAGCCAAGACAGTCCTGAGGGGAAAATACATTGCAATCCAGGCCTATCTCAAGACACAAGAAAAATCCCAAATAGAAAATCTAACAGCACACCTAAAGGAACTAGAAGCAGAACAGCAAAGGCAGCCTAAATCCAGCAGAAGAAGAGAAATAGTAAAGATCAGAGCAGAAATAAACAATATAGAATCTAAAAAAACTGTAGAGCAGATCAACGAAACCAAGAGTTGGTTTTTTGAAAAAATAAACAAAATTGATACACCTCTAGCCAGGCTTCTGAAAAAGAAAAGGGAGATGACCCAAATAGATAAAATCATGAATGAAAATGGAATTATTACAACCAATCCCTCAGAGATACAAGCAATTATCAGGGAATACTATGAAAAATTATATGCCAACAAACTGGACAACCTGGAAGAAATGGACAAATTCCTAAACACCCACAAGCTTCCAAAACTCAATCAGGAGGAAATAGAAAGCTTTAACAGACCCATAACCAGGGAAGAAATTGAATCAGTTATCAAAAATCTCCCAACAAATAAGAGTCCAGGACCAGATGGCTTCCCAGGGGAGTTCTACCAGACGTTTAAAGCAGAGATAATACCTATCCTTCTCAAGCTGTTCCAAAAAAATAGAAAGGGAAGAAAACTTCCAGACTCATTCTATGAAGCCAGTATTACTTTGATTCCTAAACCAGACAGAGATCCAGTAAAAAGAGAACTACAGGCCAATATCCCTGATGAATATGGATGCAAAAATTCTCTAGAAGATACTAGCAAATCGAATTCAACAGCATATAAAAAGAATGATTCACTATGATCAAGTGGGATTCATTCCTGGGCTGCAGGGCTGGTTCAACATTTGCAAATCAATCAACGTGATACATCACATTAATAAAAGAAAAGATAAGAACCATATGATCCTGTCAATTGATGCAGAAAAGGCCTTTGACAAAATTCAGCACCCTTTCTTAATAAAAACCCTTGAGAAGCCATTTATGAAAAGCCCACAGCTAACATCATCCTCAATGGGGAAAAACTGAGAGCTTTTTCCCTGAGATCAGGAACACAACAGGGATGGCCACTCTCACCCCTGTTGTTTAACATAGTGTTGGAAGTTCTAGCATCAGCAATCAGACAACAAAAGGAAATCAAAGGCATCAAAATTGGCAAAGATGAAGTCAAGCTTTCGCTTTTTGCAGATGACATGATATTATACATGGAAAACCCGATAGACTCCACCAAAAGTCTGCTAGAACTGATACATGAATTCAGCAAAGTTGCAGGATACAAAATCAATGTACAGAAATCAGTTACATTCTTATACACTAACAATGAAGCAACAGAAAGACAAATAAAGAAACTGATCCCATTCACAATTGCACCAAGAAGCATAAAATACCTAGGAATAAATCTAACCAAAGATGTAAAAGATCTGTATGCTGAAAACTATAGAAAGCTCATGAAGGAAATTGAAGAAGATATAAAGAAATGGAAAAACATTCCATTCTCAAGGATTGGAAGAATAAATATTGCCAAAATGTCAATACTACCCAAAGCTATGTATACATTCAATGCAATCCCAATCAAAATTGCACCAGCATTCTTCTCGAAACTACAACAAGCAATCCTAAAATTCATATGGAACCACAAAAGGCCCCGAATAGCCAAAGGAATTTTAAAGAAGAAGACCAAAGCGGGAGGCATCACAATCCCAGACTTTAGCCTCTACTACAAAGCTGTCATCATCAAGACAGCATGGTATTGGCACAAAAACAGACACATAGACCAATGGAATAGAAAAGAAACCCCAGAACTAGACCCACAAAAGTATGGCCAACTCATGTTTGACAAAGCAGGAAAGAATATCCAATGGAAACAAGACAGTCTCTTTAACAAATGGTGCTGGGAAAACTGGACAGCAACATGCAGAAGGTTGAAACTAGACCACTTTCTCACATCATTCACAAAAATAAACTCAAAATGGATAAAGGACCTGAATGTGAGACAGGAAACCATCAAAACCCTAGAGGAGAAAGCAGGAAAAGACCTCTCTGACCTCAGCCGTAGCAATTTCTTACTTGACACATCCCCAAAGGCAAGGGAATTAAAAGCAAAAATGAACTACTGGGACCTTATGATGATAAAAAGCTTCTGCACAGCAAAGGACACAACCAACAAAACTAAAAGGCAACCAATGGAATGGGAAAAGATATTTGCAAATGACATTTCAGGCAAAGGGCTCGTATCCAAAATCTATAAAGAGCTCACCAAACTCCACACCCGAAAAATAAATAATCCAGTGAAGAAATGGGCAGAAAACATGAATAGACACTTCCTAAAGAAGACATCCGGATGGCCAAGAGGCACATGAAAAGATGCTCAACGTCGCTCCTTATCAGAGAAATACAAATCAAAACCACACTCAGGTATCACCTCACGCCAGTCAGAGTGGCCAAAATGAACAAATCAGGAGACTATAGATGCTGGCGAGGATGTGGAGAAACGGGAACCCTCTTGCATTGTAGTGGGAAGGCAACTTGGTGCAGCCACTCTGGAAAACAGTGTGGAGGTTCATCAAAAAATTAAAAATAAACCTACTCCATGACCCAGCAGTAGCACTGCTAGGAATTTACCCAAGGGATACAGGAATGCTGATGGATGGGGGCACTTGTACCCCAATGTTTATAGCAGCACTCTCAACAATAGCCAAATTATGGAAAGAGCCTAAATGTCCATCAACTGACGAATGGATAAAGAAATTGTGGTTTATGTACACAATGCAGTACTACGTGGCAATGAAAAAGAATGAAATATGACCCTTTGTAGCAACATGGATGGAACTGGAGAGTGTGATGTTAAGTAAAATAAGCCATACAGAGAAAGACAGATGCCATATGGTTTCACTCTTATGTGGATCCTGAGAAACTTAACAGAAACCTATGGGGGAGGGGAAGGAAAAAAAAAAGGTTAGAGTGGGAGAGAGCCAAAGCATTAGAGACTCTTAAAAACTGAGAACAAACTGAGGGTTGATGGGGGCTGGGAGGGAGGGGAGGGTGGGTGATGGGTATTGAGGAGGGCACCCTTTGGGATGAGCACTGGGTGTTGTATGGAAACCAATTTGACGATAAACTTCATATATTGAAAAAATAAATTAATTAATTAAATAAAAATTAGCTTTAATGGAAAAAAAAGAGAAAACTGATCTCTTTAGTCATGCAAGAAATACTAGAATTCATACTTACCTCATAAATTAAGTGTATAAAAATTAAACCACAAACAATATTCAAAGGCAAAAATGGACTGGAAAAGATTTGCAGCAAATAGCATAAGTATATAGACTTACGTGGATAATATTTATGTATACAAGTTTAAGAAAAACCTAAGTTCAACTCTAAAAATAAAGAAAACAAATTACCAAAACTCAATCAATAGGACAATAAGCACTTGAAAAACTGTTCAACATCTGTAACAACTAAAGCAATGCAAATTGACAACAATTTTACTTGCCAAACTGGTACAAATTTGACAAATAATGATGTAGTAAGAAAGACAGTGATATATATCATAGGAGTTGGAATGTTCATTGTAATAACTGTGCTGCACATATATACATGGATAAAATAAAAGTAGCCTTTAAACATAAAAAAAATAAAGTTTTCTAATAAATCAAGCATACAAGTAACTGTAAGACACAGGTGAAGCAGATGTGGAGACTGCCAACATAACTCCCCAGGTTCTCCCTTGTTGCAGTAGGATGCTCTCTGGCCCAGATATATATATACACGAAGGATATCACTTACAAAAATGGAGTTATTTTTGTCATGACATATCTCCCTTTAATATTCTAATACTTACAGATTAAACATTCATATATTGCTGTAAGCTGTGCTTCATAAAACATAAACTCCATGTTCATTTACCATGAGCAAACTAGAATGACAAGGTAGATCCTGCTAACATTCCATTATCTATCTTCTAATAAATAACACTAGGAAGAGATCCAGTTAGCATATTTTCATGGAGATTTGACCAGGCCATTTGCTTCTGTTATTCCTATCTATTCTTTCCCCCCATATCTCTTTCTTTGTGCCTCCCTCTCTACTTACCCTACCCCTTTTTCTTGACAATGAAACAGAGAATGGTTATAGAACAGTTACTAATACTTTCCTTCCAATAACCAGAATTTTTAAAGAGTATAACATTATAAGAAAGGAAAACTATAAACTAATTTATATATCCCTCCAACACAGATACAAAAATCTAAAAGGTAATAACACAAAAACAGTGATTTATAAGTAAGATAAAATACCAGGATATGTTAGTTCTATCCCAGAATGCAAGCTTATTTAAACATTTGGAAATCAATCAAAGGAATTCACCATATCAAGCATATGGAGGGAGAAAATCATACTAATATTTTTATAGCTACAGAAAAGGCATTCTAATAAAAGGTATACTGGGTTGAATACTGTCCCCATATCATGTCCACCCAGAACTTCAGAATATGACCTTCTTTGGAAATAGAATTTTGGTAGCTGTAATTAAGGTAAGGATCAAGATAACATCATACTGAACTAGGATGGACTTTAAATCCAATAGGTGTCCTTATAAGAGGCGGAAAAGGACACAAAGAGACACAAGGAAAGAGGCTATGTGAAGACTTAGAGGCAGAGACTGAAATTATGTTGTCACAAGCCAACGACTGCCAGGAGTCACCAACAGGTGGAAAAAGCAAAGAAAAATTCTCACCTAGAGTCTTTAATGGGCATGTGGACCTGCCAGCTCCTTGATTTTTGGACTTCTTGCCTCCAGAACTTTCAGAAAATAAATTCCTGAATTTTTAAGCTACCAGATTTGTGGTAATTTGTTACAGCAGCCCTAGAAAAATAGTATAGAAGGGAACTCATTCTGATAAATAGTATTTACACGAAAACTACAGGACACATCATAGGTAATGTGATATATAAGAGCTTTCCCCCAAGACCAGAAATATATCCACATTCTTCTTACAACTATGTCTAGTTTGTATTTTATAAATGTTTCACAAGCAAAATATTTAGCATACTATTGCCTGTTTCTTTCAACAAATGGTAAAATAAATGAATTTTAAGAAGTGCTAAGGAATACAACAAAATGGAAAGACAGTTTCCAAAGTGTTTTAAAAGCAAAAAAAAACCCATAAGCAACAAAAGTTGAGCTGTTATCAAAGCAACACCAAAATCACAAGATTTTCAAAAACACAGACTATGTCTTAATACCAACTGATACCTATGACATGAGGAATGAAACTCACATTGTTTTGAATTGAAAGTATAATATGATTTGCAAAACACTAAGAAGGTAACCAACTTATGTAAAGCAGGATATCTCAACCTCAGCACTACTGGCATTTGGGGGAGTCTAAATCTTTGTTGTGGGAAGCTGTTCCATATGTTGTGGAATATTGGCAGTAGTTCTGACCTATACTCAATAGATGCCAGTAGTAGCAAAGTTTAACCACCACATTGGGACAACCAAAAATATATCCAGACATTACCAAATGTTCCCTAAGGGACATCATTATCCTGGGTTGAGAATCACTATTTTAAGAGTAATTATGGATCTTCACTCAGTTCGTTCTTATGGAGCTCACATTACATGGTACCTTCAAACATTTAGTCTATACTAAGAACTAGCAACAAGTCAAACATGTCCTATTATAAGATTGCATCTAGATGATATGATTTGCACCCAAATAATCAAGGAAGAAATCAAACTTTTACTATTTGCAGATGATTTGATACTCTATATAGAAAACTCAAAAGACCACCAAAAAAACTGCTGAAACTGATACACAAATTCAGTAAAGTTGCAAAATACAATATGAACATACAGAAATCTGTTCCCTTTCTATACACCAATAATGAAGCAGCAGAAAGAGAAATCAAGGAATTGATCCCAATTACAATTGCCCCCAAAACCATAAGATACCTCGGAATAAACCCAACCAACAAGGTAAAAGATCTGTGTTCTGAAAACTATAAAACACTGATGAAATAAATTGAAGACGACACAAAGAAATGGAAAGACATTCCATGCTCATGGGTTGGAAAAACAAACATTGCTAAAATGCCTGTACTACCCAAAGCAATTTACACATTTAATGCAAATCCTATCAAAATATGACTAGCATTTTTCACAGAGCTAGAACAAACAATCCTAAAATTTGTATGGAACCACAAAAGACTCCAAATAACCAAAGCAATCTTGAAAAAGAAAAACAAAGCTACAGGCATCACAATTCCAGACTCCAAGTTATATTACAAACTTGTAATGATAAGGATAGTATGGAACTGGCACAAAAACAGACACATGGATCAATGGAAGAGAATAGAATACCCAGAAATGGACACAACTCTATTGCCAACTAATCTTTGACAAAGCAGGAAAAGAATATCCAATGAAAAAAAAAGACACAACAAATGATACGGAGTAAACTGGACAGCAACATGCAAAAGAATAAAACTGGACTACTTTCTTATACCAAACACAAAAATAAATTCAAAATGGATAAAAGACCTAAATGTGAGACCCAAAACCATCAAAATCCTAGAGGAGATCACAGGCAATAACCTCTTCGACATCGGCTGCAGCAACTTCTTACTAGATCTGTGTCCTGAGGCAAGGGAAACAAAAACAAAAATAAACTATTGGGACTTAAGAGAAAAATCTTCTGCACAGTGAAGGAAACAATCAACAAAACTAAAAGCCAAACTATAAAATGAGAGGGGATATTTGCAAATGACATATGATGAGGGTTAGTATCCAAAATCAACAAAGAACTAACAAAATTCAATACCCAAGAAGCATATAATCCAGTTAAAAAATGGTCAGAAGACATGAAGAGATAGCTTTCCAAAGAAGACATCCAGATAGCTAACAGACACACAAAAAGATGCTCCCATCACTCATTATCAGGGAAATACAAATCAAGACTGCAATGAGATATCACCTCACACCTGTCACAATGGCTAAAATTAATAACAGAGGAAAACAACAGGTCTTGACAAGGATGTGGAGAAAATGGAACCCTCTTCCACTGTTGGTGAAAATGCAAACTGGTGTAGCCACTCTGGAAAACAAAGCTACTATAACTAAAACAGCATGGTACTGGCATAAATAAATAAATAAACAAACAAACAAAACAAAAACAAAACAAAGAACAAAAACAGAACAAAAACATAGACCAACAGAACAGAGTAGATAGTCCCTTTAAAAAACCTCACACATACATAATCAACTAATCTTTGACAAAAATACAAAGAATACACAATGCAAGAAGGAGAATGTCTTCAAATAGTGTTGGGAAAACTGGATACCCAAATGCAAAAAAAAAATGAAAAAAAAAATGAAATTGGAACTTTATCTTACACCACACACAAAAATCAATTGAAAATGGAATACTTAACTTGTAAAACTCCTAAAATGGGAAATGCTTCTATGCACTGTATTTGGCAATGATTTCCTGAACATGACACTAAAAACACAGGCAACAAAAACAAAATACACAAGTGGGATCATGTCAAACATAAAAGCTTCTGCAGAGCAAAGGAAACAAGTAAAAAGTCAACATACAGAATGGGAGAAATATTTGAAAGCTATTTGAAAACTATGTATCTAATACAGATAAATATCCAGTATATACAAAGAACTCATACAACTCAATAGCAAAACAAACAAACAAACAAAAACCCAAATAATCCAATAATTTCAAAATAGGCAAAGGACTGGGGTGCCTGGGTGGCTCAGTCAGTCAAGTGTCCGACTTCTACTCAGGTCATGATCTCACAGTTCGTGAGTTCAAACCCCACATTGGGCTCCATGCTGACAGCTCAGACAAAGCCTAGAGTCTGCTTTGGATTCTGTGTCTCCTCTCTCTCTGCCATATCCTGCTCTCACTCTGTCTCTCTCTCTCTCAGAAATAAACATAAAAAAAAAATCTTCTTAATGGGCAAAGGACCTGAATAGACATTTACCAAAAGAAGAAATATAAGTGGCCAATAGGTACATAAAAAGGTGTTAAACATCAGTAATCATCAGGGAAATGCAAATCAAAATCACAATGATGTATTGCCTCACACATTACAGGGATTATAAAAAAAGACAAAAGAAAACAAATGTTCACAAAAAATGTGGAGAAAATGGAATTCTTATACAATGTTGGCTGGCAGGTAAATTGGTACAGTCATTATGGAACACAGTACAGAAGTTCTTCAGAAAAATTAAAAATTGAACTATGTTATTATCTAGAAATCCCCTTCAGGTATACATACAAAGGAAATAAAATCAATATATTTTCATTTCATAAAGATATCTACAGTCCTACATTCATTGCAGCATTGTTCACAATAGCCAAGATATGGAAATAATCCAATGTCCATCTAGGGATGAATGGATAAAGAAAATGTTATATATATATATATATATATATATATATATATATATATATATATATGCAATATAATATCACAGAGTCTCAGAAAAGAAGGTAATCTTGTCATATGCAACAGCACATGTTACCTAAGGACATGATGAACTTGACAGACATCATGCTAAGTGAAACAAGCCAGTCAAAGAAGGACAAATGCTACATGATTCCACTTACATGAGGTGCTTAAATATCAAGTCACAAAAAAGACAGTAAAACGCTGATTTTTAGGGACTGGAGGGGGAAATTAAAAGTTGCTATTCAACAGATATAAAGTTTCAGTTACACAATATGGGTGAGTTCTAGAGCTAAACTGAACAAAATTGTATCTATAGTTAATAATATTGTATTGGACACTGAAAATTCTGTTTGGAGAATAGATCTCTTTTTTTTTAATTTTTTTTTTTAATTCTTTTTTTCAACGTTTATTTATTTTTGGGACAGAGAGAGACAGAGCATGAACGGGGGAGGGGCAGAGAGAGAGGGAGACACAGAATCGGAAACAGGCTCCAGGCTCCGACCCATCAGCCCAGAGCCTGACGCAGGGCTCGAACTCAGGGACCGCGAGATCGTGACCTGGCTGAAGTCGGACGCTTAACCGACTGTGCCACCCAGGCGCCCCAGAATAGATCTCTTAAGTATCTTTTCCACAATTAAAAAATAATCTGTATCTTTGACATCCTTGATGGTAGTACTAATTTCCAGAATTCCTCCTAAAATGCAACATTAATTTGCTTACTATTTTGGTAGATTGATTAGGCTTTATTTGCTTCCACTTGGCCTTTCTTAGCATAATAGCTTTTACTATGCTTCTTAGGTAACATGTCTGGAAATTCTGCCAATTTGTTAGTAAATCTATGCTAATCTGTATCTCAAGCTATAGACATAACCAAAGAATGGACTTAGGAAACCACAAAGCACACTGTGAGATGTGTACAGCCAAAATTTCATTGGCCACCTGACCTCCATAAACGTCTATTTTTGACCTGTGGCCCACAATAGCATTTTGATCCTCCAGAAATTTGTCAAAGTTCAGAATCAGTATATAATAATCCCTCAAAGTTCTGATTATTTCAGAGCTCCTCTAGAGAGAATAGGAAAAATATTTCTAGTATAAAATAGTGACAACACAGAAGGGTCTTCCCTCAAGAGGATCCAGCCTTCTCTTTGCTCAAGGAGATTTAGGTTGGTAAACTAGGTCAAGTCTCAGAATTTTTTGAGGAGCCACAATTCCCAATTATAGTGATTCAAGTCAGATTTCTGTTCACCAGACGTAAAGCGTTTCTGCTTTTATATGCTCATCTTTCAGGGCTAGAAACACCATGATGACCTAACCAATGCCAAATAACTCAGGGGCTCAAACCATTCTGACTCCTGCTTAGGCTCTGGTACCCACTGGAATAACCATACCTACCTTGTCTTTGCAATTTGGTACCACTATTTGGCATTTTCCACTCAGGAATTCTATTAGATTAAAGAGCCCATGCAATGGCAGCTGTGCACACTGTTATTTCTGGCCTAGAGAGAATAGTCATCACAGAGCTATTCAGGGATATCAGGACTTTCTTCAAGAATCTATTTCTCAAAGTCTTGATAAAGGGAGTGTTCCCTGTGACGTGATTTGATGTGGGATCCAGGAGCAAATGGTCAAGAAAGAATTCTTGAGACATTATCAGTGCAAAAAAAGGTGGTTTTATTAAAGCTGGGGACAGGACCCATGGGCAGTAACAGCCATACTGGAATTGTGAGGAGTGATTAGTTATATACTCTTAGTTGGGCGGGGAGGTGGAGACAAAGAAGTTTCCAAAAGGATTTTCATATATTAACGAAGAAAGGATCTAGAGGTCCGGCTATTGTAAATCTAAGTTTGCTTTTTGCCTCTAGCAAAATTAACATTGAGACAGTTGGGAATTCCTGAAGGAATGTCATACTCTGCTTGTCTCAAGAATTTGTAAATGGGTTGCAAGTTGTATTTTAATTTAATTTTATCTACATTTCCTTTTGCCTTTGTTCTCCACATCACCTGGACAGCCCTTCCACCCATCCTATGGTTTAACAGGTCTTACATGACAAATGATAAAGGTCTTACATGATAAATACATGCTAGCATTCCAATTTGTATAAATGTTTGAATACCTTCAATAGTATAACAAGGAAATTTTAAAATATCAACTTAATTATATGTAGTCTGCCTTGGGGCACAGATTTCAGTGAGCCAACCAGGTAAATCATTATAGCTGATTCCAGACCCTTCAGCTGACACATTGGTGCTAGAATCTCTACTTAATGAGTCCATGTAAAATTTTTGATTTGATGCAAATTTACATCCTTTCCATTGTCATCCTGCATCCTTAGAATCCAATCCCATAGGTTCCCTAGGTTCCTGTTAATACTGATTGACAAAAAAAAAAAAAGGGGGGGGGATGCAGTTATTTTAATGAGATTGTTCTTTATGGGTCATAGTCTGTATTTCATCCTATATGGTATCTTTGTACTTAAATCTGGTTATAGTTCAAGAAGCAATGAGGGGTGATCCAACTGGCTTCTGTAGAGGATCAGCAATGCTTTGCAAGGCAACCACCTCAGGGAGGCCATTACCTATTCTTTAGACAATAGGAAACTAATGTTGTCAGACAGTAATGGAAATGCTATTTCTTTTGGCAAAGAAGGATCAGTGCCTGGCATATATTAAGACGCAACAGATTTTGTTGAATGTACGAGTAAAACATGAAATATTCTATCTCTATCCATTATGATATGGGTATATTGTATATTATATATATTTATAGACTTGATTTTGCGAAGAAAACATCACCAGTTCCTTTTTTTTTCCTGCACTGTCTTCTTGAATGAATTAATCTCTCCTAAGCAATGCACACATCATGCACTGCATTTTAAGTTTTTCTCATATTCTTAAAGTATTCTAGAAAATTGGGCAATACACTTAACTAGTTAAAAGCCTTGAAAGCTAATACTTAATTATGCTAATATTTAATAAACTAATTTCTCTTAAAGAGAAATTGAATGGTTTCTTTATACTAAAGAATCAAAAAGCAGTAGCTAGACAGATGGAATTCAATGCAAACCTACAATGACCTAGGTTGGTCACTCTGTTTATTCACTGGTTTGTGGTGGCTGACAACCTTAGTATTTTTAACCAGTGAATAGACTCTGAGTTTTTAAAGTATTTTCTTTATAACTAATTCAGTATGAAACCCTTTGTGGTATTAAAAACCCAAGTGAGTCAGAATAGTAAGAAGATCTGAGAATCCTCTCTTAAGAGTTATAATCAAAATGGACAATTTTAAAAGACAACCATCTCGGGACTCTGAATATTGACTAAGTCATGCAGCAAATTGAGAAGTCTTATTCAAGTAAACCTGTGGAAACTTTAATGAAAACAACAGAAGTCCATGGAGTTTTTAGCCTGGGGATACTCTCACTGGCTCCACTGATGTGGTTTGGAGTGTTGGGGTTCAGAGCCAGTGGCTAAGAAAGAATTTTTGAGATGTCTTCATAAAATGTCACATAAAAATGTGATCTTATTAAAACACGGGGACAGAACCTGTGGGCAGAAAGAGCTGCCACTGGGGTTGTGATGGTGTTGCAGGAATTTTTTACCACAATACCCGGGATTCGTTGTCTCAACACTTCGAAGAATGAAGAGGTGAACACAAAATGAGCAGCAGGCAAAGGTTGTTAGAGTATAAGATTAGAAAGTAAGAATAGTAGGAAAGCTCTCTTTACAGCGAGGAGGCATTGGAAGTGAATGCCAGAGGATTATAGGCAAAGGTCCTTGCTTTATAAGGTCCTGGTCAGCCCTCCCCCAACCTCCCCCCATGTTCCTTCTCAGGTTCTACACTTATCGGCTTGATAGCTCTAGATGCTGGGTTGTCCATTCCTGATTGGGTATGAGGGGTGGTCTATGACCATACTTCAGTGTTTTGTCAAATTCCTGAGGGAAACCTGAGAGTGAGCAGGTGGGAATCTGTTACATTCTTATGAGGAGACTTATGCCTGAGGGGGTTTGCTGTGGTCAGACACTCCCAGCATTGTTTCAAAATATGTCTTTCCCCACCTAGGGACCTCAGGTCCTAATCCTTTCTTTCTCTGCCAACTGAATCTTACCTTCTATCATCAGCTGACTGATTATATACTTGGGAGCTAAGGAAAATAAGGACAAGGGGAATTTTTCAAAAGGACTTTCATATGCTTAAGAGGACTCACAAGATACTGGAAACCTAGCTGTGTCAAGCTGAGGTCCTTTTTGCTCTCCAGCAAAGTATTAACATTAAGACAGAGCTCCTGGAAGAATGTTATAGTCTGCCCGTCTCAAGTATTTGTCAATGGGCTGCAAGGTTATAGGGAAATTTAATTTTATCAACATTTCCTTCTGCCTTGGTTTCCCACATCACCCACCTCCATTATCATTGTGGTAGTTCTACCAGGACAGGAAAGCCATGAAAATCAGAAGTTTCACTGCTACTACCATAAAGGGCTGACCTGATTTGGAGCATGGGAAAACAAACAAACAAAAAAAAACACCTCCCTGGGTGTGTCAGAAATAGTAGCAATCCCTGTGGCAAAGGAATGTAAAAGGCCACAATCATAGCTAGGCGAAGCTACTATCCTGATCCGAACAAAAAACCAACTGGCAGACTAACCAGAAATTAATAGGGAGACTCAGGGAATGAAACATTCAAAGTGAGCTCTGATAAGTTCTAGCATTTATCTGCTGTCTTAGTTTCTTATTGGTGCTATAATGAATGACCACAAATTTAGTGGCTTAAAACAACACAAATTTATTATCTTACACTTTTGGAGGTCAGAAGTCCAAAATGGATCACTTGGGCTATGTTGCTTCTAAAGGCTCCAGGAAAAAATTCAGGAAAAAATTAATTCCTTGCTTTTTACCATTTCAGAATGATACAGTTTTGGAGTGATGGGCTCTGGAGCCAATGGCCAAGAAAGAATTCTTGAGACGTCTTTGGTGCAAAAAGGTGGTCTTATTAAAGCATGGGGACAGGACCCACGGGCAGAAAGAAAATCTATAAATATCATTTGTAAAAATATAGAAACTAAGATTTAATATTTAGAAAAAAAATAAAATCACCTAAAATCCCACAAACTAGAGACACTATGTTGTAAAGTCTAAATATTACCATATGTATATTTATATGTAATGTTTTATATTTTATCTTTTTTAATTAATCATAAATATATTTTTGTTTCATTTATCTGAAGTTCTAATTTGTTTCATGTGCTTTAAAATCTTATAAACATAGATTTAAGTGTATATAGAAGTTCCCTTTCTTATTCACGTAGCAAGTAGCTTTTCATAGGTTATTATGATAACTATACTGTCCTTCTCAATTACTGAATTTTTCCAAATATAAGGTGATGTTTTTTGTTCAGTAATATTTCTATAGCATGCTTTATGCTAACAGTATAAAATGAGGAAAGTTCCAGATACTCTGTAATGACTGTACACATTTTGTTTGAGGAAAAAAACAGAGGAAAGTTTATACTTTTTCTAGTTTTACTGTATTTGATTTAGGATCTACTTGGGAATGTGGGATGCTGAAGTTACTCTGTTAGGAGAGTATCATGACAGGGAGTGGCTGTCTGGCTTCCACACTGGTTACCATTCTTCCATCTGTGTGTAGATGTCAGTGAGTTCAATTCCCTAAGTCACTTGTTGAAGATGGACTCTCCATCAAATCTCCCACAGGGGCTTCTAGGCCCCTAGATTTTGCTTACTATGTCATCTTGAACTTTCCACTATGAATGTTAATGAAGACTGTCATTTAACAGTGCCTACCTTGTGTCAGAAATTGTGCTACCGTTGTTTACAAAGTTAGGTAAAAGCTCCTTTTCTCAAAGGAATCATAGCTGATAATGAAGAACTAATATGCATAAGAAATTATAATATACTTTATTATAAAGATTTACAAGATAGTTCTTAGACACTACTCTGCTTAGGGCGGTCAATGAAAACTTCAGAATAGCTGGCTTTTAATCTAAATTTTGAAAGATAAAGGAAGAGGGGAATAAACATTTCTGCCAGATAGTTTTGCCCATGTAACCTCAAATCTTCATGACATCTGAGGAAGTTAGACACCTCCCATTTTATGGAAAAATAAATACCATCAGGATAATTGGCTAGCCTTCCCTAGTTTATATAGCTTACACATGGCAGAACTATGTGATAACCAAGTCTATCGGGCCTAGGAGCCAAAGATGGTTCCACTTTGTTATGACCAGGAATGATACAAATAAAAGTACATGAAAGAGCTGATAAATGTGAAAAAAATATAGTAATGTGTTCAGTTCATAAAGGGTCTTCTGTAATACGCAACTGAATTTTAAATATCCTGAATGATAGAACCAAAAGCTGAAATTGGAAAGTAATATGACCACATTTGATTTTTAGATAGACAAATCTGAACGCAGACTATAGAATGGACTAAACTGAGCTAAGAGTGGAGGCAGATAGGTCATTCAGAAATGAAAAATACATAAACTTAAATAAAATGGACAGTGAAAATGAAGAAGAGGAAACAAAACAAATATTCAGGAGGTGTAATTTTCCACCTGGCATATAAGGTGAGAGGGGAGAAACGGTGCCTCAAAGATTCCTGGATTAAGCATCTGAGAGAACAGTCATGATATTTCCTAAGGCATTAAAAAAAATAAAATCATGAGTTCAGCCTTGCATATTTTAATGTTGAGGTGCTTTCAGGATGTTCATTTATGTAACATAGTACAGGCCTGGATATATTATTCTAGAGTCCAGGCATAGAGCTATAGGTATAGAAATCTTTGTAAGTGGGGAGTAGTTAAAACAGCAAACCACGTTTGAAATTAAAAAAAAAAATTAGGTCTCGTGAGTTATATCAATACTCAAAAATAAGCAGGAAAAAAATCTATGCATCAGTGAAAGACACAAAAAAGATGTTAGAAATACAGGAGAAAATTGAGTTCTCTGCTATATACAAATATTAAGAATGCATTCAGCTTCAAGTAACAATGGCTTATTTACAGTCTCTTAAAAAAAGTAAGTTTTTATTTTTCTCACATTACAAGATACCAGAAGGTAGACCCTTGCTGATATCAAAGACCTTTTAGACTGGATTTTTTTTCCCTATCTGTTTGTACTACTGTCCTTAACATGTGGACACCCAGAGCTCAGAATTGCTGCAACTTCAAGCATTGCATTAATATTGAAAGCAGGAATAAAAAAGCTAAACAAAGAGCCTTCTCTACATCAATCTTTAAATTTTAATCTGGGAAAGAAAATCTTCCACAGAAGGCATTATTCTGTATCTCATCAAGTGTAGGCTACATGCATGCCCTTCTTACACCAATCCATGGCCAAGTCACATAGATTATCATATTTCATCCCAGAGCTAAGATAAGAACCTACCCTCTCCCAAAATTGAGAAATCTCCACCAAATGCCTAAACAGATAAGTGGTCTCTTAAAATGGACTGGGGTGGAAAAGGCTTTGGGATAGGAAACATATATAGCAACTAATGACAGAAGAAATTTCAAAAAAAAAAAATGCATGCTCAATAGTACCAAATTTGGAGAATAAGTATGTAAAATAAAGAGCAAAAATTGAATATTACATGTGAGATTTTTACATGTAGACTATTGTGTGCTGAATCCCTGGTGACATTTCTAAAAGGTCTTTCTGAAGTGCAAGCTTGTTTTGGCTTGTTCAATAAATAGAAGGTATAAGTTAAATAAACTTAACTGTGAAGGGTTTGGGAGAGAAAGGAAAAATAAGAAGGCTCCCACCATTCCATCCTTGACAGATCTGATTTCTGAAGGAGTGACTCTATGTGTAAGAGATCAAGGGAAGTGAAAAGTTGAGATGAAGGAAAATGGCTGATTGATGCATCTAGATCTTTGGGGAGTTCTAAAGTATATTTGGAAGTGCTAGCCTTGAAGAGTGCAGAGCATTGGTTAGGAGCATGCATTTTCAAGTCCTATAACTCTTGATACAGTCCTAGCTGTGCCACCTCATCTTTATGAGGCTCAGTTTCATTTGTGAAACAGGGATAATAAAACTGAATCTATCTTATGAAGTCATTGGAAGGCTTGAAAGAGATAATTTACTTAACACAATGCCCTAAATATTGAAGACACTTAAATCTGTTACCTGTGATGATTAAAACTGATTAAGTATTAATTATAATTTACTAACTTTTACTCTCAGATATACAGTAAATTACTAATTTACTAATCTTTACTCTCAGATACACAATATTTTATTTAATTTTAGCTTGTCATTAAGTAATCTGTATATTAAAAGTGGTCATGGACCAATGGTGATAATCATGTCATGAACCAAGTATTAAAATTATTGACCCTGTGTCCCTGAGTTCCATTTAAATTTAGAAAGCCCAATGTAAGAAATGATGGGATATGTTCAAGTCATTTTGTCAAGGTCACCTCTATAAGGCCAGTGAAAAGGTAAATATTAAGGGGCTAAGAAAGGTTCAGGTAAGAGAATATAGAATTAGTGTGGAAGTATTAATAAGGATGTGACAGAATAGACAACATTTACATGGTGTGAGAACACTTAGGGGAAGGGTCAGGAAAATGATCAATAAATCTTTGAGAAAAATTAAAATGAGGTTTAACTATGGAATTAAAATTAAAATAACCCCTTTGGTTCTATCTGCAAAATTTACAATCATATTTTTTTCTTTCAAATATCCCTTCTACATAGTGATTTGTGGCTAACCTTATTTCTTCCAAATTCTTCATTTTTCTCCTTTCAGTCAATTATATCTAACTTAATTAGCAAGGAAAACAGGAAAGCTATGTTTCTGCCAGTGATACTTACCCTTTTTAATTTTTATCCTCCAGTCACTTGAAAAATCAGCTCTCCTGTTCCAGTCAATGGGTGGTCTAAATGATTCTGTGGTCACTGAGATTGTGTTACTGGCCTTTCTTGCTCTTGGGAGAAAAGGGGTGTTTGTTTGTTTTTACCTTGTTATGTTCTTTGCTCTATTTAGTGATCATGTTGAGAAATCTTTTTATTTTGTTTTTGATAATTTTTGATTCTCACTTACATTCTCCTATGTACTTCCTGCTGGCCAACTTGTCCCTCATTGATGTGGGCCTCTCTTCTATTATAGTACCCAAGACAATCAAAGACCTTTTAAGTGAATGCCAAGTAATTTCTTTCCAAGGTTGTATAGCACAGATACGCTTCATCCACATCATAGGAGGAATGGAGATGGTGTTACTCATCGCCATGGCATTTGACAGGTGCACAGCAATCTATAACCCACTTCACTACCTGAACATGATGAACCCTAAAATATATGTTTCATTTGTAATCACTGGATGGGTAACTGGGTTGATTCATGCTATGTCTCAGTTTGCTTTGATTATAAACTTGCCTTTTTGTGGTCCTAATGAAGAAGACAGCTTTTACTGTGACTTCCCAGGATCATAAAACTTGCATGCACAGATGCAGCCAAGTTTGAGTTTATTATTGCTGCCAACAGTGGCTTCATGAGCATGGGCACCTTCTTCCTGCTAATAATCCTTTCCTATGTCTTTATTTTGGTCACTGTCTGGAAACATTCTTCAGGAGTCTTATCCAAAGCATTTATCACTCTGTCAACTCACATCATTGTCGTAGTTCTTTTTTCACTCCATTCATGTTTCTCTATGTATGGCCTTTCCCACATCATCAATTAATAAATACCTGTTTGTTGTTGACTTTGCTATCACCCTTGTCACGAATTCTGCCATCTGTACATTACAGAACAAAGACCTAAGGGTATCACTAAAACAAGTGTGCAAAAAGATAGTATATTCCAGAATTGGTTGACCACATATATTTTTGAAGCTTTAAAACGAAATACCCAATTGCATGCTGGCCGTCTCCACTTAGATACTCCAAATTTAACATACCTTGAACAAACTCATCATCTGCCATCCTAATCCTGCTACTACTTCACTTGTGGAATATAAGACCATTACCATGATGGAAAATGTAAATACACCACACTAAAAATTGATATTCTTACAGCAAACAGCATCATCAGACAAAAACGTTTTAAATTTGAATTTCTGGTTATTTTGCAAATAAAAGGATATAATAACATGGTTTCTGCTATTCATAAAGGCTAAAAATAATCTGTAAAATGTCATAATGAATCTCAAGCATCACCAAACCGAATTGTTACATATGTATGTGTGTGTATGTGTACATATATGCGTGCGTGTGTGTGTGTGTGTGTGTGTGTGTGTGTGTGTGTGTGTGTACATAGTGGCTTTAAAAGAATACCGAGAGACAAAATCAGAAGGTAAGGAGTTTATTTAGAAGGGACTGCTAGGAGACTGGTTCGGAAGTGGAGACATGAGACACAGAAAACAAAGACAGCAGAGGATGTATTAACTAATATCCTACTACTGTGAACATTAGGGTACAATCCTACTGTGGCCCTCTAAGTGACTGTACATATTCTATGACATTTAATTGCTTCACTTGAGAAGGAAGCTGTTTACTTCTGTGTTGGGGTAGCTCTGAGGCATTGACTCCATGGCAGTTCCAGGCTTCCCCACATAGTGGGTTAAGCAGTTATGACATCTAAAGAAAAGCCCTCAGACAGAATATCTCTGCAGTTTATGGTGTAAAACAATCTACATTCTTGGGAATATTATGTGCAGAAGGATATATGCATGGCATCAAAAGCATCAGAAACAGTCCAAATCTTCCCATGCTCAGAGACATTCATGCTCCATATAAATTCACTCCATCATTATCATTCAAACACAGGAGTATTAATGAAACAAGTGTTAATGGGTTCTATACACTGCACATGTTCCCAGGAAGATATTCACTATCTTCTTCCTCCCTAATCCATTCTAGATTTCCCACACATTTGTCCAGTACTTCTGCTGATCTAGATAACGTGTCCAGATCCATATCTTCTTATCTAAGAAGTTGAAATCCATGATTATCATGCTCTTATCAGGCTGTAATCACTGCAATTGCCCATTTAGAGTTAGACCACGTATAGTACCAATTCTATTTTTCTGGGATAATGACAGTTAATTATACTTCGCATGATAGTAGCTGTTCTTTGCTGATCTATAAACACAAGGAAATCAAAATGACCAGTGAGCTACTAAAACTTAGGTTTATTAAAATGCTTACTCTGTCCCCAGAAGAAGCATTCATTCACCCCCCAGTGGAGGTCAAAGTTGTAGGTTCAGAAAGCTCAAGTTCTCTAAGGAAGTGATGGTTAATGGAGCCACTTTCACCATCTTTCATTTTCCAAACCTATGCATTCTAGAATGTAATACTTTATAATGTCCATTGGTTCAAAGTATGTATTGCATGTTAAAGCACAAAGTGTCTCCCCAAATGCACTTACTTATACCTTTACTTGCATCATTAAAAGGCTATTCTCATGTTCTATCATACGGACAGCTTCTGCATAACACAGCATATTGTTGCACCAATGGATCACTTGTTTGTGTGCTCACTGTTGTACTTTCTAGGCTGTAAAGATATTTCTTTGCCCAAAGCAATGTTATGAAGGATGTTAGACATTCCGTATGTCTTTGGATCACTTAATGGCCAAGGTACAGTTGTAAGAATAGTCAAAACCATACATGGAAAACATGTTTATCCCAGTAAGAACTATTCGCTTTTCTTCCAGCATGAAAAAGTCCTCATGTAAATAACTAGTCATCAGGTTGCTGATTAAATTCATCCAGAGATAAAACCACATCAGGGTTTAGCATGTATCTGTGCTTCTGGAAGGACATTCAACAGTGGTTGTCACTATAACTGCCTTACTGAGAAGAAACCATACTGAAAGAATCCATGCAAAGACTTCATCTTTAACCTTTAAAACTACTTCATTCAAGGGCTCAGGGGCACAGAAAGGAACCATGAAAAGACTTCATCCTTACTGTTCAGAACTAACCACTTCATTCATGGGCCTATTATGCAAGCACTAGAGTGGCTGAGCCAGGTGATCAGCTCTGGTATTTAACACTATTCTTGGAGTGTAGTAAGAACAGAAACATAAATAAGAATTTACTTGTATTTCTTCATGCTTTCTTCCAGCTAAAGAAACAATTATATCACATATCAATATGGCCCATGTGTAAGTAACCACTATTCACTTTAAGTGACAATCCCAGTTATACAGAAATTTAAAAACTGATCCACACTTATGAGGACAAATATCCTCATAATAATATCCTTATGAGGACTAGAGTCATTTGACAATTCCCAGCAAAATACAAGGTTAATTGTGGTTTTTTTGTGTGTGTGTTTTTGGTGTTTTATTTTGTTTTTTGCTTTCCTTAAACACATGAAATAAACAAGTAACCCATTTGGTATGAAATGGAGAGAATAAATGAAATATCAGCCACAGAAACCAATATGTTAACATTTAAGGAAAGGTTGAGGTAGGAAATCTGTTGAATGTACACTCAAAATAATGAAAATACAATGATTAGAATAGTAAACAAAGTCCAGGACGGATTTAAGTTTGATCCTATAGTAAATGTGGATTCCCAAAACAGGAGTGGATAAATCCATATACGCACAAATAATTAAGCATTTGAACAAACAAAATTGTTAGGTTCTTCATGCCATACAAGACACGTGTTCAAAATAAAGTGGATCAAAATATTTTTTATATTGTGTCATAAAAAAGCTTTTAAAACTGTTGGTGGAATTTATATAATTGTTCTATAAAATACGGAATTTTAAACAAGGCAACGCAAAGAGAAAACATGAACAAAGACTATATTTTGCCAGACTAACTTTAAATTTGTCAAAAACAAATGTAAAGACTTCTGCTTTTTAGTTCTGCACGTGAGAAGTTTGGAATAATTACTCTATCCTAACAAGTTAAAAGTGGAACAGACTGAAAAATCAACAACTCTTCTTGGGTCCGAAAGAGAGGGGAGGACATGGGGCAAACTGCTACGCCAAGATTAGAGAGACAGACAGGCAAATATGGGTCATCATAGCTTATTGAAGCAGACACAGACCTAAACCATGATTGATGAATTCCTGGAGGGTAGACAACTCTGAGAGTTAAAAACTGTCCAGGAGGACATACCCATAGGGGGCATCAATAATACTGTGAAATTTACTTTAGGCAGCTTGACCAGATTCACCTAATAAATATTTGAGAAAAACTTCCTCAGACTTTTGGCAGAGGGAGAGGAAAAGGAACCATTTGGAAATATGCCAGAGCACTCTGATTTTTCTCAAGAATCCCTGCCCTCAGGGAAACTAGTTAATCAAAATCTAACCTACTGAGTATAAGAGTCTAACTGACCTGGGAAGGCAAATATCCAACTCCAGCCCACTCCAGCCATCATGTCCCATCTAAGAGAAAAGAAAAAAAAGTGAGAAACACTTGTGAAGTTTACAGTTCAGAAACAGACTCACACAAAATCAAGACAATTACAGCACTACATAATTCTTCCCCTCTACTCACACCTCACCACCATATTACCAAATGCCTATTTATAGCAGTTTCTTTTATTGAGTATGCCATGTCTACCTATCAAGAAGAAATCACAAGACATACTTAAAGGCAAAAGCAAAATTTGAAGAGACATAACAAGTATCAGAGCTAGGCAAAGCAAGAATGTTGGAATTATCAGACCAGAAATTTAAAACTATGATTAAGAGCCCTAATGGATAAAGCAAACAGCATGCAAGAACAGATGGCCAATATAATCATAGAGATGGAATTCCTAATGGAAAAAAAGAAATACTACAGGTCAAAAACACTATAACAGACATAAGGCATAAAGAATGCCTTTGATGGGCTTATCGGTAGACTGAACATAGATGAGGGTAGAATTCCTGAGCCAGATGATATATTAATAGAATCCTTGAAAACCAAAAGGCAAAGAGAACTAAGAATAAAAAAAAAAAAAAGACTATAATGGAATACCTAAGACCTATGGGACGACTAAAGAAGATGTAGCATGTGTAATGGGAATATCAGAGAGAAACAAAGAGAAAAAGAAACAAAAATATATTTGAAACAGTAATGACTGCGAATTTTCCCCAGCTTAATGTCAGACAACAAGCCACAGATCCAGAAATCCCAAAGACTAAGCTGGATAAATGCCCCCCAAAAACACACCTACGTGTATCATTTCCGAATTGAAGAAATCAAAGGTAAAGAAAAAAAATCCCCAAAGAAGTCAGAGAAAAAATATCACCCTACCTATTAAAAAATAAATAAATAAATTACATCCAACTTTTCTTCAGACACCATGCAAAAGAGAATAGAGTATAACATTTAGAGTATTGAAAGAAAAAAAAGTAGAGCCCTAGAATTCTGTACCTTTCAAAACTATTCTACAAATGTGAAGGAGAAAGAGATACATTCTCAGAGAAATAAAAATTGAGTGAATTTGTTGCCAGGAGACTTGCCTTGAAAGAAAAGTTAAAAGAAGTTCTTCAGAGAGAAGAAATCCCAGCAACTTATTTTATAGGTACTAAAAACCTGATTCTAACACTTACATGGAGAGGCAAAGACCCACCATAGCCAACAAAATATTGAAAAACACAGTTCAAGGAGTGACATTACCTGACATCAAAGCTTACTATAATATTACTTACTCTGGGTATTAGTGTGAAGTTTTAGCAAAATTTCCTCCTCTAATTGTTTAAATTCATGTTATGCAAAAATAAAGACTAAGTTTTTAAAAACGTACTATAAACCTATAGTAATCAAGAGAGTGTGGAATTGGCACACACACACACACAGACACACACACACAAAGGTAGGTAAATCAATGGAATAGAATACATAACTCAGAAATAAACCTGCATAAATATTCTCAGCTGATTTTTTACAAAGGAACAAGACATTATAATGCAGCAAAGATAATCTCTTCAACAAGTGGTGGTTAAAAAAAAAAAAAACCAAATACCCACATGCAAAAAGGAAAAAAAACAAAAAAAATCTATACACAGACCTTACACTCTTCAAAAAAAATTAATGCAAAATTGATAATAGACCTAAATGTAAAATGAAAAATTATAAAACTTCTAGAAAATAACATGAGAAAACTTGGATGATCCTGGATATAAGGATGCCTTTTTATTTTCTTATTGAGGTATAATTTATATATAATATTATGTTAGTTTCAAGTGTGCAACATTATGATATTTGTATATTTTGCAAAATTATAGTAATGTCCTTTCAGATACAACATCAAAGACACAATCAATGAAAGAAATAATTGATGAGCTGGACTTTACTAAAGTTAAAAACTCTGCTCTGCAAGAGACTATATCAATAGAATGAGATTAGCCACAGACTGAGAAAAAATATTTGCAAAAGAGACATCTGATGTTGAACTCTCTAATAAAAAGAGTTAAGTGGCTCAATGACTGAAAGAAAACCTGCCTAAGTGACATATCAGATAAAGGGTTAGTATCCAAAATCTATAAAGAACTTATCTAACTCAACACCCAAAGAATAAATAATCCAGTGAAGAAATGGGCAAAAGACATGAATAGACAATTCTCTAAAGATGACATCCAGATGGCTAACAGACCATGAAAAGATGCTCAACATCACTCATCACCAGGGAAATACAAATCAAAACTAGAGATAACACCTCACACCTGTCAGAATGGCTAAAATGAACAACTCAGGCAACAACAGATGTTGGCAAGGATGCGGAGAAATAGGAACCCTTCTGCACTGCTGGTGGGAATGCAAACCGGTGCAGTCACTCTGGAAAACAGTATGGAGGTTTCTCAAAAAATTAAAATAGAACTACCCTACAACCCAGCAATTGCACTACTAGGTATTTATCCAAAGTATACAAAAATGTGGATTCAAAGGGGCACATGCACCCCAATGTTTACAGCATGACTACTGACAATAGCCAAAGTGTGGAAAGAACCCAAGTGTCTATCGACTGATGAATGGATAAAGATGTGGTATATATACACAATGGAATATTACTCAGCAATCAAAAATAATGAAATCTTGCCACTTGCAACAACATGAATGGAACTAAAGTGTATTATGCTAAGTGAAATAGAGAAAGACAAATACATGATTTCACTCAAATGTGGAATTTAAGAAACAAAACAGATGAACAAAGGAAAAGGAAAGAAAAAATAAGATAAAAACAGAAGGGGAGACAAACCATAAGAGCCTCTCAATTACAGAGAACAAACTGAGGGTTGCTGGCGGGGTGTTGGGTGGAGGGATGGACTAAATGGGTGATGGACATTAACGAGGGCACTTGTTGGGATGAGTACTGGGTGTTACATGTAAGTGATGAACCACTAAATTCTATTCCAGAAATCATTCTTACATATATGTTAACTAACTTGGATTTAAATTAAAAAAAAGAAAACCTGTCTACATGAGACTAACTTCACCTAAGAATATACATAGTCTCAAAAGTATAGAAAAAGATACTCCATGCAAATGGAAACCAAAAAAGAGCAGTGGTAGCTATACTTATATAAGATGAAATAAACTTCAAGTCCAAATGTATAACAAGAGACAAAAAAAGGTCATTATGTAATAATAAAGGCATCTATTTATCAAGCGGCTATAACAATGGATAGATCACTCAGACAAAATCAATTAGGAAACAATGAACATCAACCAAACTTTAGACCAAATAGACCTAACAGACATATACAGAACATTCATCAGAGGAACAGAACACAAATTCTCAAGTGCACATGGAACATTCTTCAGGATAGATCATATATCAGGTCATAGAACAAATCTAAACAAATTTTAAAATATTGAAGTCATACCAAATATCTCTTCTAGCAACAATGATCTGGACCAGATCAATAATAGGAGGAAAACCGAAGAAATTACAAATACATGTAATTTAAACAACATAATCCTGATCAACCAATGGACCAAAGTAGAAATCAATGGAAAAATCAAAAACTATTTTTTAACAAATGAAAATCGAAATACAACATAGCAAAACCTATGGGGTGCTACAAAAGTAGCCCTCAGGGAAAATCTACAATGACAAATGCCTGCATTAAGAAAAAAGAAAGATCTCAAAAAACCTCACTTTACACCCCAGAGAACCAGAAAAAGAACAAGCTAAACCCAATTTAGCATAAGGAAAGAAATTATTAAGATCAAAACAGAAATAATAGGATAGAGACCAGGAAAACAATAGAAAAAAATCAACAAAAATACAGAAATCCTCTTTTCTTCACAATTTAGCTTTATGTAGTTTCAGCTGTCTGTGGTTAACCATGGTCTGGAAACAGATGATCCTCCTTTGATGACTCATGAGAATGTTAACAGCAGCTTATGTCACAATGCCTATGTATATCATTTGTCCCACTCTATCTCATCATGTAGGCATTTTATCATCTCATCATCACAAGAACAAGAAGAGTGGATAAGGTACAACAAAGTATTTTGAAAGAAAGAGAATACATTCACACAACTTTCATTACAATATATTTTTATAACTGTTCTATGAATATTTTATTGTTGTTAATATCTTACTGTGCCAAATTTGTAAATTAAACTTTATCATAGGTATGTATTCGCAGAAAAACACATAATACATAAAGGGTTTGGCAGTGTCTGCAATTTCAGGCATCCACTGGGGCTCTTGGACAAATCTTCCACAGATGGGGGGGCCTACTGTCAGATTTTTTTTCCAGATTTATTGAGAAATAAGTGACATACATCACTGTATATGTTAAGGTGTACAACATGATTGTTTGATTTGCATATATTGTAAAATGATTACAATAGATTTAGTTAATATCCATCATCTCACATAGACACAATAAAAAGAAAAACAATTCTGTTTGTGATGAGAACTCAGGATTTACTCTCAACTTTCCTACATATCACATAGCAGTGTTAAAAGTCATAATGCTGTACATTACATTCCTACTAATTTATAAATAAAAGTTTGCACATTTTAACCACTTTCCTCCAATTCCCCTTCTCCTATCTCTGGTAACCACAAATCTTATACCTTTTTCTGTGATTTGGGTATTTGGGGGTTTTGTTTTATGTTTCACATATAAATGAGATCATACAGTATCTGACTTTCTCTTATTTCACCTACCAAAATGCCTTCAAGGTTCATCCATGTTGTCTCAAATGGTAGGATTTCATTGTTTTATAGGGCTGAATAACAATCCATGGTATATGTATACACACATATACCACAACTCTTCATCCATTCATTATTCACTGGACACCTAGGCTGTTTTTAAGTCTTGGCTCTTGTAAATAATGTTGCTATGAATTTGGTGGTGCATATATCTTTTCAAGTTAGTTTTTATTTCCTTTATTATATTCCCAGAAGTGGAACTCCTAGATCATATAATAGTTCCATTTTTAATTTTTTGAGGAAACTCCATACTGTTTTCCGTAATGGGGTTACCAATTTATAATCCCATCAACAATATACAGTGTTCCCTTTTCTCCACAGACATACCAGCATTTATTTCTTGTAGTATTATTATTATTATTATTATTATTATTATTATTACCATTCTAACAGGCATGAGGAGCTATCACATTGTGGTTTTAATTTGCATTTCCACAATGACCAGCAATGAGCATTATTTGTGTACTTGTTGGTCATTTGTACATCTTTGGAAAAATCCCCACACAACTCCTTTCTCCATTTTTTATTGGAATATTTGGGTTTTTTGCTCTTGAGGTGTTCATAGATTTTGAACATTACCCTCTTATCAGATACATGGTTTGCAATTTCCCATCCACAAGTTGTCTTTACTTTTTGTTGATGGTTTCTTTTGCTGTGCAGAAACTTTTAAGTTTGATGTAGTCCCACATGTTTGTTTTTTACTTTATTGCTTATGCTTTATGTATGATTTCCAAAAAATCATTACCAAGACCATATCTAGGAGCTTTTTTCCTAATTTTCTTCTATGAGTCTCATGGTTTCAGGTCTTATATTTAATCTATTTAGAGTTAATATTTAAGTGGTATAAGATAGAGATCTAGGCACATTATTTTATACCAGAATACCCAGTTCCTCCAGAATTTATTGAAGACACTGTCTTTTTTCTATTAACTATTCCTGGTTCTTATTTCAAATACTAGTTGAATATATATGGCTGGCTTTCTTTCTAGGTTCTCAATTTTTGTCCATTAGTTTGTCTATTTTTATGCTAGTACCACATTTGTTTTGGAAGGCTACATAAGATGGGTGCCTGGGTGGCTGAGTCGGTTAAGCATCTGACTTCGGTTCAAGTCATGATCTCACAGTTCGTGGGTTCAAGCCCCGCATCAGGCTCTGTGCTGAGAGCCCAGAGCCTGGAGCCTGCTTCAGATTCTGTCTTCTTCTCTCTCTGCCCCTCCCCAGCTCACACTCTGTCTCTCTAACTCTCTCTCAAAAATAAACATTAAAAAAAAAAAGAAGGCTACATAAGAATGTGCTCACAAGTACAAGCACTGTACTTTAATGCCAACATGCGGGTACAGAGGAAAACAGAGAAAGCCAGAGAGGACTAACAGCGTAGGGGGGATTGCACGTGATGAGAAGTGCCAGTTTCATTATGCCACTAGCCTTGGATTCTTTGAGGACTTACCCAGTTCTCTGACTAATCTCTCACTGGGAACTGCACCTCTGTGGAATGGTTCCTGGTAACAGACAGGGGCAGGGAGCAAAATGTGGGGGGGGCAAGAACAGAAAATAAACCATGGACTGAATTCCTTCTTTCTTTTTTTTCTTTTCTTTTTTTTTTTTAATAGGAATCAAGAACATCTGATTTACCCTAGCACTTAGCACATTGCCCAGACTTTCAGGGGTAAGAGCTAGATTATTTCCTACAGAAATGAATGAATTCACAGGAGCAGTTATTTTGCACTCCACTCCCCCATTCTTACCCCCACTCTTTGTTAGTGCAACTACATTCTAAGGGAGATCTTTAAAAACTTTTTAATGCTTATTTATTTTTGAGAGGGAGACAAACAGAACACGAGTGGGGGAGAGGCAGAGAGAGACGGAGACACAGAATTCAAAGCAGGCTTCAGGCTCTGAGCTGTCAGCACAGAGCCCGAGATGGGGCTTTAACTCCCAAACCGTGAGATCATGACCTGAGCGGAAGTCAAATACTTAACCAACTGAAAATCACCCAGGTGCCCCTAAGGGAGATCTTTAAATCAGAATGGGTATAGTGGAGGGTAAATCTTTGACATAATAAAACAGAGAAAGTCTGCTGTAATTAAGCTCTGCATACATACATCATGATCTGTTTCTAGTTTTAAAACTAGAACAAATTGGAAAGAGGAATTAAGATGGCAGAGAAGTAGAGAGAGCCTGGGCTTTTCTCATCCTTCAAAAACAGCTGTAGTGAGGTCAGATCACTTAGAACACCCAGGAAATCAATCTGAGGACTGGCAGAAGGATCTCCAAGATTGGAGGGAGACAGTGTGACAGGTGCAAAGGGCATCAAAGTGAATTGGGGCGAGAAAAATGGTGGTGCCATGGAAGAAAGGGAAACATTCCCATGAAGAGACAAAGGGAGAGAAACAGAGAGGGGTTGAGAGATTGTGGTGTCAGGTTAGCACAAGAGGAAACCCTCTCTGGACCATGACTGGGGAGGGAGAGGTACTGAATGTGGCAAGTTTTTTGCAAACAGTGTGTGGAGCTCGAACTCTGAGGTTTTCGAAGTGTGTGACTTTCTCCAGAGTGGAGCTGCGGTGTGCACTCCTGTGGAGGAGGGAGCTGGCCCTGGAGTACATAGCATGGTGTGGGGACCTCTTGGGTCACACTGGGAAAGGACATTCCCCTTCCTGGAGTACATTTGGAAGAGGGTATATTTCTTCTACAAAGACAAAAGACCCTGCAGGTGCCAGCTAAAGACCTTCCTTCAGCAGGAAACAGTGGCACAAAACAGATAACCTGGTTGCTGCTTTTAGCAGTGCTGCACCATAGATCCTGGGTACCATGCAGGAGTAGGACTGTTTTTCTGGGACAAAAGACATCAGACACAGCAGAAAGAGGCTATACTCTGCAGGAGGTGGACAGATCCATGCAGTGCTGGGTCCTTTAAAATTTCAAGTTTTGACTTCCATCCACGCATCAAAGATAAAATGCAGCAGAGCTGTCCTGCATGGTGCACTGACAGCCCTCACTATTCTATGAGGGCTTCCTGAAGTGTGGGGGGTGTGAGATCTCCTGTCCAGGGACCAGAGAGGGGGTGGCTCCATGTTCTCCTGCAACACTTTCAACAACAACTTCAGAGAGCAACACTGCAGCCCCAGTGGAGGTAACCAAACCCCACACCCCTGCGCCTGGCAACTGAACATTTAATGGGGCAAGACTGACTCTGAGCCAACACAGCAGGGATCTTCATATGTAGATAAGTACATAAGTAGATCACTTATGTGAGCAAATCAGAGCAGAAAACTTTCCTAAGTTTTCCTAAACTTTCCTAACTTCCCTAAACTAACCTGGGGAAAGACACAGACATCAAAATCCAGGAAGCACAGAGGACTCCCATTAGATTCAACAAAAACTGACCAACAGCAAGGCATATCTTAGTCAAATTCATAAAATACTCAGGCAAGGAAAGAATCATGAAAGCAACAAAGGAAAAAAAAAAGTCCTTAACCTCCAAGGGAAGACATATCAGGTTTGCAACAGACCTATCCACAGATACTTGACAGGCCAGACAGGCCAGAAAGGAGTGGCAGGATATATTCAATGTGCTGAATTGGAAAAATATGCAGCCAAGAATTCTTTATCCAGCAAGGCTGTCATTCAAAATAGAAGGACAGATTAAAAGTTTCCCAGAAAACAAAAATTAAAGGAGTTCATGGCCACTAAACCAGCCCTGTAAGAAATTTTAAGGGGAACTCTCTGAAGGGAGAAAAGACAAAAGGAAAAAAAGACCCAAAGCAACAAAAATGAGAAAGAACCAGAGAACACCACCAGAAATTCCAACTCTATAGGCAACATAGTGGCAATAAATTCATATCTTTCAGTACTCACTCTAAACGTCAATGGACTAAATGCTCCAATCAAAAGACATAGGGTAACAGAATGGATAAGAAAACAAGATCCATCTATATGCTGTTTACAAGAGACCCACTTTAGACCTAAAGACACCTTCAGATTGAAAGTAAGGGAATGGAGAACCATCTATCATGCTAATGGTTCACAAAAGAAAGTTGGAGTAGCCATACTTATCTCAGACAATCTAGACTTTAATATAAGGACTGTAAAAAGAGATGAAGAAGGGCATTATATCATAATTAAGGGGTCTATCCACCAAGAAGTCCTAACAATCATAAACATTTATGCTCAAAATGTGGAACCACCCAAATATACAAATCAATTAATCACAAACATAAAGAAACTCAATAATAATACCATAATAGTAGGGGACTCCAACACTCCACTTACAACAATGGACAGATAATATAAAAAGAAAATCAACAAGGAAACAATGGCTTTGAATAACACACTGAACTGTATGAATTTAACAGATATATTCAGAACATTTCATCCTAAAGCAGAGTACACATTCTTCTCCAGGGCTCATGGAACATTCTCCAGAATAGATTACATATTGGAACACAAATCAGCCCTCAACAAGTACAAAAAGATGGAGACCATACCATGGATATTTTCAGACCACAATGCTATGACACTCAAAATCAACCACAAGAAAAAATTTGAAAAGATAACAAATACTTGGAAACTAAAGAACATCCTAGTAAAGAATGAGTGAGTTAACCAATAAGTTAAAAAGGAAATTAAAAAGTACATGGAAGCCAATGAAAATGATAACACCACAGCCCAAAACTTCTGGGATGCAGCAAAGGCAGTCATGAGAGGGAAGTATATAGCAATCCATGGCCTTCCTAAGAAGGAAGAGAGATCTCACATACACAATCTAACCTTATACCTGAAAGAGCTGGAAAAAGAACAGCAAATAAAACCCAAAACTAGCATAAGACAGGAAATAATAAAGATTAGAGCAGAAATTAATGCTATCGAAAACAAAAGAAGAGTAGAACAGAGCAATGAAACCAGAAGCTGATTCTTTGAAAGAATTAACAAAGTTGATAAACTTCTATCCAGTTTTATCAAAAAGAAGGGACCCAAACAAATAAAATCAAGAATGAAAGAGGAGAGATCACGACCAACACAACATAAATAATACCAATAATAAGAGAATATTATGAGAAATTATACACCAGTAAAATGGGCAATCTGGAAGAAATGGACAAATTCCTAGAAACACATAAACTACCAAAACTGAAACAGGAAGAAATAGAAAATTTGAACAGACCCATAACCAGTAAAGAAATCAAATTAATAATAAAAAATCTCCCAAAAAACAAGAGTCCAGGGCCATATGGCTTTCCAGGGGAATTCTACCAAACATTTAAGGAAGAGATAACACCTATTCTCTTGAAGCTGTTCCAAAAAATAGAAATGGAAGTAAAACTTCCAAATTCTTTCTATGAAGCCACCATTACCATGATTCTAAAACCATGATTCTAAAACCAGACAAAGACCCCACTAAAAAGTTTCAGAGAGGGAGGGAGGCAAACCATAAGAGACTCTTAAATACTGAGAACAAACTGAGGGTTGATGGGGGGTGGGGGAGAAGGGAGAGTGGGTGATGGGCATGGAGGAGGGCACCTGTTGGGATGAGCACTGGGTGTTGTATGGAAACCAATTTGACAATAAATTATATTTAATATAAAAAAACATAAAATAAAAATAAGTAAAATAAATAAATAAAAAGGAAAACTATAGACCCATTCCTTGATGAACATGGAAGCAAAAATCCTCAACAAGACATTAGCCAACCGGATCCAAAAAAATACTAAAAAAATTATTCACCACGACCAAGTGGACTATATACCTGGCATACAAGGATGGTTCAATATTCACAAAATATTCAATGTGATTCATCACATCAATAAAAGAAAGGACAAGAATCACATGATCCTCTCAACAGATGCAGAGAAAGCATGACAATGTACAGCATCCTTTCTTGATAAAAACCGTCAAGAAACTAGGGATAAAAGAGACGGATCATACCTCAAGATCATAAAAGCCATGTATGAAAGACCCAATGCTAATATCATCTTCAATGGGGAAAAACTGAGAGCTTTCTCCCTAAGGTCAGGAACAAGACAGGGATGTCCTCTCTCGCCACTGTTATTCAACATACTATTGGAATTTTTAGCCTCAGGAATCAGAAAACACAAAGAAATAAAAGGCATCCAAATTGGCCAGGAGGAGGTCAAACTTTCACTCTTCACAGATGACATGATACTCTATATGGAAAACCCAAAAGATTCCACCAAAAACTGTTAGAACTGATCCATGAATTCAGCAAAGTCACAGGATATAAAATCAATGCACAGAAATCAGTTGCATTCCTATACACCAACAATGAAGCAACAGAAAGAGAAGTCAAGGAATTGATCCCATTTACAATTGCACCAAAAACCATAAAATACCTAGGAATAAATCTAACCAAAGAAGTTAAAAATCAATACACTGGAAACTATAGAAAGCTTATGAAAGAAATTGAAGAAGCCACCAAAAAATGGAAAAAGATTCCATGCTCCTGGATAGGAAAAACAAATAGTGCTAAATGTCAATATTACCCAAAGCAATCTACATATTCAATGTAATCCCTATCAAAACAACACCAGCATTCTTCACAGAGCTGCAACAAACAATCCTCAAATTTTTATGGAAACAGAAAAGACCCCAATAGCCAAAGCAATCCTGAAAAAGAAAAACAAAGCTGAGGCATCACAATTCTGTACTTCAAACTGTATTACAAAGCTGTAATCATCAAGACAGTATGGTACTGGCACAAAAAACAGACACTCAGATCAATGGAACAGAGTAGAGAACCCAGAAATGGAACCACAAAGGTATGGCCAACTAATCTTTGACAAAGCAGGAAAGAATATCCAGCGGAATAAAGACAGTCTCTTCAGCAAGTGGTGCTGGGAAAACTGGACAGCGACATGCAGAAGAATGAACCTGGACCACTTTCTGACACCATACACAAAAATAAACTTAAAATGGATGACAGACCTCAATGTAAGACAGGAAACCATCAAAATCCTCGAGGAGAAAGGAGGCAAAAACCTCTTTGATCTTGGCCGCAGCAACTTCTAACTCAGCACGTCTCCGGAGGCACAGGAAACAAAAGCAAAAATGAACTACTGGGACCTCATCAAAATAAAAAGCTTCTGCACAGTGAAGGAAACAATCAGAAAAACTGACAACTGACAGTTTAAAAGGCAACTGACAGAATTGGAGAAGATATTTCAAACAATATATCAGATAAAGGGTTAGATCCAAAATCTATAAAGAACTTATCAAACTCAACACCCAAAAAACAATCCAGTGAAGAAATGGGTAAAAGACATGAACAGACACTTCTCCAAAGAAGACATCCAGATGGCCAACCGAAACATGAAAATATGCTCAACGTCACTCATCATCAGGGAAATGCAAATCAAAACCACAATGAGATACCACCTCACACCTGTCAGAATGGTTAATATTAACACCACAGGCAACAACAGATACTGGCAAGGATGCGGAGAAAGAGGATCTCTTTTGCATTGCTGGTGGGAATGCAAACTGGTGCAGCCACTCTGGAAAAGAGTGTGGAGTTTCCTCTAAAAATTAAAAATAGAACTACCCTATGACCCAACAATTGCACTACTAGGTATTTATCCAAGGGATACAGGTATGCTGTTTCCAAGAGACACATGCACCCCAATGTTTATAGCAGCACTATCAACAATAGCCAAAGTATGGAAAGAGCCCAACTGTCCATCGATGGATGAATGGATAAAGAAGATGTGGCATATATATGCAATGGAATATTTCTTGGCAATCAAAAAGAATGAAATCTTGCCATTTGCAACTATGTGGATAGAACCAGAGGGTATTAGGCTAAGCTAAATTAGTCAGAAAAAGACAAATATTATGACTTCACTCACATGAGGACTTTAAGAGACAAAACAGATGAACATAAGGGAAGCAAACATACTATAAAAACAGGGAGGGGGACAAAACATAAGAGACTCTTAAATATAGAGAATAAACAGAGGGTTACTGGAAGGGTTGTAGGTACGGGGGATGGGCTAAATGGGTAAGGGACATTAAGGAATCTACTCCTGAAATTATTGTTGCACCATGTGCTAACTTGGATGTAAATTTTAAAAAATAAATTTAAAAAAAAGAAAACTGTTGCATTTCTATAAACCAATAACTAAGCACCAGAAAAAGAAATCAAGTAATTGATCCCATTTACATTTGTACTAAAAACAACGTTACCTAGGAATAAACCTAACTGAAGAGGTAAAAGATCTGTACTCTGAAAACTTAAGAACGTTTATGAAAGAAACTAAAGAGGACACAAAGAAATGGAAAAGCATTCCATGCTCATGAACTGGAAGAAAACACATTGTTAAAATATCGATACTATCCAAAGCAATCTACATGCTTAATGCAATCCCTATCAAAAAACCACCAGCATTTTTCAGAGAGCTAGGAAAAGCAATCCTAAAATTTGCATGGAACCACAAAAACCCTGAATAACCAAAACAATCCTAAAAAAGAAAAACAAAGCTGAAGTCATTACAATTTCACACTTCAAGGTATATTACAAAGCTGTAGTCATCAAGACAGTATGGTGCTAGCACAAAAACAGACACATAAGTCAATGTAACAGAATAGAGAACATAGAAATGGACCCACAACTATATGGTTAACTCATCTTTGACAAAGCAGGAATGAATATTCAGTTAAAAAAGACAGTCTCTTCAACAATAGTGTTGGAAACACTGGGCAGCAACATGGAGAAGAACAAAACCATACTTATACCATACAAAAAAATAAATTCAAAATGGATAAAAGACCTAAATGTGACACAGGAAGCCATCAAAATCCTAGAGGAGAAAACAGGCAGCAACCTCTTTGACCTCAGCTATAGCACTTTCTTACTAGATACACTGCCAAAAACAAGGGGAACAAAAACAAACAGGAACGATTGGGATTTCATCAAGATAAAAAGCTTCACAACAAAGGAAACAATCAAAACTAAAAGGCAGCCTATAATGGGAGAAGATATTTGCAAATGAAAAACCTGATGAAGGGTAAGTATCCAAAATCTATAAAGAACTTATCAAAATCAACACCCAAAAAACAAACAACCCAGTTAAGAAATGGGTAGAAGACATGAATAGACACTTTTCCAAAGAAGACTTCCAGTTGGCTAACAGACACATAAAAAGATGCTCGACATCACTCATCATCAGGGAAATACAAATCAAAACCATAATTATATACCGCCTCACACCTGTCAGAATGGCTAAAATTAACAACACAAGAAACAACAGGTGTTGGGAAGGATGTAGAGAAGGGGGAATCCCCTTGCACTACTGGTGGGAATGCAAATTAGTACAGCTACGTTGGAGAACAGAATGGAGGTTCCTCAAAAAACTAAAAAGAGAAATACCCTACAATCCAGTAATTGTACTATTAGGTATTGTACTATTAGGTATTTACTCACAGAACACAAAAATACAGATTCAAAGGAGTATATGCACCCCAATGGTTATAGTAGGATTATCAATAATAGCTAATGTATGGAGAAAGCCCAATGCCCATTGACTGGCGACTGGATAAAGAAGGTGAGATACATACTCAGCAATCAAAAAGAATGAAATCTTGCCATGTGAAACATGGATGGAGTTAGCTAGACCAATTATGCTATGTGAAATAAGTCAATCAGAGAAAGACAAATACCATATGATTTCACTCACAATCATTTAAGAAACAAAATTTAAGAAACAAAATTTTAAGAAATAAAACAGATGAACATATGGGAAGTGGTGGGGAGAGCAGAGAGGGAAATAAACCATTAGAGATGGTTAATGATAGAGAATGGATGCAGGGAGGTGGATGGAAGATGAGCTAGATGGGTGATGCATACTAAAGAGAGCACTTGTGATGAGCCCTGGGTGTTGTATGTAAGTGATGAATCACTGAATTCTACTCCTGAAACCAATATCGCACTGTATGTTAACTAAATTTTAAATTAAAAAAACAAATAATAAAAATGTAATAAATTGAGATGAAACTTCAAATGAGTTTGAGATCTCACAGGTTCTCAGATAACTCTTTACATCTCATCATCATCTATATCTAAGTGTGGACCAGACTGGGAGAAGTAAAAACAGAAGGTCATAAATTTGGTGTTGACTTTTGTCAGCTGCTTTTTCTAAGTCTCTTGAGATGATCATATGATTATCCTCTTTCATTCTATTAATGTGATTTATCATATTGATTGATCATCTTTTTGCATCCCAGGGATAAATCCAACTTGATCATGGTAAATGATCCTTTTAATGTGATACTGAATTTGGTTTGCTAGTATTTAGTTCAAAATTTTTCCATCTATATTCATCAGATATATTGACCTGTACTTTTCTAGTATTATAGGTATCAGAATTATGCTGACCTTTTAGAATGTGTTTGGGAATGTTCGTTTCTCTTTAATTTCTTCTACCTAACTTGCTTAATGTAGGGTGAGATCACCAAACTTCTTATGTAACAGGCCAAAGACTTTGCGGGCCATATGGTGTCTGCTACAAGTATTCGACTGCTTGTTATAGCTCAAAATGCCATAGATAATACAAAAACAAATGGTTGTGTCTGTGTTCCAATAAATTTATTTAAGGAAGAGGCAGTGGTCCAAATTTGACCCATGGGCCATAATTTCCAACACTTAATCTAGAATAACATTTTTAAGCTTTTTATTTGTCCAACAATTTAGCATGGTCTCATAAGCCTTATGTCCAGTCAGACTCAGTATGTTTTAAGGAAAGAAAAGCTACATAAAGATATTTTATTTATTCCCTCATTTCACGCACTTTGTGGTGAACTTTGGAATAGTTAATAGATAAAAAATGTTAAATGGGGACAAATCACAAATGCTGATGGGAATGCCCCCCTTGCATAAAGCATCTTGCTTTTTCTGGAAAAAAAAATATTGATACATAGGGTTCACTCTCTCCCACTCCGTAAATGAGGGCATCTGCAACAATTGTGGGGAACTTCTCACTCTTTCCAACTCAGCAAATCTAAGTAAGCTCATGTTTCCACACATCTTGTCTTAAATGAGTTATCACTCACACACCCAGGACATTGTGTAAGATACAAGAGATATTCTAACATCTTCTATCCTCCTTTACCTCCCATCACCAAATAACTCTTCTATTTTTCTCTTGAGCCAATTAACATAAGCATAGCCATCATTCCCAGGAGAAATCAATAAAAGTCTTGTTATTAGAAATCTCAGAAACATCAGTAGGTCACTAACACCTACTGCTACTACATTAACTGTATTTTCACTGGAAAGAAACATTTTGTCTGAGAGGTGATTATACTACAAAGCAGAAATCTAAATTATTGAGTTTCTACAAGTGCTGCTGCACACTCTAGAACAGAACAGGTAAGTTAGAAAAATATTCCTAATATTGAACAGTACCACAGAAATCGCTCTCTTATACTTTGATTTCACGTTTTTATTTTCTACTTGCATATTTTCCTCCTGTGTCTAGTTATTCTGATGCTTTGAACACTGTTCTATTTTAATCAAAATATATACAAAACCATATTATGCCTGAAGATATTTCAGAAATATCTGAAATGACTAACATTTATGATGTCCCTTTGTTGGTTTGGTATCTTAAGGATCTTTGATCTGTCACCACTTTCTTCATCATTTTATGTGATACTTCACATTTCTCACTCTGGGGACCAAATATATTTAAGTATATCTTGCCCACCCAATTCCCACCCATTCTCCTAAGAGATTACATCAATGAAAATGATTCTCTGCCCTCATACAGGGAATGCTGGGGTGAGTCAGTTCCCTCCACTTGGCATATCTGATAAAGCATTTGATGACGTGAGCTAATGACTGAATCAAGAATTAAAGGGAGAATGATAAAAATGAGTATGACTTAGTAGAACTGGTTTCCATCAGTTCTGAAGAGAACTGCTATTAGAAGCAATCTCAGATGGTTAAGAGTGGAGATTAAAAGACAAATTCATGAATATGGATTGGCAAAATGAATTTTAAACAGCTTTGCTTCCTGTGTTTTCAGTCTTAGGATGGTTATAATTCCTCTTAGAGGAGAGGGAATATGCAATCACTAAAGTCAAAAGACTTAAATTCTATCTGATTTTCTGTATCACCTACTTGAAAAATTTCCCTCCTATGTTCTGAATGTTAAAGCCAAAATATCTGGCAAGGATAGTAACCAATTCTTAGGGGACACTGCTTTCAGAGAATTTCTGATTCTTTAAGTTCTTGAAGAAAGAAAAAGAACTAATTTTTTAACAGGTTTGAATTAACTCTCCCCATGCTCTGAGCATGAACTCAGTATTTCGGGATAAACTAAATGTGAGAACTAATTCCTCGTAAGTCTTGAACAAAAGATGGAATCCTCTTTAGATGATAGTTGTGGTAAACATAGCACAACATATAAACTTGTCAAATCACTAAGTTGTACACCTAAAACTATGGTAGCATTGTATGTCAACTATACTGAAATTAGAAAGAAGGAAAGACAGAAAGAAAAAGGGAAGGAAAGAAAAGAACAAAGGAAAGGAAAGGAGAGGAAGTAAAAGGAAAGAAAAGGGAAAAGGAAAGAAAAAGGAATGGAAAGAAAAAGCAGGGTGATCACAACATACTATTGTGCAGGGTTACTGGTAAGTCTGTTTTCACTACACATTTTTAGCTTTTCTCTTTAGACAGATTTCATCAGTCTTTAATATGTTTTAGCAACTATAAAGAAATATTATGAACCATAAATTTCAGTGGGCAAAGTAGAGTGGCTTATAATAGTGCTTTCCTGTTATTGAAATAGCAAACACACCAGTATTCTGTAAAATGCCTTTCAGTTACCAATCATTTGTATTCCATGACCCAAAACTCATTCACATATATCAATTTTCTTTAAACAAGAAAACATTGTAAACTTCTGGTTAAAATTAAGTGTAAAACACCAAGGTTTTCTTCATAGTACAGCCAGAAATTGTCATTTATTGACCGAGAAATGTTGGTTTAACAAAGACAAGTAAAACTATAAAACTAGTACCAAAATAATAGTGATAAAAATAATCTACTTCTAAATATCACATATATGCATACTCCACTCCCTCCATTTAACCTTAAACTTAACCTCATTTTTCCCATCTCCCAAACCCCCTCCCCTCAGGCAACTACCATGTTCTTCTCTATACTTATAGGTCTGTTTCTTCCTTTACGTAATTTTTATTGCATAACATATTCTTTTGTAACCAATTTCTGTTATTTAGTAAGTTAGTGGAGATTTCAATAAATCTAAATTTGCATCGTTTATAATGGCCACACTCATGTTGTTATTAGTTCTAGAAATTCCCCTTCCTGCATATCTTCTCATATCCTATTATATCTTTTAAATGTACCTTTAATTTTTCACACTAGGTTAAATAATGAATGGACCCAAGTGTATAATATACATACACATCTTCAACCTTTCTACTTATTCAAAGTGATAACAGATACTCCCCCTGAAAAAGTTGTTGGTAGCAATTTTACTCACCTTCAAATAGCATTTTAGCTGAACTAAGCTTCAAATATTTGAAGATAAGCTCTCATGACCTTTATCTTTAATGACTTTTTGGGGTCTTGTAATTTTTACATGCTCTTAGTGTATCATAATATGTTGCTTCAGTGAAAACACCATTATTTCTCAGTTTCGTATTTGAATTGCCACTCCTTAATCCTAAAACAGACTTTTCAAAAGCACAAAATCTCTCCCAATCCTAGAAAAGTACTGAAAAGCCTTTTCCTGAGTCTGCTGACAGTCCAGGGTTTAGAGTTTCACTGATTTAAAGTACATTTTAACTCTTTGCAATTAACTGGCTGCAATATTACAACCACATATTGGAAACTATCAGAGGACAAGCCTTTTTCATTTTAAGCTATGATTCCCCTAATATTCAACACTCTTTCACTCATTGGCTGGTCACTATTCCATGAGTAATTAATGCCTGAGATTTCACAGGTAAGAAATGAAAGAATAATCAGAGAGTACATTCTGCTACAGTATGTGTGCACAAATATGATTAAGAGTTTGAACATTCAAATTATGGCTATTTATGACATGTAAAATGTTTTCTTGAATGTATACGGAGAAGACTGAAGAAGCCCAAACTATTGCACAGTGAGCATGGTAAAGAAACTCTCTACCAGGAGATGTTACTCTCTGCTCCTAATTCCTCCATTTACCTGATATAGTCCCACATGACTTCCTTCCTTGACACTCTAGCCTAACTTTTGATTATCTCATTTCTATTTATTTATTTTCCTTTAACCTGCCCTTTCTGTATGTGTTCTAACTTCAAAATTTGACACTTGTAACATATTTCCCACAAAATCACTGAGGGGTAAAAACCTATCAATGTGAAATACCTATATTTCTCAATTCTTCCTTATTTTCTACCTTCAGAACACTTCAGCGTCTTCTCTACTGATTGAGTCAATGGATGGACCAAATGACACTGTGGTATCTGAATTTGTATTGATTGGTCTTTCAAATTCATGGGAGATGCACCTTTTTCTCTTTGGGTTCTTCTCTGTGTTCTACATGAGAATTATCCTGGGAAACCTCTTCATTGTGTTCACAGTAATTATTGACTCTCATTTACACACCCCCATGTACTTCCTATTGGCCAACCTCTCCCTTCTTGATCTAGGTCTGTCCTCTACCACAGTGCCCAAAACGATCTCTGATCTTTTCACTGACTGCAACATCATTTCCTTTCCAAAATGCATGATACAGATATTTTTTATTCACGTCATGGGTGGAGGCGAGATGGTGCTGCTCATAGCCATGGCATATGACCGGTACACCGCAATCTGTAAACCTCTCCACTACCTGACCATCATGAGCCCCAAAACGTGTGTCTCCTTTGTAGTGGCTGCCTGGATAGTGGGGATAATCCATGCTGTATCTCAGTTTGTTTTTGTCATAAACTTGCCCTTTTGTGGCCCTAATGAAGTAGATAGTTTTTACTGTGATTTTCCTCGCGTCATGAAACTTGCTTGTGTAGACACTTACAAGCTAGAGTTTGTAATCACTGCCAACAGTGGGTTTATATCCATGGCTACTTTCTTCTCCTTAATTATATCCTATATCTTCATTTTGGTCACTGTCTGGAAACGTTCTTCAGGGGACTTGTCCAAAGCATTTGTCACATTGTCAGCTCACATCACTGTAGTGATTTTGTTTTTTATGCCATGCATGTTTCTCTATGTGTGGCCTTTCCCTACATCATCACTGGATAAGTATTTGTTCATTGCCAACTTCGCTATCACCCCCCTCTTGAATCCTGCCATCTATACATTAAGAAACAAAGACATGAGAGTGGCCATGAGAAGACTGGGCAAGCAGGTTATGGATCCTACTGGTATCTAATAATGAATGAAGCAGATCTAGATATCACATGATGCAGGCTTACCAAGGACACTGAAAGTTACATGTCTGTCATCATTACTATGATAAGAACTATTTGGGGAGATACTTCAACAAGGTCCACCAGCAGAAATTGATTGTGAAGTCACAGGTGACTTTATGTTGCTAACCACAGAAAATAAGTTGACTTTACTTACTTCCATTGAGAAGAGAGAGGAGAAGAGAAAACTGAGCTAATTTGCAGGAATAAACTTAACATTCAAATACCATTTTCTGGAACTTATTAATTGTATTTATTCTCAATTATGATGACATACCTCAAACAATTGATAAATATATCTCATAGTAAACTAATGGATTTAATAAATAAAATGTGACTGAGTAAATCAAAATCAATAAATTCTGTTTTCTAATTCATATGTTAATTTTAACTTAGAATAAGAAGAAAATCAACTGTTACTTATGTCAAGGATGTTCTTTTAGCTTTTTGTTTAAATTTGGTTGTAAGTAGAGAGAGAAATTCTTTAACATTATGAATATTTTAAATAAATACAAGGTAGGATTTCTGAACTTTTGTCTATTATTCTAAAAATGAACACTTTAAAAAATTCAGTTATCTTAGTTTTCATTAAAAAAAACATAAAAGTAATAGCTGTTTCACAAAAGAATAATCACCCAAGGGTGTATGTTTAGACATTCTCGTTTCTTTCAATATGGTCTGCTGGTCAGAAAAAATATTCCCCCAAGAGTTTATATATATCTGAGTTTGATAGTCTTGGATAAATGTAAGCCAAAAGTTGTGAGGCATATTCAATTTAATTGAGCATTTCTACTTTCGGAATACTTTATTAAGTTACACATGACCTTTCCATTTATTTGTTTCTACTGCTCTGTAAGTAAAATATGCTCCATCAAGGCAACTACTGCCTATATGTTTTGTCCTGTGTTTCTCTAGGAACCTTTCCAGTAACATCTCTGCTTCCTCCATGTAAATTAATCATTAATACTTCTCTTAATGCTTTGGTATTCATCTGTATAGGTATTTCTCCTTTGCTTGATCATTGCTAACTACTCCCTCTTTCAAATATTCCACTGGGCTTCCAAGAAACTACAGTCTCTTGCTTTTCCCCCAACTCTTTGGGAACTCCTTCCCAGTATTAGTTTGCTGCGTTTGTCTCATCTGCTCCACCACCAAACTCAGTGTTAATCAGAATTATATCTCTGGCCTTTTCTCATGCCACATTCTATCCCTAGCTGGCATCTATTCCCTTAGCTTTAATTACCATCTCAGCTAGGGGCTTCAGAGCTGGGATATTATTTCTTGAGTTCCTATTTCATAAATCTAACTGCCTACTGGCCTGATGCCTCAAGGACATCTCCCACTAAGCAGGTCTAAAACTAAACTGATCCTCTCTCTTTGAACCTGCTGCTCTTTCAGGTCCCCAGTCACAGTAAGTGACACCAATATTTACCCAGTTCCTCAATGCAAAATCTAGGAGTAATCATGAACTCCTTCTCCCTTCCCTGATGCTGAATATTCAATAAATCTGCAAATCCTATTAATTCCAACTTAAATTTTTCCTGGTTTTCCTCCAAATGTCACCATTTTTTTTGAACTACCAATTTCTATATATTTAACATTTAAACATAATGAATGGGTATTGAATTTGACAAAATGCCTTTTCATGTGCTCTTGGTCCCACCCCATCACATCCTCTCAGGTATTTCAAATCCTCAAAGTTCCATTTTCTTCCTTGTACCTTTAATATTGCCTTCTCTACTAACTCTTTTTCTCAGTGTACAAACTTAAGCACACCTTCATTACACTAAAAATGTTCCTCCAGTACCTCTTCCCTTTTTCCTTTATTGTAAAAAAAATTTAAACAGTAATATATACTTACACCTTCCATTTCTGTCTACCTTCAAAGGCTGGTGTCCATTTTTATTTTGCTTTTTCTTGCTATTGACCTCTTTTTAATTTAATTACCTCTTATAAACCCTATTTCCTAATACAATCACATTCTTTTTTTTCTAAACACAATTTATTGTCAAGTTAGCTAACATACAGTGTATAGTGTGCTCTTTGTTTCAGGAGTAGATTCCTATGATTTATCACTTACATACAACACCCAGTGCTCATCCTAACAAGTACCCTCCTCAATGCCCATCACTGTGCACCCCCCGCCCCCCGCCGACCCTCCTTCAATTCTCAGTTTGTTCTCTGTATTTAAGAGTCTCTTAGGGTTTGCTTCCCTCTCTGTTTGAAATTATTTTTTCCCTTCTCCTCTCCCATGGTCTTTTGTTAAGTTTCTCAAATTCCACATATGAGTGAAAACCTATAATATCTGTCTTTCTCTGTCTTATTTCACTTAACATAATACCCTCCAGTTTCATTCCATGTTATTGCAAATGGCAAGATTTCATTCTTTTGCATTACCAAGTAGTATCTCATTGTATATATAAACCACATCTTCTTTATCCATTCATCAGTTTATGGACAAATGTCACCATTCTTATCTAAGACTTCACATGTCATTTTTCAAATAGAATATTAAGTCACCTATGTGTCTTCCCACTCCAAATCTTATTTGCCTTCATTCAATTATCTACATTCAGAATTAGATTCTTTTCAATATAAAATCTAAGCATGTGACTGTTCTCCTTAAGACCCTTCACATACTTGCCACTACTCTTAAATTAAAATACAGATCCCTTTTCATGATTTATCAGGCCATCCAAGACTTGGCCCCCATCCTCCTCTCTAGTCTCAGAGGACAACATGCTCTAGCCCTGCAATACCAGAAGCAATTTAGTTTTCATTTGTTTGCCTGAAAAAGCCATTCTCTCTCATCTTGAGGCTTTGCAGTAGCTAATTATTCTGCCTGAAACATTTGTCCTTCATGCTTTGCCTATTAACATGTATCCATCCTTCAGATCTCACTTTCAACATCATATTGTTAGAGAAATCTTCCCAGAATCTGGGCGAGGAGAGCTCCTTCCATCGTATATTATATACTCCCTAGTACCACTTCTGTAACACAGCTATACTCATAATTTCTAACTTGATGTATGTCTTCCACATTATATTTTAAGTTCCTTGTGAGGAGGGGCTGTGTCCATCAGGGTTGGTACTATAAATGAGTAACAACTCTACAGAAATTGCTCAATAAATATTTATCATTAAATAAATGAGTAAAGTCAAGAGTAAAAAAATGTAATGTACGTGATTTACTGAAAACTGTTTGGGTTTTCTTTGTACACTCAAAGATCACAGGATTATAGTATTTCCTTCTCTTTTTCCTTTTCTCAATTTTCTCTGCCTGTATGTCCTCAATACCCTACAGTGAATTCTACTAACGAGTTCCTTTTGTAGACTTAAGCCAATTCATACCGTGGGCCAATCTCAGCTGAGGCACAGTGTAAATCAATAGTCTCAGCCCTGATACTTCTAGGTCTCTTAAACCCTATATTAGCAACCCCTGCTCCTGTTGACCCAGCAGCCTTCTCTTCTGCCAAGCCCCAGTGGATGCCCCAGTGGATGACTATCAAATTACAGCATGCTTTGTGTCTGGCTGGGCAACTCCTTAAAACTTTATTTCTACCTAGATTCTCCTCATTTGTTTTACTATGCTGTTCTGCCTGGTATCCAGTGTCTGACTTAGAACACAGGCATATTAGGACAGGAGCACACTGACCTGAAAGAATGATTTTACCATGCACTGTGGTGCAGAAGAGTCCTTGGGGGGTTGGGAGACAATAGAAGAAACCTCCCTGTGACCTTAGAGTAGTTGTTCTTTTCTAGACAACTAAATTGTTTTACTTCATCTTATACTATGATTCATGTAACTGACCATGCATCCCTATTTATTTTTTAACATAACTTCCCAGATTATTATCCAGTTTTTATCCTTGTTTATACATTTTGGAATTTCAATACTTTTCAAAAAATAACGTGAAACTATCATTCTGCAGAGAATTATGATTTTCCTTGTTTCTGAATAAGAAAAAATAAAATATAACTCTAAACACATAAAACTCTAAACAAAGATAGAGCCTTGACACTCGGAATCCCCATGATAGCCTGGAGATCAGATTTTTGTATCTACATATCAAAGATAGATAAAGCCTTACTTCTTTACAGAGATACACTGGGCTTGTTTCAAAGCCTTGTCATAAGTCCTTTGAATGAGTATCTCTCTCAGATAAACAGGTTCCTCTTACAAACAACTCAAAATAATTCCCTACATTTTTTCTTTTGTGTTTGTATCTGTTTTCCACTGACATCTTAGGAAATTTATCCAATAATAGACAAATTTTACTTGTATCCAGTCAACTCAGGAAAATAAAGGTCAAATGCTTTCAAGAAGAACTTCATCCCCAACACTCTAAAGTTTGGAAACATAGGCAAACATACACAGGCAAACATTGGCTATAACTGATAAGAGGAAAATGATCAATTTATTCCCCCACTGTCATTTGTAAAAATTATCTTCACATACCAAGGGCTTCACATCTATTTCTTCAAGTTTGGTACTATGACATACTTCACACAAGATATGTCTGTCCACACAAGATATGTTTTCACACCCTCATCCCCTCATCTCAGTGCTTCCAAGTTATTCATCCCAAAGACCATGTAACCTATATAGGGATATTTTTATACAAACTAACATATTGCCTCTGAACCTTCTCTCTTCCCTCTGTTTCATTATCAGGCAATTTCTCTTTCACAATTTCTCTCATGGGGAAACCAACGTGACTCAAAGACTTAGTCCCCCAAGAGAAACTAATGATGGGCTGGGTGTTGACCTTCTCTGACACAACAGGTCATTCTCCTGTGCAGCTAATTAGCTTTATTTCCCATTCTGAAGAATCTTATATATCAATTTGTCTTTGAGGGAAGAGTATGTACAGAAATTAAGGCTAATCTCTCTCAATTTCTCTTCTCCTAAAAATGTACATCCTGTGGCTGAATAGACAGGTAGGAAAGATGCTTTCAATCACAAAATTGCACCTGTCATTGTTGCACCTCTCTCTCTATCCTTTTCAACACCCCCCCCCTTGAGTCTCTGCTCTTCTGTAAAGTATTTGTGGCAGAAATTCTTTCCTTTTGAAAACGTTTTTGTCCTTTTCTCCAAACCATCACTCCATTATTCTCAAATTTCAGTCATCAAATTGCTTTGTCTTATCAATTCTACACACACATGCACGCACACACACAACCTTTTGATATGTTCAATTTGTCTCCAATTTGAACGTTTCAAGATTCATGTGTTTCTTACTTTTGTGCTCTCCGACTCATTTTATCTTTTTTTTTCTTTTAACTGTGTAAAACAGATATCTGGCCTCAGCTATTCCCTCCCTATTTGAAAACCAAATTATCTATAAACCAGAGGAAGGAAATCTCAATCATTATCCTCAGGATTCTGGAGACTAGTGAGCAATATCCAATGGGAGTGGAGGGAGTCTTTAAGGAATGGAAGGCCAATTTTATTTTAAAAGAAATTAAAACGCAGGGATGAATACAGACTTTCAATTAGGTTACAGTGATCCTATCAAATATAAATAATTCTAGCTTTTTCATGACTTTTTCTATTAAGGATGGGTACAGTATTATAGAGGGAAGACCATAGTTTTAGTTCTGGCTCTGGAAATGTATTGCTGTGAATACACTGGCTAGCCACTTAACCTCACAGGTTGTCTCTCTACCTATAGAATGAAGTAACTGAACAAGATCCTCTCAAAGTTCTTTCCCACTTCTATACAAATCTACAATTCTGATCATCTTTATTTAATATGTATTTATATTTCCTGTTTAAAAATGGGTCTCCTGGGGCCCTCAGTGACTGAAAAAAGTTTGTATATCTAAAGAGGAAGGACAGAAAATTCTATGGTGACTTGGCTTCTGAAGAACTCCTGAGAGCTTCAAAAATCCACCAGGGTTTTCTTTTTTTTTTAATTTTTTAATGTTTATTTATTTATTGTGTGACAGAGAGCAAGCTGAAGAGGGGCAGAGAGGGAGAGAGAGAAAATCCACACTGTCAGGGCAAAGCCCAACGTAGGGCTTGAACTCACAAACTGTGAGATCATGACCTGAGCAGAGACCAAGAGTTATATCCTTAACTGATTGAGCCACCCAGGCACCCCAGCACCAGAGTTTTCTAAAAAGTCAGAGAAAAGAAGTACATGGTCTTTTTCTCCAAACAAGCTCTCTTAGGTCAACAGGATTTCCTCAACAATGATACAGGCTGATACATACAGATATTTGTAACAGAGAGGGTAGAAATCTCTCCACTCTCATAAATACTCATTTTTTATTTTTTTAATTTACATCCAAATTAGTTAGGATATAGTACAACAATAATTTCAGGAGTAGATTCCTTAATGCCCCTTACCCATTTAGCCCTACCCCCCTCCCACACTCTCTCCAGTAACCCTCTGTTTGTTCTCCATATTTATGAGTCTCTTATGCTTTGTCCCCCTCCGTTTTTATATTATTTTTGTTTCCCTTCCCTTATGTTCATCTGTTTTGTCTCTTAAAGTCCTCATATGAGTGAAGTCATAATATTTGTATTTCTCTAATTTCACTTAGCATAATACCCTCCAGTTCCATCCATGTAGTTGCAAATAGCAAGATTTCATTCTTTTTGATTGCCGAGTAATGCTCCATTGTATATATATACCACATCTTCTTTATACATTCATCCATCGATGGACATTTGGGCTCTTGCCATATTTTGGCTATTGTTGATAGTGCTGCTATAAACATTGGGGTGCATGTGTCCCTTCAAAACAGAACACATGTATCCCTTTGGTAAATACCTAGTAGTGCAATTGCTGGGTCATAGGGTAGTTCTATTTTTAGTTTTTTGAGGAACCTCCATACTGTTTTCCCGAGTAGCTGCACCAGCTTGCATTCCCACTAGCAATGCAAAAGAGATCCTCTTTCTCCACATCCTTGCCAACATCTGTTGCTGCCTGAGTTGTTAATGTTAGCCATTCTGACAGGTGTGAGGTGGTATCTCATGGTGGTTTTGATTTGTATTTCCCAGATGATGAGTGATTTTGAGCATTTTTTCATGTGTCAGTTTGCCATCTGGATGTCCTCTTTGGAGAAGTGTCTATTCATGTCTTTTGCCCCTTTCTTCACTGGGTATTTGTTTTTGGGGTGTTGAATTTGATAAGTTCTTTATAGATTTTGGATACTAACCCTTTATCTGATATGTCGTTTGCAAATATCTTCTCCATTCTGTCAGTTGCCTTTTAGTTTTGCTGATTGTTTCCTTTGCTGTGCAGAAGAATACTCATTTTTTATGTATATATAACTGGGTTATCACCAGGAAGTACGAGCTTGTGGAGTATTAAATTCAATTTCTCTATATATTTATGAGGGATACTATTTTCTTATAAGAACAAATTAGTACCTATTTCTAGAAAATTCATTCATCAAATATTTCCTGGGATTTACGATTTATCTATGTGCCAGCCACTATTTTAGGTGGATGATACAGTGTTAGACAAAGCATAAAGGGTCCCTATATCATAAACTTTAATTTTATATTGATTAAAAGGTATAAATTTGTCTTTTAAGATTTTCTTATCCCTTCTCCTGTCACTCCTTTTATTCTCCTAGTTGCTTTCCAATCAATCTTCATTCTTCCTTGTTCTTTTCTGCCTGTTCCTTACACATGCTACTGACTGTGATTCCACCACATTGATGACACTCACAGCTCCACATTTCGTATTGTGATTGTCTCATTCTAGAATGATTAAAGATCATTAATAGACTAAATTATGATATAAATAGAAGTTTCAAGTCTTTAAGCTAATAAGTTCATATGTTGTAGGATATTCCTGTTTAAAAAAGTTAATTATCAAACTCAAGACATTTATTTCAGCAGTGTTAATCTAAGAGTAATAAAAATTTTCAAATCCAACAAATTAATTCAGAGACTTCAATTTATTTGTAAGATGCAATACCCACTTTCGTGACGAGACTCCTGAAGTATTAGGTTTATATGTTTTATCTCAGTTTGACAGAATAAAACATGTAATCTTAAGAAGTCAACTGATGCATCAGCACTCCTGTATCCCTTGGGTAAATTCCTAGCAGTGCTATTGCTGGGTCATAGGGTAGATCTATTTTTAATCTTCTGAGGAACCTCTACACTGTTTTCCAGAGTGGCTGCACCAGTTAGTAGATAAAGAAATTGTGGTTTATATATACAATGGAATACTACTTGGCAATGAGAAAGAATGAAATATGGCCTTTTGTAGCAATGTGGATGGAACTGGAGAGTGTTATGCTAAGTGAAATAAGTCACACAGAGAAAGACAGTACCATAGGTGTTTACTCTTAAGTGGATCCTGAGAAACTTAACAGAAGACCATGGGGGAGGAAAAGGGGGGAAAAAAGTTATAGAGGGATGGAAGCAAACCATAAGAGACTCTTAAAAACTGAGAATAAACTGAGGGTTGATGGGGGGTGGGAGGGAGGGGAAAGTGGGTGATGAGCATTGAGAAGGGCACCTGATGGCATGAGCACTGAGTATTGTATGGAAATCAATTTGATAATAATTTTCATATTTAAAAAAAAAGAAGTCAACCTAATTCTTCAACTGCAACTTTATGAAAGGGATGAAATGGGTGGTGTGTTTAGGAAGTCACCTTATGCTCAGCAGTGTAGAGGGTACTGCCATGAAATCTTCCAAGGATAATGTCATCAATTCCATATGCTCCCCAGATTCAATTCTCTTCCCAAAATTATTTGTCCTTAAGTCCCTGTAATGTGGGTGATTTAAATATGGATAAAAATTCCACTGACAGTAGTATGAATGAATTGAAAATGGTAAAACATAAAAGGGGGTTCCAGTCCACAGTGTGATTTAGGAAGATCCTGAACTCACCTCCTCCTCAGACACACCAAATCTATATCTATTTATAGAGCAATTCCTCCTGAAGAACTGAGGGCTCACTGAACACCTTGTGCACAACAAAAGATTGAAGGCAAAGAGAAAATAGCCAGAGAGCAGAGACAAAGACACAGTAAAGAAGGAAACTTCCACCCTAGATGCTGCATACTGCAGTGGAGAAGGATAGTACCAAGGGACTAGAAGCACATTTGTCTACCCTAGGGCAAAGAAAGCCATGTTTAAAAGAGCAACCAGTATGTAATAGAGTCAACACTAGAAATTCATCAAATGGCAAGGTTGCTGCTGGAACTCTCTCTGGGTTGGAGGAGCTAGCAAATGCCACAGTTTATGCTCCCCTCCATTTAGAGTGCAAACCAGAGCAGGGTCTGAATGCCATACCCAGCCTGCCATCTCAGACTATACTGGGCCTCTAGTCCACCCCAGCCCCAGCCATCCCACCAAGACATCCCCAGGGTGGTGCACCAGGACATTATAGCTATATAGCTCCAGCAGTTGCACCAAGGTGACACAGGCACAAAGCTCCTTGCCCATACTACTGCAGCTTCAGATGGCTGGCAAAGGCACTCCTGGTGCAGAGCACTCAGGGACCTCCCAGCTAACACCTACTTCAGCTCCAATCACCCACAAGGGCATCCCCAGGCTGAGCACCCTAAGACACCCCAGCTTGCAACCACTTGAGCTTCAGCTATCCTGCCAGGGCACCCTCAGTGTAGAGACACCCTGGACGCTCCAGCCTCTGCCCACCTCAGCTTGAACCATCCTTCTAGGGTACCCTTTCTGTACAGAGAGACCAAAGATCACACTGGCCCACACCTGCTTCAGTGTGAGCTGTCCTTCCATGGTTTCCTCTATGCAAAGAACCCCAAAACCACCCTAGTCAATAACCACTTCCGCTGTCCTTCTAGGGTGCCCCCTGCACAGAGTGCCCCAGGATATCCTGACCCTCACCCTGCCTCAACTCTAGCCACCCTACCAGGTCACCCTCTGAACAGAGTCCTGGCTTTTACTCACTTCACCTTCAGTTATTCTGCCAAGGTGCCCTCTGTGTTCGTAGAGCCCTAGGACCTCCCAGCTTGTACCCACTTTAGCTTTAGCTGTCTTCCCAGGGTATCTGCTGCAAGGAGAGCCTTGGGATCTACTGTTCTGTACCCTGCCTCAGTTCCAGCCACTATACCAGGGAACCCTCTGCACTCAGCACCACAAGACACCCCAGCTTGGACCACTTCAACTTCAGCTGTCATACCAGAATGAGCTCTATGTAGAGAGGCCCAGGACCTCCAGCTTGCACCCATGTCAGCTTCAGCTATCCTGCCAGGGCACCTTCTGCACATAAAGCCCTAGGACATTCCTGATCTGAGCACACTTTAGCTTCAGGGGTCCTTCTAATTCTCCCTTTTAATAGAACCTCAAGACTTCCCTAGCCAAAGCCCACTTCTGCTCCAGCCATCCCCAGCAAAAAGTAGCCCCAGCAAAAAGTGACCTCTGACCCTCAGCCCATGCCATCCACAGCTTCAGCTAGCCTACAAAAGTCACCAAGCTCACACAGTCTACATAGGGAACAAATATACACAAGACTATTCCTTCAAGTTTAGAAGTAGCTTTTCCACCTAATTCAAAGAAACAAAAAAAGTCAGTAAGAGTTAACACCTATTCTCCTCAATCTATCCCAAGATAGAAGAGGAAAGAAAGCTTTCAAATATAATTCCAGAAGGCCAACATTACCATGAAACCAAAGCCAAAGACATTACAAAAAAGAAAACTACAGGCCAATATCACTGATAAGCACAGATGCAAAGATCTTTAACAAAATATTAGCAAACTGCACTCAACAATACATTAAAAGGATCATTCACCATGATTAAATGGAATGTATTCCAGGGATGAAGGATGGTTCAATATTCACAAATCAATAAATAAGACACAACACATTAACAAAATGAAGGTTAAAACTCATATGATCATTTCAACAGATGCAGAAAAAGTATTTGACAAAATATATTTGTTCATAATAAAAACTCGATGTGGGTTTAGAGGAAACATATCTCAAACATAATAAAAGCCCTATATGAAAAACCCACAGCTAAGATCATACTCAATTATTAAAAAATGAAAGCTTTCCTCTAAGATCAGGAACAAGACAATGATGTACACTCTCACCACTTTTATTTAACTTAGTATTATAAGTTCTACCCACTGCAATCAGAAAGAAGCCATAAAAGGCATCCATACTAGTAAGGAAGAAGTTACATTGTCAATATTTGCAGATGACATGATACAATACATAGAACACTCATCATATACTGCACCAAAACAAGTTCTAGCACTGATAAATTCAATAAAGTTGCAGGTTACAAAATTAATATACAGAAGTCTGCTGCATTTCTATACACAATAACAAAGTAACAGAAGGAGAAATTAATAATATTACTTACAAGTGTACCAAAAAGAATAAAATACCTAGGAATAAACTTAACAAAGGACCTATACCTCAAAAACTATAAAACACTGATGAAAGAAATTGAAGAGAACACAAGTGCAAAAATATTACATGGATTGGAAGAAGTAATTTTGTTGAAATATCCATTCTACCCAAAGAAAGCTACAGATTTAATGCAATCCCTATCAAACCACCAACATTTTTTACAGAACTAGAGTAGATAATCCTAAAATTTGTAGAGAACCACAAAAAGCCCTGAATAGCCAAAGCAACTTGGAAAAGAAAAACAAATCTGGGGGTATCACAATTCCACATCTCAAGATATACTGCAAATCTGTTGTAATAAAAACAGTATGGTACTGGCACAAAAACAGACACATAAGGGGCAGCTGGTTGGCTCAGTCAGTTGAGTATCTGACTCTCGATTTCGCTCAGGTCATGATCCTAGGGTCATGGGATCAAGTCTTGCATCGGGCTCTGTGCTGAGCATGGAGCCTGCTTAAGATTCTCCCTCTCTCTCCTTCTGTCCCTCTCCCCTGCTCACACGCTCACTCTCTCTCTAAAAAACAAACAAAAATAAACAAAAATCAGACACATAGATCAGTAGGATAGAATAGAAAGCCCAGAAATAAACCCAGACTTATGTGCTCAATTAATCTATATAACAAAGAAAGCAAGAATATACAATGGAGAAAAGAGTCTGTTCCTTAATGGGTTCTGGGAAAACTGGATGGCTACATGCAAAAGAATGAAATTGGACCATTTTCTTACACTATACACAAAAATAAACTCAAAATGGGTTAAAGACCTTAGTAAGACCCCATAAAACTCCTTGAAGAAAACAGAGGCAATAACTTCTTTTACATTGGTCATAGTAACATTTTACCAGATATGCCTCCTCAGGCAAAGAAAGCAAAATCAAAAATAAACTATGGGGACTACACTAAAATAAAAAGCTTTTGCACAGTGAAGGAAAAGATCAACAAAACTAAAAGGCAACCAATTAAACAGGAGACTATATCCCCAAATGATATATCAGATAAGGGGGTAATATCCAAGATATATGAAGAACTTATGCAACTCTACACCAAAAAAAAAAAAAAAGCTAGTAATCTGATTTAAAAACCAGAACATCAGAATAGACATTTTTCCAAAGAATACATACAAAAGCCCAACAGATACCTGAAAAGATACTCAGCATCACTCATTATCAGAGAAATGCAAATCAAAACCACAGTTATCACCTCACACCTGTCAGAATGGCTAAAACGAGAAACACAAGAAAAAAGTGCTGGCAAGGATGTGGAGAAAAAGGAACCTTCATGCACAGTTGGTGGGAATGCAAACTGGTGTAGCTACTGTGGAAAAACAGGATGGAGGTTCCTCAAAAACTTAAAAATATAAATACCATATGATCCAGTATTTCTACCACTGGATATTTACCCAAAGGGGGAAAAAAACACTAATTTGAAAAGATATATGTACTACTATGTTTACTAAAGATTATTTACAATAGCCAAGATATGGAAGCAACCCAAGTGTTAATCCATAGGTAAATGGATGAAGAAGCCATTTCAATGAATGAAGCCAAAATGAATGATATTTTGCATTTATGACTTCATGCATGGGTGGACCTACAGGGTATTATGCTAAATGAAATAAGTCAGACAGAAAAAGGCAAATACCATATGCGTCACTTATATGTGGAATCTAAAAAAAAAAATAAAAGAAAAACTAAAAATTGGAAACAGACAATAAACAGAACTTGATGGTTGTAGGGATGTGGGGAAGGGCAAAATCGATAAAGGGAAACAAGAGACACAGACTTCCAAATGATTAACTCACAGGGATAAAAAGTACAGCAGAGAGAATATAGTCAATGGTAATTTAATAGTGTTGTATGGTGATTGATGATAGCTTCACTTGCGGCGAGCATAGCCTAATGTATAGAGGTTTCATATAACTAAGTTGTACACCTGGAACTAATATAACAGTAACATTTTGTGCCAACTACAACTTTAAAAAAACACTGTAAGGGAAATAAATGACCAGTAACTTCTGTGACAAAAGATTTTAATTGAGGCAAATTCTACATCTCTGAAAACCAGACAGGAAAAACCGGGGAGAGATTTCTTTTGGAAAATGAATATAATAAAAATCACTCATTTGTACTTGGTAATTGAAAAAGTCATGTGCATGTGCAGTCAGGACACATGCTCATAAAATGCCTAAAAAGATGCAAAATTCCATCCCTGGCTGATTTCTAGGATGGTACAAGAGAAAAGTACAGGTTAATGAAGGTTTTTTATACGGCCTACGAGTTTAGGGAGTAAATTAACTAAGACTGGGAGAGGCTTTTTGTTTTTTTATCTTTTATCCTATATGTTTGTTAATCCAAACGTGTTTGGTCAAAGCTCTGTATCCAGCTGCCATTTGGATGATCCCAAGTTCAGTGGAAATGCTGAACTGCAAGGAGAGTCTGCAATGACCAAAATTCAGAGGGTGGGAAATCAAGTGTCAAAGACCCAAGTTTTTCAACAAATAAATTTATGGAAAAGAAAAAGATTGGAGGAGAATCTACACTGAAAAGATTGGAAAGGCATGTCAAATGAAAAAGAAATGGGCAAGACAAACTATGTATTGTCTTGGGATGCATATTTGGAAGACAAAGCTGCAAAAAAAGAAATGGAAGGAAGTCTTTAACAGAATCACAGTTACTTGTGAGGGGAAAGCTGGTTGTGATTTGGACAAGTTACAGGGATTTCTGGGATGGACTACTTGACTTAGTTCTGTATCTTGACTTAGGTGACAATTACTTTATAAAATTTTATTAAGAAATAAACTTGTTTTGAACCATTATCTGTATGTTTTATTTTGTAATTAAAAAATAATGAGTAAATAAAATCAAAGCCAAAGCATGATGAATGAGTGGTAGCACAAAACCTCCCACCTATAACCACCCTTGTCTAGAGACCTACATTCAACTATTGTTCATAGAGGCTAGTCCCACCAGTGCACCTGTATTTTTAATACTAAAACACAATGGGCAAGGGAAGGTGTGCTCTTCTGCCTGAGGGCATACAGCAACTGTATCTTTAGGGAGTCAGAACAACTCAAAAAGTTTTTGTCTGCTGCACAATTCTCCCCTGTGCAAAGAGTTACACAAAATACTGCAATCATAAAAGCAGTTAATTAACAGCACTAATTGCGCTTGGGTAGTGACCAAGTTCAACTTGGAAACTTGGTGCTGCCAGCCAGAAATCAGTCTATTATGGGAATTGTCTCCTAGAATCATGTCGGTTTTCCCAGAGTAACTATGGGGAGAAGCGGTTAATGAGTCACCTGGGAGGTCACATCTCTTTCTGTAAATTACCATTTCCTTCCCCTACTTAAAAAAAAAAAAAAAGTGGCCATGAAGGCAAAAGAAAGCTCTTGAATAACAAGGAAAGCAAGTAGTAAAAATAACAGGAAAGGGAAAATTGCATTAACAATTACAGCACTGCAGTGTCCCTCAGCCTTTGAATAACTTCTTCTAACAGTATAAACTAACAAGGTTCTGGTCGATCAGACTCATTCTATGTATTCCAATTTGGGTCTAGGTTTGTAGTCAACCAAATAAATCAAACTGTTATGGTCACTCCAAGCCTTCTGAGCTAACACAGAACCATTGTTTAGTGTAATAGTATCATTAAATGTGACCCAATCCAACATTATTTTACTTCTATCCTAGTCCAACACCCTTAGGATCCATTCCCATACATATGTTACAGGTGTCTGTGGATACAAATATGTAAAATCTTAGTTATTTTGGAGTGTACTGTATCTTGTCATAGATTCCACTTTGTCCCTGACTCACTGGAGTTTTCTGGGACTTGAGCCTGACTATAGGACTACGAACAATGTGAAGAGGTGGGAACAGGCACTGATAATTGTCAGCAATCCCCTGTCTGGTAACCAACTCAGGAGAGGTCGTTATAGTTTTCAGATAAGCACAGACAAATCTCTTCAGATAGAAGAGGAAAATTCTTCCACCAGGAAGAATAATTTAGAAAACTTATGAATTCAAGTTTCCTTCTTTTATTAGAATCTGCCAATATTCCCCATCTTGATTTTCAAAGGTTTACCCCTTCCCAGCCAACCCATAACTTTAAGGGACAGTATGAGATTGTAAATTCAATTTACCTTGTAACTCAGCAAGCCACATATCAGGATTTCCCCCCCCTAAAATCCATGACCTTGCAGCTATAATAAAAGTATCTTTGAGGGCAATCACAGAGGCTTTCTGGTCCCTTACTTGGCCTTTAGATGGGAATTTAAAGCCTTGAACTCTCCCATTTTCTTTCCCCATGATCTCCAGACTACTATAAACAACCAACCAAACCCAGTATACTCCACGTTTTTACTGAATGATTCTGTAACAATGTCTTGATCATCCAAAGACTTGCCTCCTATCAACACTCAATTGCTAGTGTTTACAGGTGATAATTGATGTAATTGTTTTGCTACTGCATGGTAATGACTACCTATATCCCCTTTATTGCTGACAACAAGGTCATTAATACTTTTAAATCTAATCTGATCAGAAAACAAATTTCCAGAAATAGAAATAATATAAAACCAATTTAGAGAACTCATTCTCTTTTTTATTGTAATGTAATTGATGTATAAAATCACATTATTTTCAGGTGTACAACTTAATGATTCAATATTTGTATATATTGCAAAATGATCACAATAAGTCTAGTTAACATCACCACACACAGTTACTTTTTTATTATTTAGAGAGAGAGAAAAAGCGCAAGCTGGGGAGAGGGGCAGAGGGAGAGAGACAGAATCTGAAGCAGCCTCCACACTCAGCATGGACACAGGACTCGATTCCACAATCATTGGATCATGACCTGAACTAAAATCAAGAGTCAGGCACTCAACCGAGCCACCCAAGCACCACTTTTTAAATTTTAAAAAATTTTTATTTCTCATGGTTACATTTTTTGTTCTTGTGATGAGAATTATGATATATTCTCTTAGGAACTTTTAAATATACAATATGATTTTATTAACTATACTCACTATGCTATACATTTATATCCCCAGGACTTATTTTAAAACTGAAAGTTTGTACCTTTGACTACCTTCACCCATTTTGCCTACACTCCATCCCCCAACTCCCTGCTTCTGGCAACTGCCAATTTGTTCTCTGTATCTACAAGTTTGTTTATTTGTTAGATTCCACATATGCATGCATCATATTTGTCTCTGACTTATTTCACTTTACATAAATCCATGTTGTCACAAATGGCAAGATTCCCTTCTTTCTCATTGTTGAATGATATTCCATTGTGTATATATGTCACATGTTCTTTATCCATTTACCCTTTGATGAACACAGGTTGCTTCCATGTCTCAGCTGTTGTGAATAAGGCTGCAGTGAATATGGGAGTGCATATATCTTTTCAGTATTTTAGTATTTAGTATTTTATTTCCTTCAGTATAGATCCAGAAGTGAAATTGCTGGGTCACATGGCAGTTCTATTTTAAATCTTTTGAGGAAACCCTGTACTGCTTTCCATAGTGGCTGCACCAGTTTACATTCCCACTAACAATTCACACAGGTTCCCTTTTCTCCACATTCTTACCAACACTTGTTAGCACTCATATTTTTGAGGATAGCCATTCTAACAGGTGTGATAGGTCAGGTGTGAGATATCACAATGAGGTGATATCTCATTGTGGTTTTGATTTGTATTTCCCTCATGATTAGTAATGCTAGGCAGCTTTTTATGTGCCTGATGACCATTTGTATGCCTTCTTAGAAAAATATCTATTCAAATCCTGTGCCAATTTATCAGATTTTTTTTCTATTAAGTTCTGGGTTATTCATATACTTTGGATATTAACTCTTTATTAGATACATACGTTGCAAATGTTTTCTCCCATTTTGTAGGTTACCTTTTCATTTTTTTTCTTTTGCTGTAATGAGGCTTTTTGTTTGACACAGTCCCACTTAATTTTGCTTTGTTGCTTGTGCTTTTGCTATCATATACAGAAAATTGCTAAAAAGACTAATCAAGGAGCTTCTTCCCTATTTTTTTCTCCTAATTTTAGTGTCAGCCTTACATTTGAATCTTTAACCCACTTTGAGTTAATTTTTAGTATGGTGTAAGATAGGAGTCCAATATCACCTTTCTGCATGCGCTTCTTCAATTTTCCCAGCACCATGTGTTGGAAAGACTGTAATCATTTGCTTTATTTTGTTCACATCATACTTAGACCCAAAGTTAGGATACACAGAATGAAGCTGATTTGCCATAACGTCCTTAGTCTACTGTAGAAGATATTCGAAGGCTAAAGGGAGACTGTAATGCTGCTCACTCATTTCCAACCACGTTCCCCATGAAATCCACAGAATACTCCATCAAGACTAGAAGAAATAAAATCAGAAAGGAAGTTCTAGCATTATGGAAAAGGTGTAGGTCAAGAATGTCAGCACTGCCTTTAAACTTGGCTCCCTGAATTCAATAGGGCTGATGAGGTAATTAGGGTATCAGTGGCCAAGTGGCAGCACTTAATTGCCAGACATAATATGGGTGTGGTACCATAAGAAGCAACAGAACTAAAGCAATAATAAAATAGTTTTACCTGACAATACCTTTGGCATTAGATAATTAATCACAGTACCTCTAGAACTGAAAAAAGATGGGTAGCCTAATAAAAGCCTTATTTGATTTGTATGAACAGAAAATATTTCTATCTGGTCACCTGGTCACCAAGAATGTGACAAATAAAAGCAACAGAGATTCACATTGTCTCTACAATTTCCAGACTTTAGCCACTTGACAAATACAGGACTCTTTGAATAAAAAAAAGACTGGATCTCTTTGAAGAAGGACCTAGTACAGGGTAAAAAGAAATACACTGTAAATATTTGTCATTGCTTTTATTAAAGCTAGGATCATTTACCAGACTGAATGTACATTGGGGAAGGAGAAATAACGAGACTTCTGGAGAATTTCTGGACTGTAACTCTGAATTTACACTATTTCTGGACACTAAAATACTACTGTGGTCCACCAGTCAGAGGAGGGCCTACTGGAGATGAAGTGAGGGGAATTTTGCTTGGTTCTATCTCACAGTGGGCCCAGCAGGTCCTAACCCTTTTGGGTTATTTCAGGAGTCCTAATATTCATAGTTGGAATAGACATACATGGCAAATGGAAGAATATTTGCATTGGTTCTCTGATACATGTGATATGAACTATTATAGTATCAGTGGTATAGTGTAAGCCACTACTACTGTCTCTTCATACCAAAAGAGAAAACTAGACACAAAACCAAATTCCTGGAGCAGCTTCAAGGATTAGTGACATCATCATGGACTTGAAAGATATAAGACAGGTGATTCCTAACATATCCTTATTAAAATCACCTATGAGCCTGTGCAGAAGTCAAAGGATCTTAATGAAATACTTTGTCAACTCACAAAAGTGGTGATTTAATTGCAGCTTCTTTACCAGATGCATTTAACTGTCCTGATACCTGGTAGGTAGCTATTAATGTAGCAAAGAGTTTTTTTTTCTCTATACCTATTAGCAAAGATCATAAACAGTTTGCTTCCAGCACCCAGAACCAAAAACAAACCTTCACTGTCCTATGCTAGAGTATACCAGAATTCCAAGTCCTATGTCATAATCTAATCTGCAAGGAACTTCATTTCTTCTCTATTCCAAATAATATCACCATGGCTCACTATATTGTTAGTCTGACAACTGGACCAGAGCAAGAAGTAGCAGCTACTCTAGATACCTTGGTAAGATATACATGTATATCATAGAATGGAAAATAAATCTCATAAGTATTCATGGGCTGTCACGGCAGTAAAATTTCTAGGAGTATAGTGGTCTGGGGACGGCCAAGATATCTTATACAAAGTGGACAAGTTGCTGTATCTTGTGCTGCTGCATCTACCACAAACAAAGAGGCACAATTTTCTGTGTGACTTAATATTTCGGAGGTAACATATGCCTCATTTTGGCATAATATTCCAATCTAATAACCAAGTAACTCAAAATATTTCCAGTTTTGGACAGGGCATAGAACCAGAGAAGGCTTTACAGCAGCTTCAGACTATTTTGAAAGCCTCTCTGACATTTGGTCTCTCTGATCCAGCAAATACTACAAAGAATGTATAACATATAGGATCACTGAATGATGCCTTTGGAGGTTCCCTATGGGTGAATCATAACCTCAGACCTTTAGACTTTGGGAGCACCCACATACCATCTTCTACAGATACTCAATATACTTTTGAGAAAGAACTGTTAGCTTGCTTCTAGGCTCCAGTAGAGACTGAACAGTTGAACAAGTGTCACCAAATGCGATGCAATCTGAGCTTTCCACCATTGTATGGATATACCAGTTTATGCATCCACATATTTAAAGGTATATTGCTTGCTTTCGGTGTGGACAATTGTTAATAAAGCTCTATAACCAGCCATTGCATGTTTTTGTGTGGACATAAGTTTTCAACTCATTTGGGGAAATACCAAGTAGCATGACTGCTAGATAGTACATTAAGAGTATATGTAGTTTCGTAAGAAACTGCCAAACTGTCTTCCAAAGCAGCCGTACCATTATGCATACTTACTAACAAAGAATGGGAGGCCTCACAAACATTTGGTGTCACAAATGTTTTGGATTTTAGCCATTCTAATAGGTATGTAGTGGCATTACACTGTCTTATTTTACAGTTCCCTAATGATGATGTTGAGCATCTTTTTACAATCATTTTCTTACCTTTCCTAGCTCATAATTTATTATGTTTACTCTTTTCCCAGCTTAATTGAAGTCTAAATGAAATATAAAATTGTATATATGTAAGCAGTACGACATGGTATTTTAATATACACGTACACTATGAAATGATTACCATGATCAATATTAACATGTCACCTCAGTTACCTTTGTATATGTGTGTGCGTGTGTGTGAAGAGAACGCTGAAGTTATACTCACCCTGTTAGTAAATTTCATTTATATAATACAAGATCATTAACTACAGTCAACTTGCTGTATATTAGAACTCCAAGACTTATTCGCCCTAAATAACTCGAACTTTGCTCCATTTGACCAACATCTGCCCATTTCTCCTATTCCCTGTATCTTGGAAACTGTTGGTTCTTCTTCTATTGGTTCCAAGTTTTAGATTCCACATATAAGTGAGATCATATAGTATTTCTTTCTGTGTCTGGCTTATTTCACTTAACATAATAACCTCCTGGTTCATCCATGTTGTCATAATATTCCATTCTCTGTGTCACATTTTTGTTACCTACTCATCCGTCAAAACTTTCCATATCTTGGCTACTGTGAATAATGCTGCAATAAACATGGGAATGCTGTTGTCTCTTCAAGATACTTATAGTTCTATTTTTAATTTTTAAAGAACTTCCATACTGTCTTCCATGATGGCTATAGCAATTTACATTCTTACCAACAACATACAAGAGTACCTTTTGTCTACATTCTTAAAAACACTTGTCTTTTGCCTTTTTTGTATTAGCCATTCTAATAAGTGTGAAGTGATACATCATTGTGGTTTTCGTTTGCATTTCACAGATGATTAGTGATATCAACCATCTATTTATATACTTGCTGATGATTCGTAAGTCTTCTTTTCAGAAATATCTGTTTAAGACATTTGTTCATTTTTTAATCAAGTTATTTATTTTCCACCTGTTGAGCTGTAGGTGTTTCTTACGTATTTGGATGGATATTAACCCCTTGTCAGAGTTTGCAAGTATTTTTGTCCCATTCCATGAGTTGTCTCTACAAACTGCTGATTGCTTTCTTCACTGTGCAGAAGCTTTTTAGTTTGATACAACCCCGTTTGTCTATTTTTGTCTTTACTGCTTTTGCTGTTGGTATCATATTTTTCAAAAACACACCTAGACCAATGTCAAGAAGCTTTTCCATATCTTTTCTTTTAGCACTTGTCCTAGTTTCAGTTTATGCTTTAAGTCTTTAATTAATTTTGCATGTTGTTGGGTTTTTTTTGGTATAAGATGTGAAACAAGGATCTCATTCTTCTGCATGTGATATCCAAATTTTCCAACACCATTTATTAAAGTGTCCTTTACTTATTGTGTATTCTTGTGGCTTTGTCAAAGATTAGTTGACCATATATCTATGCTTTTATTTCTGGGCTCTCTATTCAGTTGGTCCATTTTCCTGTTTCTATGTCAGTACCATACTGTTTTGATTACTATAGATGTGTAATATAGTTTGAAATCAGGCAATGTGATGCCTCCAGCTTTGTTCTCCTTGCTCAAGTATGCTTTGGCTATTCAGGATCTTTTGTGGTTCCACACAAATTTTAGGTTTTTTTTTTTTTCCTTTTCTGTGAAAAATGCCATTGGAATTTTGGTAGCATTGCATTGAATGTACAGATCACTTTAGGGAATATAAATATTTTAACAATATTAATTTTTCCAATCTATGAACATGTGATATTTTTCCATTTTATTTGTGTCTTCAGTTTCTTTCATCATTGACTTAATAGTTTTCAATGGACAGATCTTTCCTCTTCTTGGTTAAATTTATTCCTAAGTACCTCATATTGTTTGATGCTATTGCAAACAGTTTAATTTCTTTTTTAAATACTTGTTAGTGTATAGAAATGCAAGTGATTTGGGTAAGTTCATTTTGTATCCCACAACTTTATTGAATTCATTTATTACTTCTAATGGGTTTTTTTGGTGGAGTCTTTAGAGTTTTCTCATATTATATCATGTCATCTGCAAATGGAGACAGTTTTACTTCTTTTCCGATTTGGATGCACTTTGTTTTTCTTGTTTAATTGCCCTGGCTTAACTATGTCAAATAAAAGTGGCAAGACAGCATCCGTGTCTTATTCCTGATCTTAGAGGAAAAACTTTCAGCTTTCCATTATTGAGTATTGTATTACGTGTGGTTTTGTTGTATATGGCCTTTATTATATTAAGTTATATTCCTTCCATGCCTAGTTTATCACCTTTATTATGAAAGGATATTTTTCAAATCCTTTTTCAGTATCTATTGAGATGATATGTTTTTTATCCTTCATTCTGGTAATATATGTCACATTTATTGACATGCATAGATTGAACCATCCTTGAATCCCAGAAATAAATCCCACCTGATTATGGTATATAATTTTTTAATGTGCTGTTGAATTTTGTAGACTAGCATTTTGCTGAGGGTTTTTACATGTATATTCGTAAGAAATATTGGCCTATAATTTTCTTTTCTTGTAATGTCATGGTCTAGCTTTGGTATCAGAGTAATGCTGTCCTAGTAGAATAAATTCCGAGTATTCACTAGTCTTCAACTTTTTAAAATAGTTTGAAAAGGACTATTAATTTTTCTTAAAATATTTGGTAGAATTAACCAGTGAAGCCATCTTAACCTGGGATTTTGTTGTTGGAAAGTTTTTGATTACTGATTTAATCCCCTTTCTCATTATTAGTCTATTCAGATTTTGTATTTCTTTTTGATTCAGTGTTGGTAGATCACATGTTTCTAGAAATTTGTCTATTTCTTCTAGGTCATCCAATTTGTGGGTATATCATTTTTTATAGTAACCACTGTCATCCTTTGTATTTTTGTGGTATCATTTTTTGTGTCCTCTTTCATTTGTAATTTTACTTGTGTCTTTTTTTTTCTTAATACCCTAGCAAAAGTTTTCTCCATTTTGTTTATCTCTGCAAAAATCAGCTCTTAATTTCATTGATCTTCTCTATCGTTTTTCTACTCTGTATTTATTTCTATTCTAATCCTTTATTATTTCTTTCCTTATGCTAATTTGGGCTGGGTTTGTTCCTTTTCTAGTTCCTCAATATGCAAATTTAGGTTGTGATTTTGAGATCTTTCTTTTTTCTTAACATGGACACTTATCATTATAAACTTTCCTCTTGGAACTGTTTATGTGCATCCTGTAAGTTTGGTTATCTTGTGTTTTATTCTTTTTCTCTCAATTTATTATTTTCCTTATGATACTTTTTTGCTTCCCTTTTACTTCTTTCATGCATTGGCTGTTTCCTAGGGTGTTGCTTAATTTCCACAGATTTGTGAATTTCCAAATTTTCCTTCTGTTATTATAGTTTCATACTATTGTGGTCAGATAGGATACTTGAGGGGCACCTGGGTGGCTCATTCAGTTAAGTGTCTGACTCTTGGCTGCAACTCAGCTCATGATCTCATGGTTCATGCCCCACATTGGGCTCTGCGCTCACAGCACAGAACTTGCTTGGGATTCTCTTTCTCCTCTCTCTGCTCCTCCCCGACCCTCTTTCTCAAACTTAAAAAAAGAAAAGATACTTGAAATTGTTTCAATCTTATTGAAATTTAAGGACTTGTGGGGCACCTGGCTGGCTCAGGCAGTGGAGCATGCAACTCTCGGTCACAGGGTTGTGGATTCAAGCCCCACACTGGGTGTAGAGATTACTTAAAAACAAAATCTTAAAAAATTTTTGTTGACTAGTTTGGGGGTTTAACATATGATCTGTCCTGGAGAAAGTTATGTGTACATTTGAGAACAATGTGTACTGTGCTGCAGTTGTATGGGAATTTCTGTACCTGTGAGATCCCTGTGGTCTATACTGTTGTTCAAATTCACTGCCTTATTTATTTAGAACTGAGCGATCTACACATTGCTCAGGATAGGGTACTGAACTCCCTGACTTTTATTGTATTGCTGTATATTTCTCACTTTATATCTCTCAATATATCCTTTATGCATGTAGGTGATCTGATGTTGGGTGCATATATATTTACAACTGTTATATCCTATTAATGAATTGACTCTTTCACCATAATATAATGACCATTTTTGTCTCCTTTGATAATTTTTAAGCCTATTTAATCTGAAATAATAAGTATTCCTGTGTTCTTTTCATTATCACTAATGTGAAATATCTTTCTCCATCCTTTGTATTTCAGCCTATGTGTGTCTTTAAAACTAGTCTCTTCAGGAAACCATCAAAACCCTAGAGGAGTGGGGCGCCTGGGTGGCGCAGTCGGTTAAGTGTCCGACTTCAGCCAGGTCACGATCTCACAGACCGTGAGTTCGAGCCCCGCGTCAGGCTCTGGGCTGATGGCTCAGAGCCTGGAGCCTGTTTCCGATTCTGTGTCTCCCTCTCTCTCTCTCTGCCCCTCCCCCATTCATGCTCTGTCTCTCTCTGTCCCAAAAATAAATAAACGTTGAAAAAAAATTAAAAAAAAAAAAACCCTAGAGGAGAAAGCAGGAAAAGACCTCTCTGACCTCAGCCGCAGCAATCTCTTACTTGACACATCCCCAAGGCAAGGGAATTAAAAGCAAAAATGAACTACTGGGACCTTATGAAGATAAAAAGCTTCTGCACAGCAAAGGAAACAACCAACAAAACTAAAAGGCAACCAACGGAATGGGAAAAGATATTTGCAAATGACATATCGGACAAAGGGTTAGTATCCAAAATCTATAAAGAGCTCACCAAACTCCACACCCAAAAAACAAATAATCCAGTGAAGAAATGGGCAGAAAACATGAATAGACACTTCTCTAAAGAAGACATTCAGATGGCCAACAGGCGCATGAAAAGATGCTCAACGTCGCTCCTCATCAGGGAAATACAAATCAAAACCACACTCAGATATCACCTCACGCCAGTCAGAGTGGCCAAAATGAACAAATCAGGAGACTATAGATGCTGGCGAGGATGTGGAGAAACGGGAACCCTCTTGCACTGTTGGTGGGAATGCAAATTGGTGCAGCCACTCTGGAAAACAGTGTGGAGGTTCCTCAGAAAATTAAAAATAGACCTACCCTATGACCCAGCAGTAGCACTGCTGGGAATTTACCCAAGGGATACAGGAGTACTGATGCATAGGGCCACTTGTACCCCAATGTTTATAGCAGCACTCTCAACAATAGCCAAATTGTGGAAAGAGCCTAAATGTCCATCAACAGATGAATGGATAAAGAAATTGTGGTTTATATACACAATGGAGTACTACAGGGCAATGAGAAAGAACCAAATATGGCCCTTTGTAGCAACATGGATGGAACTGGAGAGTGTGATGCTAAGTGAAATAAGCCATACATATAAAGACAGATACCATATGGTTTCACTCTTATGTGGATCCTGAGAAACTTAACAGAAACCCATGGGGGAGGGGAAGGGAAACAAAAAAAGTTAGGTTGGGAGAGAGCCAAAGTATAAGAGACTCTTAAAAACTGAGAACAAACTGAGGGTTGATGTGGGGGGTGGGAGGGAGGGGAGGGTGGGTGATGGGTATTGAGGAGGGCACCTTTTGGGATGAGCACTGGGTGTTGTATGGAAACCAATTTGACAATACACTTCAGATATTGAAAAAAAAAACTAGTCTCTTGTAGGCAGAATTTATTTGGATCATGTTTTTTATACATTCAGTTATTCTATATCTTTTTACTAGAGATTTTAATCCATTTACGTTTAAAATAATTATAGATGAGAACTTATTATTGCCACTTTTCTGTTTTGTATTTCCTTTGTTTCTTTCTACCCACTGTCTTCCTTTATTATTTGATAGCTTTTTTGCAGTGGTATGCTTTGATTCCTTTCTCTTTATATTTTGTGTATCTGCTGTGGGTTTTTGTGTTTACAAAGAGACTTATATAACACATCTTATAGTCCATTTTAAGCTGATAACAAATTAACTTTGATTACATACAAAACTTCTACACTTTTTTTCTGGTGTATACATAACATTTATTGTGGTAAAATATACAAAAAAAATACATTTACCTGCCATTTTGAAGTGTACAATTCAATGGCATCAAGCACATTCACACTGTGGTACAACACTCCCCACTATCCATTTTGAGAATTTTTTCATGATCCCAAGCTGAAACTTTTTATTCATTGACAATAACTTCTCATTACCCCTCCCATAGTTTCTGGTTACCCCTGCCCATCCCATACATATTTTATGATAGTGATTTGACAATTTACATCTTTTGTGTATCCATTAAATTATTGTACTTATTTTTATTATTTTTGTCTTTTTACTTTTATGAAAGGGTTGAAAGTGATTTATATACCACCATTATAGTTTACACACCACCACTATAGTATGGGCATATTCTGTATTTTAGTATATATCTACCTTTACCAGGGAGTTCCATACTTTTTTTATCTCATGAATTAGCATCCTACACTTGATCTTAGCCAAAAGACTGACAAGAAATCATGAATTAATACCCTTTTGTTTCAGTCTGAAGAAGTACCTTTATAGCATTTTTTATAAGGCAGAACTGGTGGTGATGAATTCAAGCTTTGGGGAAACCTTTCTCTCCCCTTCATTTATACAGGTGATATTTGCTAGGTATAGCATTCTTGTTTGGATTTTTTTTTTCTTTCAGCATTTTGAATATATTCCACCACGAACCACCCCTTCCCCGCAAGGTTTTAGCTGAAAAATTCACTGACAGTCATATGGTGGCTCCATTGTATGAGTCATTTTTTTCTTGCTGCTTTAAAAATTCTCTTTGTCTTTGACTTTTGACAATGTGGTTATAATGCATCTCATTGTAAATGTTTTTAATTTCAACCTATTCAGAGTACTTTGAGTCTCATGATTGTGGATATCCATTTCCTTCCCCAGATTTAAGAAGTTTTCAGACAATATTTCTTTAAATAAGCTTTTTGTCTCTTCTCTCTCCCTCCCTCTCTTTACTCCTCTCATCTTTCTCCTCCTTTTCCTCTTTGTTTAGCTCCCATAATGTATATATTAGTTCACTTGATGGAGTCCCATAGTCCCTTAAGCTTTCTTTACTCTTTTTCCTTCTTTTTTTCTTTTTGCTCCTCTGACTCAGTAATTCCAAATGACTTGTCTACAAGTCACTGATACTTTCTTCTGTTTGATCTATTCTACTTTTGAACCCCATCCATGATTTTTTCAGTTATCATATACTTAAGCTCCAGTATTTTTGTTTTTTCAATTCATATCTACTTCCATGCTAATATTTGCATTTTATTAATGCAGAGCTTTCCTGATTTCATTTAGTTGTCTATCCTGTTCTCTACCTAATGAGCTTCTTTAAATGATTGTTTTGAATTTGTTAGGCAATCTACAGATCTCCATTTCTTTTGGATTGGTTACTGGAGACTTTTTGTCCTCATTGGACTGTGTCATATTTCATGATTCTTCATGTTCCTTGTAGGTTTGCTTTGTTTTCTTCATTTAGAGAATCCACTTTCTTTCCCAGTCTGTACGGACTGATTTTGACTGGGAGAGACCTTCACTAGTCAGCAGTGCTCAAAGTGAAGCAAGAGAGAGACCAATCCATTATAGCATGTGTTAGGACTGGAGGAAAGCATCAGTTCTGTGCTTTTCCCAATCTCACAGAACAATTCCAGCTATAACAGCACATCTACCCCTTTCCTTTTTTGCTAGTGGATCCAGAAAACTGAGCTTTTCCATTTTTTACCATTTGATATAAGTGAGATAGAAATTGGCTCCACAAACAGCACTCTGAATTTCCGGGGATTGGGCCCCCTTTGTTTCTTTCCTTTCTTCCTAGAAGAAAAACCTCAGTTCTGTGCTCATTTACAATCTCAAAGAGCATCAGCATCAGCTGTAACTGAATGGCCTTACCTTTTCTATGTTCTGAGCAGTCCCAAAGGACCAGGCTCTGCAGGTTGTTCAGTCCTCAGCATAAGGTGAGACAGGATCTGGCTGTGTTATGGGCCATAGGACAAGTCTCCATAGATTTAAAAGCATTCAAATCATACAAAGTAGGTTACTGATTACAATGAGAATCAACTAGAACCAATAACAGAATTATATCTGGAAATTTTCCCTGGGAATTATAACCTGTGTGTTAAAGAAATTTAAATTGTTAAAGAAATTACAAATAAAATTAGGAAACATTTTGAGCTGAATCAAAACAAAACAAGATCTATAGAAATTTATATATGTAGTTAAGGAAGTGTTTAAAAGGTAATTAATGGAACTAAATACCTATATTAGAAAGGTATCAGATGAATGACTATGGTTTCTACCTAAAGAAAGGAGAAAAGGGTCAGGGAAGATGGCAGCAGAGTAGGGGGACCTTAGGCTCATCTCATGCCACAAATACAACTAGATAACTATCAAAGCATCCTAAATAGCCCAAAATTGACCTGAAGACTGGCAGAACAAACTCCACAACTCAAGGTAGAGAAGAAGCCACATCAAACAAGGTAGGAAATGCAGAGACATGGTTTGAGAGATAAACAGATCATGGGTGCTGCAGAAGGGCAAGAGACAGACTAGCCCATAAGGAAGCACAGGGGGAAAACAAATCCCCATAGCAATCAGCTTGGAAAGGCACAGGGGCTGAATTTCATGAGTTCTTGCAACCAGCAGGGCTTAAAGCTTTGAGTTTTAAAGGTCAGTGGGTAGGGCTGGGATAGAGCTCAGAGGACAACGTACCCTTCTGGGAGAAAATTCAAGATGCTGATATACAGCATGAAAATAGTGATATGAAGAATGCCTGGTGCACACAGTGAGGTGCTCTGTCTCAGAGCACATCCCAAACAGGCAGCATTCACAGAGAGACCCCTCTAAATATAAAGGAACTGGCAAGTACCATTTCCCTCTCCTACCCCTCAGCATAAGCACAGGACCACCTGCAGGAATGAGCACAGTGCTGAAACATGCTACCTAACTTGCTTACACCAAGTCCTGCCATTCCCCACCCACCCACCCAATCTAGTGGAATTGTCCCTCTTAGTGACACTTGCCTTAATCTCAGCTCAGGAAGCCACTCCTCCAGAAGACCAGCCAAAACCCCTACTAACACTGCATCTCCCAACTTGGGAATTTTTCAGAGCCTCAGCTCTAATGGTGTTGTGGACAGATATCATTTCACAAACAGACCAGAGGAGACCTACTTAAAATGTGGCACATTCAGTCGAGGGACCACATACTCCACACAAGAAGTAAAGAGAGCCTCTGCAGACAACAGACCTGAAGTGGCCAGAACAAAGCTGCAGAGTACACACAGCACACATTGGAGACATTCTTAGAAGTACTAAGCACTGAAGAACAGGGGGTACCTCTCAACAGGGCACCACGGGACCTCTTATTCATAAACAGGAGACATAGTGACCTTCTCAAGAACAGGAGACATAGTGACCATCCTAACCACAGACAGGCAGAGAAACTTAGGCAAAACGAAAAGACAGAGAAATTTATCCCAGATGAAAGAACAGGACAAAGCCATGGTCAGAAATCTAAATGAAACAGATATAAGTAACATACGTGAGAAAGAATTTAAAGTAATGATTATAAGGATACTCACTGGACTTGAGAAAAAAGTGGAAGATATACGCGAGACCCTTAACATAGAGATAAGGAATAAAATAGAAAAGATAAAGGGCTCAATAAATGGAAGTGAGAAACACTCTTGATGGAATGAACAGAAGGGTGGGAGAAGCAGAGGAATGAAATAGTGACATAGAAAAGAGTAATGGAAAGTAATCAAGCTGAACAAAAGAGAGTAAAAGAATTATTCAAAACAAGAACAGACTTTAGGTACTCAGGGACTCCATCAAACATAATAACACCTGTATTATAGGAGTCCCAGAAGAAGACAGAGAACAGAGGGAAAAAATTAATTTGAATAAATAATAGCTGAAAACTTTCCTAATGTAAGAAAGTAAATATCCAACCAGATCCCGGAGGCACAGAGAATTTCCATCAAAATCAACAAAATCAGACTGACATCAAGACATAATTAAAATTGCAAAATATAGTGATAAAAAAAACCTTAAAAGCAGTAAGACAAAAGAAGTCATTAATTTACAAGGGAAAATCCATTAGACTAGCAGAATATTTTTCAACAGAAACTCTCCAAGCCAGAAGGGAATGGCATGATATGTTCAGCGTGCTGAATGAGAAAATTTTACAGCCCAAAACACTCTTGATAGCAAGGCTATCATTCAGAATAGAAGGAAACATAAAGAGTTTCCGAGACAAACAAAAACAAATGGAGTTAATGTCCACTAAACTAACCCTGTAAGAAATATTCAAGGGGACACTGAGTGGAAAGGACAAACCAAAAGGGACAGTATAAAAGTAGGAAACACAACAGCAGCAAAAATGATTATTTCTGTAAAAAAATCAATCAAGAAACTCACCAAAAAAAAGGGTATTAAATATAATAACATACACCTAAAACATGGAGAGGAGAGGAGAGAAGAATGGATTCAAACTTAAATGACATCAACTTAATATAGGCTGCTATATGCAGAAATCATATACAAAACTAATGATAACCATATATCAAAACCACTAATAAACATGCAAAGAATAAAGAGAAATAAATCCAAATCTATCACTAAAGAAAATCAGCAAAACATGACAAGATAAAGGCAAGAAAGGATCAGAGACAATCTTCAAAACCAACCACAAAACAAGTAACAAAATGGCAACAGATACATACCTATCAATAATTACTTTGAATATGAATGGATGAAATGTTCTAATCAGAAGACATATGGTGACAAAATGGATTAAAAAATAAAACAAGATTCCTCTATATGCTGCCTACAACAGACTCATGTTAGACCTAAAGACACTTACTGAATGAAAGTGAGAGGAACAAAAAATGTCTATCACACAAATGGATTATCAAAGAAATCCAGAATAGCAATGCTTATTTCAGACAAAATACCCTTTATTTCTATGATTTTTCTTTGGCTGTGTACTGTATACTTTATTGATGGTACAATGCAAGGTGGAGCTCCACAATCCCCTCCTTTTCTTCAAGGACTCTTGGATGGAAACTGTGGAGGTCAAGAGATATTCAGTGTGTTGAGGGATGAGTTGGGACAAAGACTCCCCTGCATCTGAGAGCCTTTCTCTTCCTGTTGCTCTTGCTGGGGCTGGTGGTCCAGGGGGCTCTTACTCCTTGAAGGCCATGTGGGTGATAATGTCTACCACCCAGTCACTGTAGCCAAATTCATCATCATACCAGGAAATGAGCTTGACAAAGTAGTCACTGAAAGCAAGGCCAGCCCCAGAATCAAAGGTGGAAGAGTGCATGTCACTATTAAAGTTGATACTCAGTGTAGCCCAGGATGCCCTTCAAAGAGCCTTCTAATGCCTGCTTCACAACCTTCTTGATGTCATATTTGGCAAGTCAAATCTATGACTGACATGCCAGAAAGGTTCCCATTCAGCTCAGGGATGACCTTGCCTACAGCCTTGGTGGTGTCAGTAGAAGCAGGGATGATATTATGGGCAACCCTTCAGCCATCACATCACAGCTTCCCAAAGTGGCAGTCCATGGTCTTTTGGGTGGCAATGATGGCATGGGCTGTGGTCACATGTCCCTCCACGATGCCAAAGTTGTCATGGGTGACCTTGGTCACAGAGGTCAAGCAGTTAGTGGTGCAGGAGGCATTGCTGACAATCTTGAGGGAGTTATCATACTTCTCATGGTTCACGCCCATCACAAACATGGAGGCATCAGCAGAAGGGACAGAGATGATGACTCCTTGGGCCCCACCCTTCTAATGATCCCCAGCCTTCTCCATGGTGGTAATGACCCTAGTGGACTCCACAACATACTCAGCACCAGATTCATCCCATTTGATATTGGCAGGATCTCACTTCTGAAAAATGAAGATGAGCTTTCCATTGATGACAAGTGTCCTGTTCTCAGCCATGACTGTGCCATGGAACTTGCCAAGGGTGCAATCATAGGAGAACATCAGGAACATGTAGACCATGTAATGGAGGTCAATAAAGGAGTCACTGATGGTGACAATATCCACTTTTCTAGAGTTAAAAGCAGCCCTGGTAACTAGGCACCTAATACACCCAAATCCATTTATTATGACCTTCTCCATAATTTCTCAGGGACACTGCTGGCACTACACCAGAAGAAGCAGCTTTCTGTTGAACATGGAGGAGCAGAGAGCCCAGACAAAAAAGACTTTTAAATCAAAAACTATAACAGGAGACAAGAACACTGTATAATAATAAAGGGGACATTCCAACAAGAAGTATAACAATTATAAATATTTATACACCCAAGTTGGAAGCACCCAAATATATAAAATAGTTAATAACAAATGTAAAGGAAATAATAATAATACAATAACAGTCCTGACTTTAACACCCCACATACAATAAGGGACAGATCATCTAAACAGGTTGTGAACAAGGAAACAATGGCTGTGAATGACACACTGGAACAATTAGACTTAATAAACATACACAGAATATTCCATCCTAAAACAGAATACACATTCTTTTCAATTGCACATGGAACTATCTCAAGAATAGATCATATATTAGGTCACAAAACAAACTCAAGAAAGTCAAGAAGACTAAAGTCATACCATGTGTCTTTTCTGACTACATCCCTATGAAACTAGAAGTCAACCACAAAAAATATATCCAGAAAGAACACAAATACATGGCAGTTAAATAACCCAATGAATGGGTCAACCAGGAAATCAAAAAACAAATTAAAAAGCACATGGAAAGAATTAAAATGAAAACACTACAATTCAAAACCTCTGGGATACAGCAAAGCAATTCTAAGAGGGAAGTTAATAGCAATACAAACCTATCTCAAGAAACAAGAAAAATATCAAATAAACAACCTAATTTTGCACATACAGTAGCTAGAAAAAGAACAACAAAACCTAAAACCAGCAGAAGGAAGGAAATAATAAAGATTAGAGCAGAAATAAATGATATAGAAACAATCAAACAAACAAACAAAAACACAACAAATCAATAAAACCTGGAACTGGTTCCTTAAAAATAAATAAAAATAATTGATAAACCTCTAGCCAGACTTATCAAAAAGAAAAGGACTCAAATAAAACCAAAAATGAGAGAGGAGAAATAACAACCAACACCACAGAAATACAAATAATTATAAGATAATATGAAAAACTATATGCCAAAAACTGGACAATCTAGAAGAAATGGATAAATTCCTAAAAAATGTATAAACTACCAAAACTGAAACAGGAAGAAATAGAAAACTTGAGCAGATCAACGATCAGCAAACAAACTGAATCAGTAATTAAAAAAAAAAAATCCAACAAACAAAAGTCCAGGATCCAATGGCTTCACAAGCAAATTCCACCCAACATTTAAAAGGCGAAAGATTTATACAATCTGAAGAGAAACCAGAGTATTCCACCCAACATTTAAAGAGTTCATACCTATTCTTCTAAAACTGTTCCAAAAAATAGAAAAGGAAGGAAAACTTCCAAATTCATTCCATGAGGCCAGCATTACCCTGATACCAAAACCAGATAAAGATACCACTCAAAAAGAGACCTATAGATATCCCTGATGAACACAGATGCAAAAATTCTCAATAAAATACTTGCAAGTTGAATCCAACAACACATTAAAAAATCATTCACCACAGTCCAGAGGGATTTATTTCTGGGTTGCAAGGGTGGTTCAATATCTGTAAATTAATCAACATGATACACCACATTAATAAAAGAAAAGTGAAGAACATTATGATCATTTCAATAGATGCTAAAAGAATCCATTCATGATAAAAATCCCTCAACAAAATAGATTAGAGGAAACATACCTCAACAGAATAAAGGCCATACATAAACTCAGAGGTAATACCATCCTAAATAGGAAAAAATTGAGAGCTCTTCCTCTACAGTCAGGAACAAATAGGGATGCCCATACTCAACACTTTTATGCAACATAGTAATGGAAGTCTTAGCCATAGCAGTAAGATAGCAAAAAGAAATAAAAGCATCCAAATCAGCAAGGAAGAAGTAAAACTTTCGCTATTTGTAGAAGACAGTATACTGTGTATAGAAAACCTGAAAGATTCCACCAAAAAGCTGCTAGAACTGACAGATGGATTCAGTAAAGTTTCAGGATACAAAAATCAATGTGCAGAAATCTGTTGCATTTCTATACACCCATTATGAAGCAGGAGAAGGAGAAATTAAGGAATCAATTCCATTTACAATTGCACCAAAAACCATTAACATACCTAGGAATGAACCTAACCAAAGGGGCGACAGACCTATAATCCGAAAATTGTACAAGACTTGTGAAAGAAATTGAAGAAGACACAAAGAAATGGAAAAGCACCCCATGCTCATGGACTGGAAGAACAAATATTGTTAAAATCTCTATACTATCCAATACAATCTACACATTTACTGCAGACCCTATCAAAATACCAATAGCCTTCTTCACAGAACTAGAAGAAACAACTCTAAAATTTGTATGGAACCACAAAAGACCGTGAATAGCCAAAGCAATATTGAAAAAGAAAAGCAAAGCTGGAGGTATCACAATTCTGGACTTCAAATTATATTACAAAGCTGTAGTAATCAAAACCTTATGGTACTAGCCCAAAAATATACATGTAGATAAATAGAACAGACTAGAAAACCCAGAAAGAAACCCACAACTATATAATCAATCTTCAACAAAGCAGGAAAGAATATCCATGGGAAAAAGTCCCTTCAACAAATAGTGTTGCTAAAACTCAACAGCTACCTGCAAAAGAATGGAATTGGACCACTTTCTTACACCAGACACAAAAATACATTCAAAATTGATGAAAGACCTAAATGTAAAACCTGAAACCACCAAATTCTAGAACAGAATGCAGCCATTAACTTTTTTGACATCAGCCACAGCAACTTCTTTCTGGACATGTCTCCTGAGGCAAAGGAAACAAAAGCAAAAATAAACTATTAGGACTACCTCAAAATAAAAAGCTTTTTCACAATGAATGAATCGAAAAAACTAAAAGGAAACCTATGGAATGGGAGAAGATATTTGTAAATGACATATCCAATAAAGGGTTAGTATCCAAAATATATAAAGAACTTATCAAACTCAATACCCAAAAAACAAATAATTCAGTTAAAAGGTGGGCAGAAGACATGAACAGACATCTCTCCAAGAATACACAGAGATGCCAAACAGACACATGAAAAGATGCTCATCATCATTTATCATCAGGGAAATGCAAAACTACAATATCACCTCACATCTGTCAAAATGGCTAAAATCAACAATACAAGAAATAACAGGTATTGGCAAGGATTTGGAAGAAAAAAAGGAATACTCATGCATCGTTGGTTGGAATGCAAACTGGTACAGTCACTCTGGAAAATAATATGGAGGTTCCTCAAAAAGTTAAAAATAGGGGCATGTGAGTGGTTCAGTTGGTTTAGCACTCGTCTCTTGATTTCATTGTAGGTCATGATCTACCAGTTCATGAGATCGAGCCCTGTGTTGTGCTCTTCACTGAGAGCACAGAATCTGCTTGGGATTCTCTCTCCCTCTATGCCCCTCCCCCACTAATGTGTGTGCACCCACTCTCAAAATAAATAAACTTTTTTAAAAAGTTAAAAATAGAACTACCCTATCATCCAGTAATCACATTACTGCGTATTTCCCCCAACGAATACAAAAACACTAATTGAAAGTGATACATGAACCCCTCTGTTTATAATAGCATTATTTACAATAGCCAAGATATAGAAGCAGCCCAAGTATCCATGGATTGATGAACAGGTAAAGAAGATGTAATATACATATATAGGAGTATTACTCATCTGTAAAAGAGAATGAAATCTTGCCATTTGCAACAACATGGACGGAGCTAGACAGTAGAATGCTAGGTGAAAAAAATTAGTCAGAAAAGACAAATACCATATTTCACTCATATGTGGAATTTAAGAAGCAAAACAAATGAGCATATGGAAAAAAGAGAGAGAGAAATCAAGAAATATACTCTTATTTATAGAGAACTGATGGTTACCAGTGGGGAGGAGGTTGGGGGTATGGTTAAATAGGTAATGGCAATTAAACAGTGCACTTATGATGAACACCAGGTGATGTATGTAACTGTTGAATCACAATAACATACATCTGAAACTAACAACACAGCTAATTGGGATTAAAATAAAAAATTAAAATAAATAATTAGAAAGTAGAAAAGGCAAATTAAAAACAAATAAAGAAGAATATAAACAATACAAACAGAAATTAATGAAATAGGTAACAGAAAACAACAGAAAAAAAAATACAACCCAAAGGAAAGAAATAATAAAGAGCAGACCAGAAATAGAGACTAAAATGACAATAGAAAAGATCAATAACACTAAGAGCTTGTTCTTTGAAAAGATAAACAAAATTTTCCTTTAACTAAACTAACCAATAAAAAATAGAGTGCTCAAATAAATGAAATCGGAAATAAAAGAGGTTGCAACAGATACCATAGAGTATGATTATAAGAAAGTACTATAAACAAGTATACACCAACAAATTAGACAACCTAGAAGAATGGATAAATTCCTATAAACACATAATCTTCTAAAACTGAATCATAAAAAAATATAAAATGTGAGTAGACCAACTTCTAGTAACAAGATGAACTGGTAATCAAAAACTTCTCAATAAACAGAAGTCCAAGACCAAACATTTTCACTGGTTAATTCTACCAAACATTCAAAGCAGATTTAATACCTATCCTTCTCAAACTCTTCCAAAACACTGAAGAGAAGGAAATGCTTCCCAAGCATACCCTGAACCAACACTACACCAGGACAACATAAAAAAAAAAAAAAAAAAATTACACGCTGATATCCTTGATGAATGTAGCTGTGAAAACCTTCAATAAAATATAAGCAAATTAATTTCAACAATATATAAAAGAATCATACATATTGATCAAGTGGGGATTATTCCAGAGATAAAGGTGATACAACATCCAAAGAAATCAATCGATATGATACAGGTTAACAAAATGAAGTATAAAAATCATAAGATCATCTCAATAGATACAGAAAAAAAATCATATGACAAAATTCGACATTTATTTCTGATAAAAATCTCAACAAAGTGGGTATAGAGGGAACACACCTTAACATAATAAACGCCATGCATGACAAACTCACAGCTAACACTACACTCAATGTTGAAAAATTACAAACTTTGTTTTTCACTCTCATCACTTTTATTCAACAAAGTGTTCAAAGTTGTAACCACAGCAATAATGCAAGAAAAAGAAAAAAGGCCACTCAATTATGAAAGGAAAAATAAAACTGTTACTATTTATAGATCATGTAATACTATATATAAAACAACCCTGAAGCTTCCACCAAAAACCTTGAGGAACTGTTAAATTCAGAAAAGTTTGAGGATACAAAATTAATACATATAAATCTATGGTGTTTCCTATACACTAATAACAAAATATCGGAAAGAAAAACTAAGAAATAAACCCCAACTCCAATTATATCAAAAAGAGGGGCTCATGAGTGGCTCAGTTGGTCAAGCATCCAACTCTTAATTTTGGCTCAGGTCATGATCCCAAGGTCATGGGATCAAGTCCCACATTGTGGAGCCTGCTTAAGATTCTTTCTCTCCCTCTGTTCCTCTCCCCTGCTCACACTCTCTCTCTCTCAAAAAACAAAACAATCAAACAAAATAGTAATCAAAACAATATGGTATTGGCATAAAAATAGACACACAGATCAATGGAACAGAATTGAGCACCCAGAAAAAAACCCACACATATACGGACAATTTATGTATGACAAAGGAGCCAAGAACATACAATGGAGAAAGGACAGTCTCTTCAATAAATGGTGGTAGGAAAACTGAACAGCCACATGCAAAAGAATTAAAGTAAACCACTATCTTACACCATACATAAAAATCAACTCCAAATAGGTTAAAGATTTGAACATAAGACCTGAAACCACAAAATTCCTAGAAGAAAATACAGTCAGTCTTGACATTGGTCTTAGCAATGTTTATGAATCTGACTTCAAAGGCAAGAGAAACAAAAGCAAAAATAAACAAATGGGCATACATCAAACTAAAAAGCTTCTACATAGCAAAGGAAACCATCATAAAAATGAAAAGACAACCTAATAAAGTGGAGAATATATTTGCAAATCACATATCTAGTAACAGGTTAATATCCAAAATATGTACAGAATTCACACAACTCAATAACAATAAATCAAACAGATTTTTTAAATGGACAGAGGATCTAAGTAGACACTTTTCCAAGAAAGACATACTACCAAAAGGCACGTGAAAAGATATTTGTTTATCACTAAATATTAGAGAAGTGCAAATCAAAACCACAATGAGACATCACTTCACGCTTGTTAAAATGGCTATAAGCAAAAGACAAGAAGTAAGGGTTGGAGAGAACATAGATAAAAAGGAAATTTCATACACTGTTGGTGGAAATGTAAATTGGTGTGTCCACCATGGGAAATAGTAGAGGTTCCTCAAAAAATTTACATCTACCATATGATACAGCTATACCACTTCTGGGAATTCATTCAAAGAATATTAAAACACTAATTCAAAAAGATATATGTACCACTATGTGCACTGCAGCACTATTTTCAATAGACAATATAAGGAAGCAGCTTAAGTATCCACGGATACTTTATCCAATGGATGAAAAAGATGTGGTATATATAAACAAGATAAAACTACTCAGCCACAAAGAAAAATGAAATCTTGCCATTTACAACAACATATATGGACTTCAAGGCTATTATGCTAAGTGAAATAAGTCAGAGACAAATATTGTATGATTTTACTGATCTGTGGAATCCAAAAACAAAAAAGTAAAACAAACAAACAAAAACAATACAAACCCAAACTCATAGATATAGTGAAGAGATTGATGCTCACCAAAGGGGAAGACTATGGGGGGTGGGGGGGGTGAAATGGTCAATCATATACTAATGAACAATAACTAGACTTTTGGTGGTAATCACTTTGTCATGTATACCGATGTCAAATAATAACACTGTACACCAGAAACATGTATAATGTTATATATTAATTTTACCTTAATAAAAATAAGCTGAAAAATCTCTGGAATGCTGATAATATCTTTTTAAAAGGTACAAACTACCAATAGACAATGAAAGAGAGGAATATATTGAAAGTCTTAGATATATTTCTTTTCTTATTATTATTTTGAGAGAAAGAAGAGCATGTGCAAGCTCAGGAGAGGGGCAGAGGAAAAGGGAGAGAGGGAGGGAGGGAGAGACAGAGAATCCCAAGCAGGCTCCACACCCGGAACAGAGCCCAATGCGGGACTTGATCCCATGACCGTGAGATCATGATCTGAGCCAAAATCACGAATCTGATGCTCAACCAACTGAGCCACCCAGGCGCCACTTGCAGATATTCCATAAGGAGAGAATATTAGGAACAGCTTTTCCAATAATGATGACAACATAGATTAATATGCACATTTCTTTAAAGACACAGACTACCAACAATTGAATTTATAGTTGAAAACTTTCTCCTAGAGAAAACTGCAGGCTAAAATTACTTTTCTGGTAAATTTTACCAAACGTTTAAGAAAGAAACTACAACATTTCTACAAAACTTCTGCAGTAAATTTAAAACAAGGAAATATATTCTAAAAGGCCACCATTATCCTGATACTAAACTAGATAAAGCACTGTTTCATAACCCAACATCCACTGCTGATTTTAAAAACTAAATAGAAAGGAATTTCCTCAGCCTGATAAAAAGCTTGTATTAAAGACCTATACCTAGCATCATACTTAACAAAAAAATGAAATTTTTTCTTATAAGAATAAAAACAAGTCAAAGATGTTCACCCTAACCACTTGTATATTCAGCACTACACTATTTGACCTGGCAAGTACAATAAGGAAACAGAAATGAATAAAATTATCCATACTAGAATAAAAGAAGTAAAATGTGTTTATGCACTGAAAAAATGACCATCTATGAGGAAGATCCTACTTACTCTGTAAAAAACCAAGAGGAAGTGAACGATTTTGCAAGTTTTCAAAATACAATTTCAATAAAAAAAATCTATTATATTTCTATAATTAGCAATAAACAATTATAAACTAAACAAAAATGCCATTTAAAACAGCACCAAAAATTAAAATAATTAGGAACAAATCTCAAGAAAGATATGCAAGACCAGTTCACCCGAAACTATATAACATTGCTGAAACAAATTAAATGGGACTTCCATAAATAGCGAGATATACTGTTTCCATGGCTCACTCTTCATAAGGATTAAATAGATTCATCATGTAAGAATTATGTCACAGCTGTGATAACACTCATATCAATATTTGGTGTCCCAAGTTTTCTGAATCCAAAATATCAAAGATAGAAACAAAAGGCTATCCCATGATTAGTGAGAAGTCATATATCACTTATGAGATCTTCCTGTAAATCACTAGCTGTCTGCATACTCTCTTGATTGCTGTCTTCATCTCTTTATTCCTGAATGTGTAGATGACTGGATTCAGAAAAGGAGTGATGACTGCATCAAAAATGGCAAGAAATTTGTCCATTTGGGAATTGGGATGTGGCCATGTATAGACAAACATGGTTGGACCGAAAAACAAAAGGACCACAGTGATGTGAGCTGACAGGGTGGAAACGGCCTTGGATGAGCCACCGGAGGAATGTTTCCAAACAGAAAAAAGGATGATGACGTAGGAGATGAGGAGTATGAAGAAGGAACCCACACAGATAAACCCACTGTTAACAGTGACCATGAACTGCAATCTGTAGGTATCTGTACAGGCCAGTCTGAGGAGCCGAGGAAGGTCACAGTAAAAGCTGTCCAATACATTAGGACCACAGAAGGGTAAATTAACAATGAATGCTAGTTGGAACAGTGAGTGACTGACACCAAGGGCCCAGGCAGCAGCCAGAAACAAAATGCACATTCGTGGGCTCATGATGGTCAAGTAGTGGAGAGGCTTGCAGATGGCAACATATCTGTCAAAGGCCATGGCGATGAGCAGCACCATCTCCACACCACCAATGACGTGGATGAAGAAGATCTGGGCGATGCAGCCTCCAAAGGAGATGACTTTGTGCTTTCTGAAAAGGTCATAAATCATCTTGGGTGAGGTGGCAGAGCAGGCTCCCAAGTCAATGAAAGAGAGATTGGCCAGTAGGAAGTACATGGGGGAATGCAAGTGAGGATCAACGGTCACAGAGAACACAATGAGGATGTTCCCGGTCATGCTTGCCACATAGAGCACAGAGGAGAACACCAGGAGGAGAAGCTGGATCTCCCACGAATGAGTGAGTCCCAGAAACACAAACTCAGACACAACCGAGTGATTCCCTCCATCCATTGATCCAGCCAACTGGGCTGCCAATGAAATAAGAACTAAGAAAATGAGGAGGAAAATGTGATTATGGAGATAATAGGTCATAGAATTACTAATGTTTCAATATTCTTATGAATGAAAAGGATATAGTTATCTACTTCCTCAAATATAAAAAAAACAAAAATCAACACACTACCATCACATGTGTGAGTTAAGACATAATTTTAAACTTGGGGCGCCTGGGTGGCGCAGTCGGTTAAGCGTCCTACTTCAGCCAGGTCACAATCTCACAGTCCGTGAGTTCGAGCCCCGCGTCGGGCTCTGGGCTGATGGCTCAGAGCCTGGAGCCTGTTTCTGATTCTGTGTCTCCCTCTCTCTCTGCCCCTCCCCCGTTCATGCTCTGTCTCTCTCTGTCCCAAAAATAAATAAACGTTAAAAAAAAAATTTTAAACTATCACCAATACTCTTACTGCAACGTTCTGTTCTCAAATGAACAGATTAGCCATGAACATGGACAGATGAGTACCCATGACATTCATCGTCTGTTTAAATCACTTTTGAGGGCGCCTGAGCGGCTCAGTCCTTTGAGCATCCAACTTCAGCTCCAGTCATGATCTCATGGTTCGTGAGTTCAAGTCCCACATCAGTCTCTGTACTGACAGCTTGGAGCCTGGAGTCTACTCCTGATTCTGTGTCTCTCTCTCTGCCCATTCCCCCCACCCTCAGAAATAAATAAAAAACATTAAAAAATTTTTTATTTATTTCACTTCTGATATTGACTATTTCTCACTTCTAACATAGTCCATCTTACTTTTATGTATGTCCTCATAATCTACTCCTCTTCCCAGAGTGCTCCCACAATTTTCTGATAAAAAGTAGGATGAGAGGAAAGCATGATTAACAAATCAATTGTCACCTTGAGTGAGAGAGTGACTAATATATGAGTTGAGACTAAATTAAGACTGGCTGTAGATTAAGATTGAATAAAGACACTGACTGGGGTATGTGAAATTGAACAGCCCACTAGTAAAACAATTGTTAGGTGGACTCTAAAAATGGAACAAGTGTTTTCCATCACATTTTATTATGTTCACTATCCTGGGTGCCTCTAGTTCCCATGCAATTTTTCATAACTACAAAGCCCTAAACTGGCCTCGACATTCAATAAAAATGTCATGCCACTAGGATGCAAGGCTTTTTCCAAACCTAATAAATGTGTATTTGAAAGATTTCACCAGATTCTGCTAAGGTGCATGCCTAAAGTGGCCACCAAGGGTGTAACATATTTTTGCAAACAGCTTTTCCCTACCCATCCATATGAAAGTATTAAAGATCAGCACTTGGAATAGCTAGGATTGTATGTTTTAATTCATCAGTGTCTCATCCTCCCTTTGGTGTCAACCTTTATGTCCACTGACATCCCCACCCACACCATTTAAAGTGCTTAGTACCACCTGCAGGTAACCTGTTGTTGTGTGGTATTTTCCTGCTTACTGTGAAATCTATTCAGATATTTTATCTTCAAGGCAATTTGTATTTTGTACTTTTGATTTAGGATTATAAAATAAGAACGTCAAACATTAATAAATCACATTTTAAGAAGAACAGAGGATCTTTCTTCTTGATCTTAAACCATAAAATACAAAATGTGACACTGGAGATTCAGTCCTTTAATATGTATAATATTTATATGTGAAGTGGATGGTGAGCAGACGACAGTGTTCTATTTGTCTCTGTGTTCAGATACCTACCTCGATCATATCCTGTAATAGAGAGTAATTTCCAAAAACAGTAATAAGGTTGATTATTTTAGGAATTGATGAGGTACAGTAGAATGGTATAATGACATCCTTCATTTTTACAACTACAATTCCAGACTTTCTCATACAAAGGAGCATCTAACTGATGCCCTCAGTCATCCCAGACTGCAAAACACATGGAGACTAACACTGTGTCCTGCCCCCCATTCTGGGTCTCCACCACTAGCATGAATCTCTATTCTCAACCACATGTAGTGATTATACTGTTACCTCTTGAACTAACAGTCTACAGTCTCAAGGTGCACACTTTCTATTCCCAGAAAACTGGGGCCTAGAGTAGGGGGCACTTCTGCTGCTCATCCAGGGAGGAAAAGACAGCTCCAGCTCAGAAAAGGACTGACAGGATGGATATGCATGGGGAAGTGATAAAGGCACTGGAAAGGGAGTCAGGAAACTCAGTAATTATTGAAAAAGTCCTAAGGCCTTGATGAGGAAAAGCACATTTCCCCAGCATAATGAGATGAAAATTCTCATGGAACTATATAAAGTCTGTTTTGTCCAATTGGTCATCATTCAGATGAAAAACATGAGACCCATCAAAGTAAACAGAGTTTCCAAGATTCACACAAGTGGCAATCTGGGGACCAAAACTTCTGTGTCTTGATTCTTATTCCAAAAAGAAAAATCCTAGGGAAAACAATCAAGTAAAAGAAAGCAAAACTCAAAACAGTGATTTTTTTCTTGGTTAAAATCAAAGCTAACTAGAGACATTCATCCATAATGTCCATTACTCTATAGCAAACTAGCAATAATTAAATATTACATAGAATGTGTACTCAATTAAAAATTATTTGACTAGTACAATAGGAAATTATACCTGGGAAAGTGATTATTCATTGCTATTATAATTTATATACTGATTCTTTGTATTTTGGTGGTTATGTAACTAGTCGCTACAATGGTAAAAAACTTAATACAATGTTTCTAGGAATTCCATCCTTTGGTCTTTCTAAAAGATTTTTTTAAAGTAGGGGCGCCTGGGTGGCGCAGTCGGTTAAGTGTCCGACTTCAGCCAGGTCACGATCTCGCGGTCCGTGAGTTCGAGCCCCGCGTTGGGCTCTGTGCTGACCGCTCAGAGCCTGGAGCCTGTTTCAGATTCTGTGTCTCCCTCTCTCTGACCCTCCCCTGTTCATGCTCTGTCTCAAAAATAAACGTTAAAAAAAAATTTAAAGTAATCTCTATACCCAGTGTGGGGCTCGAACACATGACCCCGAGATCAAGAGTCGCATGCTCTACCAACTGAGCCAGCCACGCACCCCAGTCTTTCTAAATTTTATTGTCCTCAAAGGTCAGTTAAAATCCCAAATACTTCTTGCAGCTTTTGTTAACCATTTTCCTTGATACTGATTTATTCTTTTGCTAACTCCTGTAAGTCAAAGAAAACAGTTGGAAAAAAAACATGAATTGTACACATACAAATACAAATCTAATGTATTATACAACACATGCCAAGTGAATACTAAAATAAATATGTGGTCAATTGGGGCGTGGGAAGGGAAATGTGCTATAGACATTCAAAGGTAGATGGTAGCTGGTATCAGCAAGAGCAGATGGATAGCAGATGGCTACACTAAGAACACAGATATTGATCTGGCCCTTTGGGAATTATAATTGAATAAAAAGACACAATATGTGGAAAATACCTTGAATTATATAATATGAAAGTAACTTTTAATAGTAACCATCATTATGCATGTAGGTATAGCCCATACTATGAGAAGTTAGAGTAACAACCCCAGGCTGTAGTAAGGCAATGCCTTTAGGTCAGTGATCTGTACTATTTTTTATTCTCTCATTTCTTGGTCTTCTTTTCCAATTGTTTTAAAAGACACAAGGGGAACTTTTTCATTTGAAAACTTACAGTAGCCATGGCTAATAGTCTCCCCATGAGAAGGCACCTAAGGCCTTGTAGCATATTTCTTGGTAGGGGTCAGATAGCATTTAATCTTCAAGCCTATACTCAGCACTCAGTTTATTTTCTTGAAGTCTTGAAATAATCTAGGATGCAGAAAAAAATAAGGCAGAGAGAAAAGAGAAAGAATGAAGATTTTAAATGTGGAGAGAAATAAGAAAAGGGGGAAATTAGGAAAGATATTTATGATAAAGGGAAAAAAAGAAACTGTTAGAAAAAAAGGGAAAAAGCTAAACAAGGTTCAGATGTATTAAATATGGCAGCCAAGGTTAGTAAGAACACAGGTAAATTAAAGAAAACACCAATCTCTCACCTTTAATTCACTGATTGAGGGTTCCTCCTGACTTTGACATTGGATAGGATTTAAAGTAGGCAGATGCTTCTATTACTTGCCTTATTCAGGCTCACAGAGTTTCTGTGAAAATCACACATGATAATAAATGGACAGACTGCCTTTTATACTGTATAATGACATACACAATTCACTGTAAAATATTTAACTGTTTTTTAATTATTTGAGAAGTCTAGTCATATACTAAGCAGGAAAAAGAGGCATAGAGAACAACAGAAAATAGCCATGTGAAATTCTCCCCACTGTGTGTTTTCTTTGGGTTCTACTATTCCAGTAGGGTTATCTGTCCAGTCAGCTTCTCCTGCTGAGGGTCACAGTAACTTCCAAAGGTGGTGTTCTTCTACATGGTGGACTTATCGTACAGTGATAGGCTCACAGTCAAAAGTCCAGAAATCATTTCCAAATTTTCATCTCTATATTCTTCAATCCTAAAAACACAAAAATTCACAGACTTCCTTTCACACATTATAGAATGATTAGCAGCTTGGGCTTTGATGGCAGGCATCACCATTCACTTGCTATGTGAGCACGTCAAAGTTACTTGACCTCTGTGAGCTTCAGGATTCTCATTACTAATGTGGAGATCATAATACCTCTTCGCAGGGTGTTGTGAGAAATGAATGATATATATAAACTTACCTAAACTCAGTGCCTACCACATAGTATGGCACAATAAATGTTTTCTATTATATACTGAAGAATATGCACACGAGTGACTTTTTAAGTACAGAAATCATTCGTCAAATTCTGAAACTTCCATTATTCTAAAGCATTGAAACTAGACCTGGTTTTAGGCAAAGCTTTCATATCCACACTTGTATTCAATCACTTGAGCATATTTCCCAAATAACGATTTTGCTCCTTGTGGAAATACTAATCACTTTCACATCTGCTGTTCCCAGAATCCAAAGCCATAAATTTCAATTTAAAAAAAAATTTTTTTCTGACCACCACAGAGAACACTGGACATTTCTCTTGTCATTAGTGGTAAGAGGGAGAAGGGAATGGAGAAAGGGCCAAGGTGGGTGCTTTAAGAAATTTTTGAAGGCTGTGCCCATCCAGGCTCAAATATGTGCTGATCTGCCAGCACAGACTCTCTGGAAAACAGACTCTTCTTTCTAACTGCCTTTTTCACACAAAATTCTTTCATTTTTACTTCTACTTTAATTGTACGAGTGGAGAAAGCAGGGGTACTTCAGGTACATTATAGTCACATTCAAAACCAAAGTCTTAGGTATGTTATATTCCCCATTCTTCTCACTTATTCATTTTGTTAAAGTGGAAATGCTTAGTATGTGTCAGACCTCAAGATGGACCAATGTTGTAAAAATTCAATCCTTATCCAACCTGTATATAAATATACTTCAGGCATTGCATGACACATGTCATAGAAGTGTCCTCTAATACATGAGGAGAGTGGGAAAAGACAACTATAGTGATGAGAAAAGGCAGCATACCAGATGTGGCATTTGTGTATAGCTTTAAGAATTGGTAAATATTACAATACACAGCATCCAAGAGAGTCATTTCAAGCAGATGGTAAAATATGAAAAACAGGTAAGTTTGGTGCTCACTGGGCTAAGGGTGAAGCATGCAGATTATCTACAGAATAGATATTGGTTTTGGAGAAGAGAAAAAGTAAGATGAGAAAAAAATGGTAGAGATTAGTTTGTGCCTCACCTTAGGAACTAATACAGATATTCAAGAATTATTAAATAAATATACAGAGTCAATGAAGAAGAGGATGCAAGGAATTGGCGATAAGGCCAATAATTAGGGAAGATGCTCCATCTGAAAGTGTGATGGGTCATTTGGAGGAAAGAAACAATGGAGGCAGGAAGTCCTCTAAAGAGAATGCTGAAATAAAGCAGATCTTGGGGGGCTACACAGATGTACTAAAATTTAAGGTTTTAGCTTTAAGACTGTCAAAGCAAAAATGAAAATACTAAGAAATACACAAAAAATTGGTGGCCAGTTAAAGTTGGAGTGAACCCGAAGAGTGACGTCAAAGATGACATCAACGTTAGACCATGAATAGATAGGACAATGGCAGATTCATTTTTATAAATAAGGAAAATGGACACAGAATTTGTGAGGATGGAGAAAATAGATGATTTTATTTATATTAAACAATCAGAGTTTCAGATACTAGTAAGATATCCAGATGGAAATATGAGTCAGGATGTATGGGAAGAAATATAGGTTCAAAATATAACTGTATAACAATCCATATGAGTAATAACTGAATGTACAAGAGTGAATAAGGTCCCTGAGGGAAAGAGTATGGAGAGGGAAAAAAAGCAAAGACCCAACTATATAGAAATTCATAGTGAAAATGTGAAAGGAGACAAAGGAGCCAACAAATTGGACAAAACAATCACAGAGGTCAGAGGACAATAAGTGGTGAGCCAGAGAAGCCAAAATTGACGAGACAAAGTGAAAGATGAAACAGAAGAAAGGGAAGGAGTAGAGAAATTTTATGACAGTGAAGAAAATGTGATGAGAGAGTAAAAATATATATACAAGAAAATTGAGATACCAACTCACATAAATTTCTTTGCTTTGTAAATGGGCAGTTTGGCGTATCAGAGGCACACACTAAATATCAAGTGGGTTCATTAATGAATAAATAATATAATAAATGAGAGAGAATTGTCAAAGAAGGATGAATGAAAGGTCTTCATTAGGGGCTGGATGACAATGTTTTCGAAGAACCTACATGCCGCTGTGTTGTGACACACACTTAATATTCAGCAGCCTGAAAGCAATCAAAGAGCAGTGACCAGTAGGAAGAGGGAGGAGCAGTTCAGTGGCAGGTGAGGCAGAAGTTTACAAAGGGATGAAGTTTCTAGGTCCTGAATAGATGGACCAGGTGGCTAAGCTGAACATAAATCATAGGCCATAAAGGAAGTCACAGAACCTGAAAAAATAACTAAAAACAACACAAAATTAAAAAACACAAGCTCAAACAGTTGGGAAACTTGAAAAGGAAGATAGTCATGTGATAAACTTTGAGTCTTCTGTGATATTCTTCTCTAGCTGTATTCTTATTCTTTGAGGCCTTTCCCCTACTAGATGTACACTTTCCCCTACTCGTATCCTCATCTGCCTATACAGAGCAACTCTCCTTCATGGGCTTGGTTCCTGCTCCATCCTCCTTCTCTAGGATGCCAGCAGCAACATGCCTCATAGAAGGCTGACATTAGAGGGGAGTTGAGGAAAACAATCTTTAGATTCCTGGAACACAGAAATCTTAGCTTGCTGATTTACTCACTAAAGAGTGTCCTTCTGTCCCTCCCACTTACCTGCTTTGCCAAGAAAACTGAGAGGATAGCATCCTTAAAGATTCAGATAGATTATAGTTCTTCCAAAATCAAAGGGATCCTATACAGGATCATTAAAGACACTCACAAATAGCTGTATAAAACAATCAGAACGGCAGCTAATTATATCCCCAGGAGGTAGTGACCAAGTGATGCTGCAGAGATCTGGGATTGCCAAACTGAAATTACTTGGCCTGGGGAATTATTGCCTATAGTTGTTTCGGTTTTCCCAATGAAGCCCAGCAGAAAAGCTAACAGTGTTAATAAGAAAACAATGAGAGGCATTTCACCTTGTAACACATAGGTCTTTTCCATTTTTTAGAGTGGCTTTAAATCTTTATCTTATGATGACTAAAGGTGAATTCCAGAGCAACATTAAAAACTGCCCTTTACAATTTTTAATCATTTAATCATTTCTATGTTGATTACCATAATACTATTCAACTTAAACAGAGAATATATCAAAAAGTATGAAGAACACATGGAGATAAAACCATATTATATGGCATGAGAAAAGTAGAGAGAATATGTAAGAAAATGAGATTTAAAGCGATTTCAAATATAATGATTCTATACATACACTATTGAATGCTCACTGCAAAGTAGGTGTTGCCACCTAATCTGAAATTATATTTCACTTAAAATTATAGAGATATTAAAAGTCTGGTGTATATACGAATTTAGAACAGTCCCAAAATTTTCTTCTCTTTCTCCTACAGCTAACCTCCTTAAATTATAGAAAAGTCAGTATTGCCCAACATATTCATGAAGCACATATGATCCTGAATCCAAATTTTAAGCAAGTACAGCAGCAAAAATAAAACTACATTAAGCTCAATTATGTAAATAAATGCAGACTTTCAGACTAAGAGTCCAAACTTGAGATGCTTTTTTCCTCTTCCTTTATGCCAGAAAAAAACATAAATGTAAACTCCATCCTTAGGCTAGGAAATATATCTACAATTCCAAACCACAAAACATGAAGAAAAAAAACTTATGTGCAACAAAAATTGAAACAGGGCAAGAGTGAATACCAAAATAAAAATCATGCCTCCTAAAATCTTGAGCTAGGCACCAAACTCAGCAATCTCAAAAAGAGGTGGATACACTTCGAAAACAACCGGCGATCTTTCCTTTGAACAGAAACATGGGAGTGTGTGAACCCTCACTCCACAGAGTAACCAAGGAAAGAATCTTAAAGAGAAAGACACAGATACAGCATCTTTGGCGTAAGGAGGCCATTTGTGGAGGAATGAAAGAAAACTCAAGGCAAGAAGCAGGGGGTTGGGTGGGGGGAAGCAGCCAAACACCTGACTGTTCCCATTATGTAATGAAAAGGATAAATCTTAAGACACATGACCAAAATTAACAAGTATGGCTGCTCTGTGCCAGGGAGTAGTTAGCCAAGGAATCCATGAGAGAGTCGTCCCATCAGGTGAGAGTGTATTTGCAGACAACATTCCAAACTCAGATGCCTTCTATCATATCCATTAAATCCCTTAGTTCCTCCTTCACACTATTCTTTCACATTTCCAGTATATTTAATTAGTATATGAGATTAATAATTCAGGTGCCTGAATGGCTCAGTCTGTAGAGCACAGGATTTTTTTTTTAATATAGTTTATTGTCAAATTGGTTCCATACAACACCTGGTGATCATCCCAAAAAGCGAGAGCACATGACTCTTAATCTCAGGGATTTAAGTCTGAGCTCCACGTTGGGTGTAGAGATTACTTAAAAATAAAAACTTAAAACTTAATCATATTATATATTATAATAATTTTATTATAAAATAAATCAGGTGATGACCTATATGAAAATACTTCAGGGGCCCCTGGGAGGCTCAGTTGGTTACGCGTCCACCTCTTGATTTCGGCTCAGGTCATGATCTTGCAGTTTCTGAGTTTGAGCCCCACATCAGGCACCACATGTGGAGCCTGCTTGGGATTCTAGCACTCTCTTTCAAAGTAAATAAACTTTAAGAAAGTCTTCAAGGAGAAAAGGGAAAATGGCATAATGTATATACAATAAACAGAAGGTTTTATGCCATGAAGTAGTGAAAGGAGCAAAATTTTCTATACATTTTTCAAGATATAACTTCTTTCTAAAATGACAGAAAATATACATGGGTTATGCAAAGAAATAACTGACAGAAAATACGAAATGGTAAAAAACAAATCGGACAAATTCAAGAAGCACAAACATACCTCATTTTATTGCACCTGACTTTATTGCACTTGGCAGGTATTGCACTTTTACAGATTGAAGTTTTGTGGCAACCCTGCATTAAACAAGTCTATCAGTGCCATTTTTCCAACAGTATTTGTTTACTTCATGTCTCTGTGTCACATCTTGGTATGCTCACAATATTTGAAACTTTTTCATTATTATTATATTTGTTAGAGAGTTCTGTGCGATAATGCTGGAAAATAGTATGGAGGTTTCTCCAAAAAGGTAGAAAAGGAACTACCCCATGACCCAGCAATTACAGTACTAAGTATTTATCCAAAGGACACAAAAATACTGATTCAAAGGGGCCACATGCACCCCAATGTTTATAACAGCACTACCAACAATAGCCAAATTATGGAAAGAGCCCAAACGTCCATCAATTGAGAATGAATAAAGAAGATATGGCGCACATATATATACATATACATATATATACATATATATATATATGCACATACATACACAGTGGACTATCAGCCATCAAAACAAAGAAACCTTGCCACTTGCAACAACGTGGATGGAATTAGAGTGTATTATGCTAAGTGAAATAAGTCAGAGAAAGACAAATAGCGTATGATTTCACTCATATGTGTAATTTAAGAAACAAAACAGATGACCATAGGGGAAGGGAAGGAAAAATAAGATAAAAACAGAGAGGAAGGCAAACCATGAGAGATCCTTCAGTACAGAGAACAAACTGAGGGTTGCTGGAGGGGAGTGGATGGGGGGCATGGGCTAAATGGGTGATAGACATTAAGGAGGGGACTTGTTGGGATGAGCACTGGGTGTTATATATAAATGATGAATCACTAAATTCTACTCCTAAAACCAATACTATACTATATATGTTAACTAACTTCAATTTAAATAAAATCTTGGAAGAAAAAAAGAAATAAAAAATACAGATTAAAATAAGATCTAAGAAATGAAAAATTAGTGTTCCTTAGCGTTCACTATAATTGGTAAAGAAAAAAATTCAAAAGAAAACTTCTCTGAAATGAAAGAAGCATTGAACTACAGTCTAAAGAGCCTGTCATGGGGCTCCTGGGTGGCTCAGTCGGTTCAGCGTCTGACTTTGGCTCAGATCATGATCTCACGGTCCGTGAGTTCGAGCCCCGCATCAGGATCTGTGCTGACAGCTCAGAGCCCGGAGCCTGTTTCGGATTCTGCGTCTCCCTCTCTCTCTGCCCCTCCCTTGTTCATGCTCTGTCTCTCTCTGTCTCAAAAATAAATAAATGTTAAAAAAAAAAATTTTTTAAAGAGCCTGTCATGACCCAGGGGAAAAAATGTTATTGCATGGGCCACATCAAGGCCAATCCAGTTGAAGTTACCAGACTTCACACACACAAAATAAACAGCCTACAAAATAACAAAACAAGCAAACAAACACCTTAGGAAACAGAGTTCCCTTGAGGTCTTATAAAAGGAAACCATCCAAGAATAAGCTCCACTAATCAAAAAGTGACTAGAGATGACATATTCAATTATAAAGCCTAATATTAAACAATTCTGGAGATTATGATTAAAGAACAGAATACAAACGTTACAAACTATGACACTGTTAAAGAGTAATTAACTTAAACAAAAATTAAAAAAAAAAACATTTCTACTGAAAAACTCTGTTTTTCCTCACCTTTCGCAGTCAAAGAAAATCAACACATCACTTTAAGGATAATTAAGTATGTTGAAGTATAAGGATAATGATTAAAAGAACTAGGAATACTAAAATCAAATCAAACTGAGTGAAGGGAGATGGAGAAGGGGGTAAAGGGTTAAAGTTTAATAGTTTCTTTCTCATAGTGAGAAGTCAATGGATACTGTCTGTGGAGGTAATGCAAAATTAAAGAATTAACTTATAAACAGTGAATAATTAAAAATGAACTATAAACCTTCAAAACGGTTAAAACATTCACACACAAAAGAAATGAAACATCATATGGAGAAATCTTAATGACAGGATTAAATGGATGCATAAAATTTATGCATTTACTAATATTTACTGAGCACCCTGTAAAAGTGTGTTAACTTCCAAATATTTGGGATTTTCCCACATGTCATTCCATTCATCTTTAACGTAATTCTGTTATTGCCAGAGAATTATTTTGTATGATTTCAATTTTTAAAATTCTGGTAAAGTTTGCCTCATGGTTCAGAATATAATCTGTCTTCATGGATATTGCATGTACACTTGAAAAAAATGTGTGTATTTTGCTATTGTTGAGTAGATTGCTCCAGAAATGATTATTGGATCCACTTGGTTAAGAGTGTTACCTAGGTCTTCTGTATCCTAATTCATTTCTCTACATACATTTTCCATCAAGCATAGGTGTGGACTTTTCTATTTGTCTTTTCAATTCCACCCATTTTTTACTCATGTATTTTAAAGCTTTTTCATTCAGGACATGAAAATTTATGATTTTTATGTCTTCTTGTTAAATTTACCATTTTATGATTATGTTATGTCTATTTTCCTCCCTAGTAACGTTTTCTGAAGTGCACTTCAGAAAAGTAATATAAGCTATTAATATAACAACTCCCATTTTTTTTCACCATTTGTATGATACATTGTCCATTCTTTTTAACATATATATCTTTATATTTAAAATGGGTTTGTTGTAGACAGCATATAGTAGGTATTTTTTTTCAATCTGATGACACGTCTTTAATTAGTATGCAGTCCCCTATAGTTAATGAAATTATTAACACTGTCATTTAGGTCTAGCATTTTATTATTTATTTTGTTTTCTCTCCCCATTGTTGTTCTTCCCTTCATCCTTTTGGGTCTCCTTTTGGGTTATTTGAATATTTTTTTAATTTGATAAATTTTTATATTTACTTTTTTTTTTTATTATTATTATTATTATATCCCGGTTACTGTTGCTGCTGCTATTAGTGCTACTCTGGAGATTACACATACCTAATTTTTCACAGCTTATATTTAATATTGTGCCACTTCAAGCAAAATGTAAAAGGCCTACCATAGAGTTCTCTATATACTCCCCATTTTATGTCATGGTTGTCATATGTATTATACCTAAAAGTTCCTTGATCTGAATATCCCACATCTGAACATCGATGATTCAATGTGATGATTTTTACCTTTAATATTCATACATATTTTAGAGAACTTAAGAGGAATATTGTAATATTATATTTTTATATGTACCATTCCTGACCCTCCTGAAATTCCACGCTCTTCTGGCCTTTATGGGCTTTTTTCTGAGTAATCTGTTAACATTTATATCATTTCCCTTCTATATAATGTGTCCTTTTTCTCAGACTGCTTTCTGTAATTTTTTTTTCTTTTTTCTTTTTTTTTTTTTTTTTTTTTTTGGTCAGTATTTTATGAAGTTTCACTGTAATGATTCTGGCCATGTTTTTCTTTAAGTATATCCTGCTTCGTTTTGCTGGGCCTTTTGAGTCTATACGTTTACGTCTTTAAATATATTTGGGAAGTTTTCCACCATTGTTTCTCCAAACATCTTTTCTATACTAATCTCTGTCTCCTCTTCCTCTGGGACTTTGTGAAAAGAATGTTAGACCTTTCCCTATTGTCCCCAGACCTTGAGAATCTGTTCATTTCCTTCCAAATTTTCTTAATCTCTCTTCTTCACAGTGGATCATTTCTACTGATTCATCTTCCAGTTTCACTGCCTCTTCCTTTTACCATCTCCATCTGCTATTGATCCTATCCTGTAATTTTTTCATTTCAAATACTGTATTTTAAAGTTCTAAGTCTTCCATATCATTTTTCTTTATACTTTCTATATCTCTGCTGAGAGATTTATTTGTACTCATGTAAGCCATCAGTTTATCTTTCCTCAAAAATGATAGCAGAAATAGTTGCTGTAAAGTATTTGCCCCTTCCAGCATCTTGGTAGTCTTGGGGCATCTGTTGATTGTTCCCTTCGGAACGGATCACACTTTCCTCATTCTTAAGTGTCAAGTCATATTAGATTGTATCTCAGACACTTTGAATATTAAGTTGTGACATTCTGGGTAATGTGGAATCCTCTGGAGAACTGTTTGTTGCTGTTTGCTTCTTTTAGGAGGCAATAAGTTGGATTCAGACATGAAGTTCTGCTGCACCTTCAAATGGTAGGAGATCCAGGGTCAGCTCCGCTTTCAAAGCCTTAGCTATGCTGTTTTGAGTATGCCTCACTCATGGGACACCCGTTGGTTTGCCTGGAATTCTGGAAGTAGTTTGTACCATAGATAAGTTCTCAAGGGTCTTGTTATCCTATTTTCGATAGGTCTCACATGTGCACAGCTCAGAAACCAGCACAGGATGTGTGCTGCTGCATACAGTGAATTAGGGGATCTCTCTCTATGGGTTGTTCATCTCCAAGAATCTTCCCACACTTTTTGAATTGCAGGGCCTATTTTCATCAGCTGACCAGAAATATGGGGTTTCTCTTAGAGTGAAGCAGCTGCTTCAATTCAGCTGAGCTGCAACTCCATAACTGGGTCCTTTCCTTGGGTAAGGCAGCAAGATAAAAGAGGCAGAAAAAATATGTAAAACTTATTTCACACTCTTCAGATCAAAGGGGCTCTCTCTCAGTTCCCTTTTCCAAAAGGATGTGGTATCATCCCTCAGAATTTGAGCTGTCTGTGACACTGTCACTGCTCTGTAACAAAAGCTGCCCTGGATGGGCAAACAGAGAAAAGAGAGGGAAAGAAAGAAAAAAAAAAAACTATTTCCCTTATACTCACCAGTTTGCAGGAACCACTTCTCACAGTTCCCTGGCCAGAAGTCTTGATTTTCACTTAACATATTTTCTGCCTGTATCATACCAACCATAGCTCTGCACTGGGGATCTGTTCTTAGTGATAAGCTATGAGAGAAAATATCCAAAAAACCTCACCTGCCCATGGGTTGCTTCTTCAAAGCTGATTCCCCTCTACAAAATACCAGATGTTCTTTTTTTCCTTGTCTCAGGTACTTAATTTGCATTTTTGCAAGACTGTTTAATCTAAATAATGGGAAAAATAGGCTGTGCTGAGCTTATTATATTTGGACACCACAATGGATTCTTACAAAACACTATAAAAAAAATCATACATTTCTATTTGGCTCATTTCTCTAATTATAACTCATCTAGATTTTTAGATAAGGAATACACACATGCATACACACACACACACACACACACACACACACACACAATGGAATATTACACAGCTATAAAAAAGGATGAGATCTTACCATATGCAACAACATGGATGGATTTGAGCACATTATGCTAAGTGAAATAATTCAAACAAAGACAAATATCATATGATTTCACTCATATGTGGAATCTAAAAATCAAAACAAATGGATGAGGAGAGGAAGATGGCAGCAGAGGAGGAGGACCGTAGGTTCATGTCATCTCATGAACACAACCAAATAACTATCAAACCATCCAAAATATCCCAGAAATGAACCTCAATACTGACAGAACAAACGCTTCAACTAAAAGGAGACAAGAGGACATATCAAAACAAGTGTGAAGTGCAGAGAAATGGTTCAGGAAAGAAGAAACAGATCACAGGGGCTGCAGAGGGGAGAGAGCCATGGCCACAGAGAAGGGTGAGAGAAAGAGGAGTACATAGGGGAACACACAAGCAGAATGTTTCTCCAAAGCCATTGGCCTGAAAAATGAGAGGGGCTGGATCTTGTGAGTTCTTGCAACCAGTGTCTTAAAGCTTGATGTTTTAAAGGTCTGGGGAGTGGCTAAGATACAGACTGGAGGCCACTGCACTGCTCCTGCACAGAAGGCAGGTCCCCTGGGGGTAGACAACATGCAAACAGTTATCTAAGGAGTGCCTTGGGCACACAGTGAAGAGATTATTTGATCTTCTTGGACCATGTCCCTGAGGGGCAGCATTCAGAGACACCTCTCCAGGAATAAGGAAGCTGGCTGGTGCCATTTCCCTCCCCCACCCCTCAGCATAAACACAGAGCCACCTGTGCACAGCAGCAAAGTGCCAACACTGGGTGCCTAACTTGCTTACACCAGGCCTCACTCCCCTGCACACTGGTGGCACTGCCCTTCTCAGTCAAACCTGCCTTAGTCCCAACAGGCTCCTACCCCAGAGGACCAGCACAAATCACTGCCCACACCACATATCCCAAACAGACACGTCTGCAAGAACTCAGTTCTGGTAGAGGTGATGTCAGGTCTCATGTCACAAGCAGACCAGAGCACACCTAGTTGAAACTCCCCACATTCAGGCGAGGGACCAAATACTTCTCACAGCAGGCAAGGAGAGCCACGGCAGATGAGTGGCCTGAAGGACACAACAGTCCAAATACAACAGCAAAGCACACACAGCACACACCAGAGACACTCCCTGAAGCACCAGGCCATGGGCACTATACGACTTCTTCCTCAGAAGTCCATTACTTTCAGGAGCAGGAGACATAACTGGTTTTTCTAACACACAGAAGAAGGCAAAGTCTTAGACAAAATTCAAAAACAGAGGAATTTATCCCAAATGAAAGAACAAGATAAGGCCACTGCCAAAGATGTAAGTGAAACAGATATAAGTAACATGCCTGATGGAGAATTTAAATCAACAATCATAAGGATACTCACTGGGCTTGAGAAAAGAGTGGAAGACTTCAGGGAGACCCTTACCACTGAGATAAAAGAGTGTTTAAAAAATCAATCAGAGGGACGCCTGGGTGACTCAGTCAGTTAAGTATCTGACTTCGGCTCAGGTCATGATCTCACTGTTGGTGGTTTGAGCCCCACGTCAGGCTCTGTGCTGACAGCTCAGAGCCTGGAGCCTACTTCAGATTCTGTGTCTCCCTCTCTGTCTATCCCTCCCTGACTAGTGCTCTGTCTCTGTCTCTCAAAAATAATAAAAATGTAAAAAAAAACTAAAAAAATTTTTAAATCAATCAGAGATGAAGAATGCAATACAGGAGACTGGAAACACGTGTGATGCAATGAAAAGCAGTCTGAAAGAAGCTGAGGAATGATTTAGTGACGTGGCAGACAATGAAAAAAAAAAACTAATGAGGCTGAACAAAAGAGAGAAAAAGGAATTATACAAAATGAAAATAGACTTAAACTCACTCTATCAAACATAAAAATATTCATATTATAGAAGTAACAGAAGAAGAACAGAACAAAAAGGGGGCAGGAAATTTATTTCAAGAAATAATAGAAAACTTCCCTAATCTGGGGAAGGAAACAGACATTCAAGTCCAGGAGGCATAGCAAACTCTCCACCAACAAAATCAACAAACACAGGCCAACACCAAAATACACTGTCACTTCGTTTGCAAAATGTAGTGATGAAACAATCTGAAAACCAACAAAAGAAGTCCTTAACTTATAAGGGAAAACCTGTAAGGCTTTGGAGATTTCTCAATAGAAACTTGGTAAGCCAGAGGAAGTGGCATGATATATTCAATGTACTGAATGGAAAAATCTGCAGCCAAGATTATTCTATCAGGCAAGGCTCTGAGTCAGAGTTAAAGGAGAAATAAAGGGATTCCAAGACAAAAACTAAAGGAGTTTGTGACCACTAAGCCAACCCTATAAGAATTGCAAAATTTTAAAATAAAATACTCACAAATTGAATCCAACAATACATTAAAAAATCATTCACCACAATCCAGTGGGATTTATTCCTAAATTACAAGGGGGATTGAATATTTGTAAATCGATCAACATGATATCCCACATTAATAAAAGGAAGGAGAAGAACAGTATGATCATTTCAATTGATGCAGAAAAAAACATTAACCATTCACGGTAAAATCCCTCAACAAAATAGGATTGCAGGCAACATACCTCAAAAGAATAAAGACCATACATAAAAACCCACAGCTAATAAGGGGAAAAACTCAGAGCTTTTCCTCTACAGTCAGGAACACAAAGGGATGCCCACACTCATCACTGTTATTCAACACTGTACCGGAAGTCCTAGCCACAGCAATAAGAGAACAAAATATTGCTGTGTTGTGTACCTGAAATTAATGTACCATTGTGTGTCACCTATACTCAAAAATTTTTTTAAGCAATTTAATTAAAATAAAGCAAATTAAATTACATAATTTAATATATATATAATTTTCTAGGACATATATTTTGGCGTGCTTCCATGAATTCCTAGACACAATTCCAGATACAGGGTAAGCACAAGTCCATATATGTAGTAAGAAAAAAAAATAACTTTAGAGGACATATGAATAAAGCAAAGAATGAATTATTGGTTCATGAATGTGCATATGTATGTGATCAAAAGAAAATCAGAGAATGTCATCAGTTTATGCTTTTCAAACTTGTTCCCACAAAGGTTTATATCACCAATAGAAAAAATATTGAGTGATCATGAAGCAATTATCTAAGAGAAAGATTAGTGAGAAAGGGACATGAAGGCAGAATGCTATCAAGTAGGAGAGATTAGTAGCCCTGCAGTCTGCAATCAGATTGTTTTTAAATACTTGAAGAACAATCTGAATGCAAAATTTTCCAGCTAAACAACATAACTATGCCCTCCAAATCATAAAGAAAAAGTTGAGAGATTATAATAGAACTGAAAAACCTGGATTAGGTATGTACATTTTCCAACTCACAAGAAATAAGCAAAAGAGCCATTATTGGTAATAGTGGAGACTATCAATCACCAGTGAATAATTAGCATCTTGGTTACCTCAAGAGGTAGATCATAAGAAAATATATGGATAAATTGAAAAACAGATGATAAACTGAAAACGTGACTTTTAAAGTATTAGCAAATATACTTAAATTTCCTAAGTATTTAAATAGTGAAGCCAAGAAAAGATTTCAAGTAACATATACATGTGCAACTCCATGTGAATCAACCTGTTTTGAATTAAGGTTTATCTCTCTAGGTCTTCATTATCTAAGGGAAGAAGAGCATTTATAAGAGTGTGCTAACATTAAAATCAATTGCAGAACCACTAAAGAAACCAATTATACAATTTCAGATACCAGCTACACAATGATCAGGATAAAAATCTTACACCATTTTTTATGAAATCTTCCTAAAAATCATTAATGGTCTCAAAGTTCTCTTCACTGCTGCCTTCATCTCATTATTCCTGAGCGTGTAGATGACTGGATTCAGAAAAGGAGTGATAACTGCATCAGACAGGGCAAGAAATTTGTCCATTTGGGAATTGGGATGTGGCCATGTATAGACAAACATGGTTGGGCCGAAAAACAAAAGGACCACAGTGATGTGAGCTGACAGGGTGGAAACGGCCTTGGATGAGCCACCGGAGGAATGTTTCCAAACAGAAAACAGGATGAAGACGTAGGAGATGAGGAGTATCAAGAAGGAACCCACACAGATAAACCCACTGTTAACAGTGACCATGAACTGCAATCTGTAGGTATCTGTACAGGCCAGTCTGAGGAGCCGAGGAAGGTCACAGTAAAAGCTGTCCAATACATTAGGACCACAGAAGGGTAAATTAACAATGAATGCTAGTTGGAACAGTGAGTGACTGACACCAAGGGCCCAGGCAGCAGCCAGAAACAAAATGCACATTCGTGGGCTCATGATGGTCAAGTAGTGGAGAGGCTTGCAGATGGCAACATATCTGTCAAAGGCCATGGCGATGAGCAGCACCATCTCCACACCACCAATGACGTGGATGAAGAAGATCTGGGCGATGCAGCCTCCAAAGGAGATGACTTTGTGCTTTCTGAAAAGGTCATAAATCATCTTGGGTGAGGTGGCAGAGCAGGCTCCCAAGTCAATGAAAGAGAGATTGGCCAGTAGGAAGTACATGGGGGAATGCAAGTGAGGATCAACGGTCACAGAGAACACAATGAGGATGTTCCCGGTCATGCTTGCCACATAGAGCACAGAGGAGAACACCAGGAGGAGAAGCTGGATCTCCCATGAATGAGTGAGTCCCAGAAACACAAACTCAGACACAACCGAGTGATTCCCTCCATCCAATGATCCAGCCAACTGGGCTGCCATTGAAATGACAAGAACTATGAATGTGACAAAGAAATTGTGATGATCAGGAATGATACTGGTATTAACAATTTACGTTGCATTACAAAAGAGAACTACCTGGTAATCCAATGCTTCACACTTCATAAGTAATGATGATAATGATGATGACATAAGCACAACTCAGGAGATTATAAGTGGAACTATCAGAAAAATCTCTCAGAGCCTAAAATTAATAGGAGAAGTAGGCAAGAAGAAAAGCTTCACAGGGGCCTGTAGCAAGAAACAGAATATACAATCAAGACAGTATATTTACTTACAAAAGAAAAAGAGGCAGTAGGTGGAAATAAATTTATTTAATTATGCACAAAGGGAAATTCAACAATGATACAAATTATATCTGACCTTACTTTCCCATGTCAACACACTTAATCTCCCTTTTATGATCATTTTCAATTACACTCAGAGAGTAGGGTTGTGGGGAAACTGATTAATCAACAGATCGGCATCTAGGAGTGAAAGTCTTCTGAAACATGAGATGGGAATGAATTAAGGAGAAATGCACAGTAGACAAGGATGTAGATGGAGATTAGGGACTATGAAACGGGGAAGAAGAAAGCACCAAAACCAGGCAAGAGTAGTAAAACAGGGAGAAATGGACCTTAACAAAGACAGAATTTCATTCTTTGTCACTATGTCAGATCAGGTTCACTGCTTTTCTGAATATTCCTTTTTTTTTTATTGTGGTAAAAACCATGTAACATTAAAATGTACCTTAGAAACCCTATGTAAGTGTACAGTTCAGTATTATTCAATATATTCATGTTATGAAAAAATCCCCAGAACTTTTTCATCTTGCAAATGTGAAACTCAATACCTGTTAAAAAACTCTTCTTTCCACTCTCCCTTCAACCCCTTCTAACCACCATTCTACTTCCTGTTTCTATGATTTTTGACTACTTCAGATACCTCATAGATATAGAATCATACGTCATTTATCTTTGTCTTATTCCCCTTACCACAACATCCTCAAGGTTCATCAACTACATCTTCCCATTTTTTTCATTTTATTAAGTTCAATCAATGGGTATCTCAGTCGGTTAAGCCTCCAGCTCTTCATTTCAGCTCACATCATATTTCACAGTTTGCAGGATTGAGCTACGATCCTGTAGGCTTGGGCTCTGTGCTGGCAATGCGCAGCCTGCTTGGGATTCGCTCTCCCTCTCTCTCTACCCCTCCCCCACTCACTCTTGATACATAAGAGAAAAAAACTTTATTTTTTTTAATGTTTATTTATTTTGAAGGAGGGAGAGAGAGAGAAAGCGCCCAAGGGGGGTGGGGGAGGGCACACAGAGAGGGAGAGAGGGAGACAAAGACTCTAAAACTGGGTCCAGGCTCTTCTCTGTCAGCACAGAGCCCTACAACGGACTCGAACTCACAAGCTGTGAGATCATGACCTGAGCTGAAGTCAGATGCTTACCCGAATGAGCTATCCAGGCAACCCAATAAAAAATTAAAAATAAAAATAAAAACTTTAAGGAAAACTTCAATCAAAATCATACAGAGACCGCTACTGGTCACAAGACTCAATACAGTTCCCTCTGGTGCCTACACCTGGCCCGGTGACAATTTTATCCAGACCTAATACAAACAAATATTTGGGATTTCACCCTAGGTTTTGCTAAAGCATGGGCCTATACACCACAAGTGATGTGAAATACACCTGCAAAGAGCAGGTGTCCACTCACATAAGGTGCTTATGGCCAGCACTTGGCAACAGTGAAATTATCAATTTTTCTTCATCAGTGACTTAGCCACACCTACCCTGTCCCCTTTTCCACTCGGTAGTATCTCCATCCTGTTAAAACATTCACAAAGTACTTTCTTTTATTGTGACCTGCTCTGGTGCTTGACAACATTGTGCTCATTCTGTCTGAAATCCATGCAGATATGTTTTCTCTCCAAGGTCATTTGTACTTTTAAGCTTTCAGCCCATTTTGAAATGAAAAGAATATAAAACTTCAGTAACATTATGGGAGGGCACCAGAGCTATCTCCTTGGCTTGATCACCTGTACCTAAAGCTGAAACTAAAAGGTTGGTAACTGGGGTGCCTGTCTGGCTCAGTTGGTAGAGCATGTGACTCTTGATCAGGGTTGTAAATTCAAGCCCCATAGTGGATGCAGAGAGTAATTAAAATTTAAACCTTTAAAAAGAAAGTGGGGTGGCTGGTGACTTTGAAGTTTTGAGTATGCTTTGTATTTAGGAGGGGAAGGAATGAAAGTAGGAGAGAAGATTCCATTACTCTGTGTCCAAACACCCACCACACAATGAGGTAGAGGGTAAGCTCAGAAAATGACTGCTGAAGTTTCACTCTTTTAGAAGGTGCTGGATTGCAGTACAGGTTTACTGACATTCTTCTCCTTTTGCAGGCACAGTGCCAAGAATTTGAAGAAAATTCTCCAAAACAGACAAACAAAAACAAACCAAAAAACCTCCACTTGATACTCTCATCTATCCTAAAACATCCTTCTGCCCCAAAACTTACAAAAGCACTCACTGTGATCTGACCCCAATTCTAGCTCACCAATACTGAGCTGAGTCTCTCATATGTACCTAAATCAAATGCTTTTGCTGTCAGCTCCTGAGTCCACAGTCCATACTCTCAGAACACACACTCTCTATAGCTTCAAGCTCTTCCATCAGAAATCTCAGCCTGGGCTAAAGAAAAGGGAACCATCTTTGTGAGAGATGGAATGAAGGAAGAGGAATGGTGGGATGAATATGTGTGGGTGACTGACAGAGGCACTGGAGACACGGCCAGAAATACTCAGCAACTGAGCGAAAAACATGAAGACTTTCATGAGAAAAGCATATGCATGTGATGAAATCAGACCAGTATTTTTGTCTAAGAGACCGCCTTTTCCACAGTGACCATTACTCAAATGAAAAACCTGAGATTCAAACATCTAAACTGAATTGCTTATAGTCACACAAGTGCCAGAACTGGTGACCAGAGCCCATGTCTCTGGATTCTTGATCCAGAAGTCACAGGTCATGTAGAAAATGACCTAAGAAAGAGTAAAAACTGAACATTAAAAATGTGATCTTCTGGGGCACCTAGGCAGCTCAGTCAGTTAAGCGTCCAACTTCAGCAAAGGTCATGATCTCACAGTTCACAGGTTTGAGCCTCGCACTGGGCTCTGTGCTGACAGCTCAGAGCCTGGAGCCTGCTTCAGATTCTGTACCTGCCTCTCTCCTGCTCCTCCCCTACTCATTTTCTGGCTCTGTCTCTCAAAAATAAATGTTAAAAAAAATTTTAATGTGATTTTCTGAATTAAAACTGACACCAAACACCAGCATTTACACAAACTACCTATTATTTGCACTAAATTATTTGGCATGACAGTAACTACATATAACTACGTGACCAATTAAATATTGGAAGTACACTATATACAGAAATGAGATCAGTCATTACTACCATACTTTGCTCACTCTTCTCATCTTGGTGCTCATTTGGAAGGACACAACAGTGGTAAATTATTTGAAGGAATATTGGTTATCACATCATCCTTCCTGCCTCTCTATACTTTACTCTCCTCAAAAGTCAAATAAAAGTTCTCAGTTAGTTTACACAGCTTTCCTTAAGAGGAAAGCTATCAAGACATAAATTGCACACATAATAGCTACAATATAAGGCATCATACAATATATGCCATACAAACAGTAGAGAACATCACTGGCTGAATATGTGAGGGGGAAGAACTAATAGAAATTCAAAGGAAGGACCAGTATTATCCGGCAAGGTCAAGGATTTCAGGAAGAGGTTGGACTGTGGGGTATCCTTTTAAATACGAGTGAGAAAGACCTTAACTTGTAGTCTTTGCTTTTAATCACAATTCCTTAAGGGTTTTATTTGAATTGCCCAAAGCTCCTAACTAGGTGTGTAAGTCAGTAAGTATTTCCAGAATGGAAGGTTGGTTAATAACCCCTGCACTCTCCGGGAACCAAGGACTCCCATGTTGTTTCTCCACCATCTTTTGAAATAGATTCCACACACAGAGAAGAATATTTCTTAGCTCTTATCTCAAAATTGACAATAACCATAAATAATAGTCTCTCTTCAGAGGCACCCCCGCTCTACAAAATATACTTTGCTTGGGGGTGTAGGAAACTTGTGTCTGCAAGCCTACACCTAACACTCAACATGTCATGAAGCTTGGCAATAATCTGAGAGGCAGAAATAGGGGAGAGAGGAAGTATGAAGAAATATGAAAAGAGAGAAAGATACAAGGAAAGGAGAAAATAGAAGAGATACACATTGTGATAATGAAAGGAAAAGACAGAAAAGAAACCATACAAGGACAGAGGGGAAAAGTTCAGATAAAATTAAATAGGAAGATCCAATTCCCACCTGTGATGGAGTGATTAGGTTTGAAAAGGCAAACTCGTTCAGTATTTGCCCAGCAGATTCACAATTGCTTGTGGATATCACACATGGCAATGAATGCAAAGATTGCTTTTTACAATGCAGTGTAAATGGAAATTATCCACAAGTTCTAACTGCTACTCTAATTTGAGAAGCTTACAATAGAACTGTGAGTAGCTTGGGTTTACAAGTCTACCCAAAGCCTGTTTCTCAATCCAGACTCCCGACTCCACTGCCACTTGCTCTAGGAGCTTGGGAAAGTCACTTAACCTCTCTGAGCCTCAGTTTCCTTTTACATTTGTAAAAGGAGATAACAACACCTCCCTTGCAGGGTGTGGGGAGAACTAGGTGATATAGGTAACATACACCTAGTGCAGTACCTACCACATTGTAAAGGCACAACAAATGGTACCTAATATGTATTAACTATATGTCCCAGTTGTCAGTTCCAAGAATTAAAATTGTTTTAATTTTTAATCCATTATGCTGAGATAACGAAGAGGAGTTGGTTTCACTTTAGGCTTTCATGTCTATGCTGGTGTCAGGTAGCTTGAAAGGATTCATTAGGGATACTTCTGATAGAATAATTTTGCTCCTAAGTGGAGACACTGCTCAGGACTTGATTTGTAGGAAGTTTATGTTCTGACAAATCATAAGTCAGGCTGTGTCATTTCCACAACCACTCCTCTCCCTGTAGCCAAAGCCATGAATAAATTCTCACAAAAACTATTCTGAAGACTTTCTTGACCACCTCACATAACACTGGTCATTTGCACTTGCACTGGGGTGGAGTGCTTCATGGATTTCCAAAGGTGTGCTCATCCAGACAAAAATTTGCACAAACTTACTTACAAAGAGGAGGCAAACCCACAAATACTGACCTTTCAGGAAATAACACTTTTGCTCCCAACTCACTTTTGTTTTTCAAGATCCATTTAGCATCTTTAGCCACAGTATTGCTAACTGCACAAGTAGAAAACACAAGGACAGTTTATGCATGTCAAACAATCAGTTATGGATGCAGATGGCCAATGTAGTCCTAGTTCTGTGCATTCCTATTATTCTGTGCCTTCATATTTATTTTACTAACTAAAATGTATTTATGAGTATGTATTGTTGTCAATCACTTGGAAAGACAATGCCTATCTCACATTGTATGTCAATATCCAACAAACATAGTAAGATGAATGCCACAGACTTCATAATACCTGAGTAAAGTGAAAGAAAGCCACAGCTGTTGTGATCAGAGAAGACAAAATAGAAAACACGGCATTGAGCAGACCTTTTATAAATAGTAAACATTACAATACATACAGAGAGTTTGAAGAATCCTTTCAGACGGATGGTACAATATGAGAAACGACAGTTAAGCTCAAGGTACTCTGAGATGATGGCAAAGAGGGCAGGCTGCCTAACAGAACGGAAGTTGTGTAAAAGAACAGTAGAATATAAGACGAGAAGGAAAGTTGAGGCTGGTTTTATGACCTAAGGCTCTAACTGCAGATGGTGAGGTACTGGTAATAAATAAAGAGGAACAAAGACTCAGGAGCAAAGAATTAATGATAAAACCTCTGCTGGAGGAAGATGATTCATCTTCCAGTATGGCAGACACACTAGAAGGAAAGGACCAAGAAGAAAGACGCTCAGTTAAGAGACTAGTATAATAGAATGGATCGGACTTAAGAATCTTCATTATATCAGCAACACCATTTCTTACAACTGAGAAATTGGGCACCTGGGAGCATCTGACTTTGGCTCGGGTCATGATCTCAAGGTTCATAAGTTTGAGCCCTGCATCAGGCTCTCTGCTGTCCAAACAGAGCCGGGTTTGGATCCTCTGTCCTCCTCTATCTGCCCCTCCCCTGCTCATATTTTTCTCTCTCAAAATTGAATATTAAAAAAAAGAAAGAAAAAAAGCAGGGACAAATCTTTGTTCCTGGATTTTTTTTTACTGTTATCCCCCTCACCTACCTGTTTTGCCAAGGGAACTAAGAGATCAACATCACTAAAGATTCAAGTATGGTCTCCCAACCACATCCTATTCAGAACCATTATAGACATACCCAAATAGCTGTAAAACAACGGCACAGCAAGAGTGGAAGCTAATTCTAATTACAGCCCCAGAGGGCAGTGACCAACTGATGCTGCAAAGATCTTGGATTGCCAGATTGAGATCCCTTAACCTGGGGAATTATCACCTATGATCATTTTGGTTTTCCCAGTGTAGCCAAGGAGAGAAGCTGTTAATGAGAAGAAATAAGAGTTGGTAATTTTCTGACAAATAGACTCTTTGCATAATCAAGAACTATTTGGAATCTTGACTTTTACTGTGACTGAATATGTATTCCACAGGAAAATTTAAAGTGGACTTTTGCATTTTTAATCATTTTATGATAATTTTAGTAGGGTGTATTCCATTTTAGAAATGTGAAAATATAGAACAGTATTTTTTAAAACATTGAGGACACACTATTTTGAGTTTAAACAAAAAGAAATACTATTTTCAAAAGTGAAATTAAAGTGATTTTGAAAATCAATCCTCTTGAATATTATCTTGTTCACACTTTAGCACAGCAGAGTAAGCACTATTATCACATACAAAATTTCTTTTTCCTTTTTTCTAATTTTAATTTTAGTTAGCTAAAATACAGTGCAATACTGGTTTCAGGAGTAAAATTCAGTGATTCATCACTTAACATACAGCACCCAGGGCTCATCATAACAAGTGCCCTCCTTAATACCCATCACCCATCTACCCCATCTCCCATCCACCCCCCTCCATCAAACCTCATTTTGTCCTCTAAGAGTAGTTTGCGGTTTGCTCTCCTCTCTACTCTCCCCTCTCCCACCTTCCCATATGTTCATCTGTTTTGCTTCCTAAATTCTTTTTATCATTTATTTTTTTAATATGAAATTTATTGTCAAATTGGTTTCCATACAACACCCAGTGCTCCTCCCAACAGGTGCCCTCCTCAATGCTCATCACCCACCCTCCCCTCCCTCCCACTCCTAAATTCCAAATATGAGGGAAAACGTATGGCATTTGTCTTTCTCTGATTGATTTATTTTGCTTACCATAATATATTCTAGATCCATCCACATTATTACACATGCCATGACTTCATTCTTTGATGGCTGAGTAACATTCCAGTGTGTGGGGGGGGGAGGGGGGTGTGTGTGTGTATGTATGTATGTATGTATGTATGTATATACCACATCTTCTTTATTCATTCACCAGTCGATGGACATTTGGGCTCTCTCCATAGTTTGGCTGTTGTTGATAATGCTGCTATAAACATTGGGATGTGTGTACCCCTTTGAATCTATATTTATGTATCTTATGGGCAAATACAAAGAGTGTAATTGCTGGATCATAGGATAGTTCTATTTCTAGTTTCTTGAGGAACCTCCGTACTCTTCCCCAAAGTGGCTGCACCAGTTTGCATTCCCCCCAGCAGTGCATGAGTGTTCCTTTTTCTTCACATCCTCCCCAACACCTGTTGTTTCTTGTGTTGTAAATTTTAGCCATTCTGACAGGTGGGAGGTGGTGGCTCTTTGTGGTTTTCATTTATATTTCCCTGATGATGAGTCATGTTGAGCATCTTTGCATGTGCCTGTGAACCATCTCGATGTCTTCTTTGGAAAAGTGTCTATGACATGCAAGATTTCAATTTACGTAATAAACCAGATTATATAGCTAAGAAAGCTTAGTTTCATCTTTGAACACAGAACCACTAATTTGTTCCTGTTCTTCTCTTCAGCATACTCCTTTGCCACAAAGTACTGAATACAAGTAAAATGTTACCCAATTTTTTTAGAAGACAAAATCAAAGTATCAGGTAAGACCACCAACACCACAGAGATAATTGACTATCACTTTTGAAAATAGAGAATTCTAGATTAAGACAGCTGAAAACAAAGTGTTTCCTCTCCTCTTCCTGCTACACCAAGGTAACAAACAAGGCTCTCACCAAACCTCACACTTTATAACCCTTCCTTCTTGTGCACTCAAGAACCACTGCAGCTTCCCCCCCCCCCACTTTGGTATCATCCATGCTTCCCTGTTGTGTCATTCCCCTCAGCTTTCACCATACATAGATCTCCCAACGTACTAAATTTTTTTTTAATTTTAATGTTTATTTATTTTCAAAGAGAAATAGAGAATGACTGCAAGTGGTGGGTTGGGGGGGAGGCACAGAACCCAACATGGGGCTCGAACCCACAAACCACAAGCTCATGACCTGAGCCAAAGGCAGACCCTTAACCAACTGAGCCACCCAGGAGCCTCTAGAAACTCTTAATCCAACTTTCCTTTAATGCTCCATTTCTCTAAAGACCTTTCCAACAAGATTCCTCAAATGAGTTGCCTCTGCTCTCTTCTCCAATTCCTCTCCCAGATTTTCTTGCCAATTCACTCCACTCAGAAAGTTTTTTGAAAAGTTTTTAAAATTTATTTAGGTTGTGGGAAGAAGGGGGGAAGAGGGAGACAGAGAATTCCAAGCAGGCTCCACACTGTCAGCACACAGCCCAAAGCAGGGCTCAAACTCATGAACCGTGAGATCATGACCTGAGCCCAAATCAAGAGTGGGGTGCTTAACCGACTGAGCCACCCAGGCATCCCAGCACTCCAATCAAAATTTGAGTCCAGAACTTCCACTAAAACTTGTCTTTCAGTGTTCCCATGACCTTCTTATCAAAATCTAATGATCAAGTCTCAATCCTCATCTTTTAACCGTTCATTACCTACTCCAACCTTCAGGTACATTTTCTTCACTTGGCTTATCAGGTACCACACAATCCTGGTCTTTCCTTTTCATCACTGGTGGCTCCTCTTTACTCTCCATAAGTTGTTATTCAGTCTCTGAGCTCTTGATGTCTAAGAATACCAGTGCTCATGTCTTTTCCATCTATTTTCATGCTCTAGGTTTTCTCATCTAGTACCATGCCCTTAAAGAGCATCTGTGCATCAATCTCTTGCTCCTATTTCTACCCTATATATCACACTTGCTTATCCAGGTACCTACTTTACATTTCCACTTGGATAGCCAATAAACATCTTAAATGTAATGTGCACAAAATTGAGCTCAGGCTTGTTAAAGTTGGTTACTATGCCTTCATCTTTCTAGTGGCTTATATCAATCAATAAACAAACAAACAAACAAACAAACAAACTTAGAGTCACTTCTCTAAAATCCAGGATCCTCCAGCTGGCAAATTGTGTTAGCTAACCCTTCAAAAGCTCACCACATCTTACCATTTGCATTGCTACTCACGCCGACATTCCCCTCTCCCCTTAATTTCTGCAACACACTACTTAATGTACCATTGCTTAGGCCACTGCACCACTTTCTGTAGACTATTCTTAGAAGTACAACGAGTCATAAAGTTAATTTTAAATATAAGTGGTATCATGTCACCTCTCTGCTCAGAATCCTCCAATGGTACCCCGTTTCCTGTTACAATGGTTTACAGAATCCTACATGATTTGGCCTCACCTTACCTATGCAAATTTTCTACTATTCTCCTCTTTTTACACTGACTGGCCTTTTTGCTGTTTCTTGAATACAACCAAGCACTTTAAGCCTTTGCACTGACTATACCCTCTGCCTGGGATGAACTTTCCTCCTGACATTTGCAATGATAATTCACTTGCCTGTATCAAATCTTTACTCAAGGACACCTTCCCACTGATGCCTACACCCTAACTGCCCTGATGGGAAGTGCAACACACTGCCCACAACTCTGGACTTTCAGATGCACTTTAACCTTCCCTATTATATTGCTATTGCACTTAATTCCTATTAACTTTGTTTAGAACTTGTTTATTATGCTAAATATTATCTGGATAGGTGCACAAAAGTAGGAATTATATATAAATATATATATAACTTACATATACATAACAATGAAAAAAGTATGTAAATAAACTTTAGGTATATTTGTTTATGAATAGTTTTATATATATTTAATGTTTACTTATTTTATATATATTAAATGTACAAATATATTTTTGTTTTGTATATGTATATATTTATATATAAATTATATATTTTTTAAACGTTTATATTATATATAGTATATTTATAATACACAAACATAATACATATATATAATTTATTATATTTATATATCTAATTATGTAAATATATTTTAAATATACTTTATACACATTACATATTTTACCTATATATTATGTGTATATTTATCATATATTTATTTATATAATGTATACATAATTATAAAATATATAATTTATGTACATAAATATGTATGTGTTTTATATACGTTTAATATTTTCTGTATTAATATATATTAAATATACATTAATACGTGTTATGTATTTTATATATAAATTATATATTTATATATATTATATGTTTCACACATTTTATATGTATATTTTTGTATATTTAATATATATTAATATATAATATATATTACATGTACATTTTTTTTTACTTTATTGAGATATTCAAAATGCCTACAGTAATGCCTGGCACCCAATTGGCACCTGATACTTGCTGCATGAATGAAAAATTGAAAAGGGAAGGTGGAGGTTAAATCATAGGGAAAGAATGAGAATCACAACTGGGTTCTTGGTTTCATGCCTGGATAGATGATAGTCTAAGGAGATGGAGTTTTCAGTGCTGATCACAAGTACCATTTTGTGTCTCTTCAGTCAAAGGATATATGAGAGATGCCATTAGATATATCACATATTATTCTGGATCTCAGAAGACACCAGGACTGTATTTTATATAGTAATGTAGTATCAAATGGTTATACATCAGAAGGGAAAGGATTACTCACCAAACAGTACTAAGAAAATCAGCAAGCAGATTTGAAAACTTTAGATCCCATCCTATTATTTCTACCAAAAATAATTTTAAAATGGATAAATTATTTTAGAAATACATGTGAGTGAATATTCATTAGGTGTTCGAATGGAAAAGAACTAAGAACAAAACTTAGCCACAATAAAGAACAAAATAAAAATTCACAATTTAAAAGTTCCATAGATGGGGCGCCTGGGTGGCTCAGCTGAGCATCCAGCTTCTACTCAGGTCATGGTCTTGTGATTCACGGGTTCAAGCCCCACATCAGGATCTGTGCTGACAGCTCAGAGCCTGGAGCCTGCTTCGAATTCTGTGTTTCCCTCTCTCTCTGCCCCTTCCCTGCTCATGCTCTGTCTCTCTATCTCTCAAAAAAAGTAATAAACATTAAAAAAATTTTTTGGATCCTGGGAAGATGGTGGCGTAGGAGGACACTGGGCTCACCGCGTCCTGCTGATCACTTAGGTTCCACCTAAGCCTGCCTAAATAACCCAGAAAACCGCCAGAAGTCTAGCAGAACGGAGTCTCCAGAGGGAAGCTCAGAGAGAGGCCCACGGAAGAGGGTAGGAAGGGCAGAGAGGCGGTGCGCGCTCCACAGACTGGCGTAAGGGAGCGGGGGCAGAGGGGCAGCCCACTGGCCAAGCAGAGCCCCCGAGACTGGCTTGCAAAAGCGGAGGGGACAGACAAAGTGTGTTCCGACACCAAGAGGGACTTGACATCTGGAAGGTTATAAGCTAACAGCTCTGATCAGAAAATGGGAGGACTAGAGGACAATGGGAGGGCGAGTTGTTTAGCCACGGACAACAGAGCTCAGTTTGGTTGGGAACAAAAGCACTCACCAAGGCCATCTCCTTCGCCCATCCCCCTGCCAAAAGCCCAAAGGGAACCAGTTCCTGCCAGGGAACTTGCTTGCACTGCACAAACACCCAACTCTGTGCTTCTGCGAATCCATCCCTCTGGCGGATCTGACTCCCTCCCAGTGCTGCAGGGCCCCTCCCGAAGCGGAGCTCAGAAGGAAAAGCAAGCTGAGCCTGCCCCTCCCGCCCCCATGCACCTTGCCGAACCACCCCAGCTAATACGCCAGATTCCCAGCACCACAAGCCTGGCAGTGTGCAAGTAGCCCAGAAGGGCCACACCACCCCACATTGAATCCTGCCCCTAGGAGAGGGGAAGAGAAGGCACACACCAGTCTGACTGTGGCCCCAGCAGTGGGCTGGGGGCAGACATCAGGTCTGACTGCGGCCCTCCCACAAATGCCAGTTATTCAAGACAGCACAGGGGAAGCGCCCTGTAGTCCTGCACCACTCCAGGGACTACCCAAAATGAAGAAACGGAAGAATTCCCCACAAAAGAATCTCCAGGAAATAATGACAGCTAATGAACTGATCATAAAGGATTTAAACAATATAACAGAAAGTGAATTTGGAATTATAGTCATAAAATTAATCACTGGACTTGAAAACAGTATAAAGACCATCAGAGAATCTCTTGCTACAGAGATCAAGGGACTAAGGAACACCCAGGAGGAGCTAAAAAAATGCTATCAATAAGCTGCAAAATAAAATGGAAACAACTACGGCTCGGATTGAAGAGGCATAGGAGAGAAAAGGTGAATTAGAAGATAAAATTATGGAAAAAGAAGGTGAGAAAAAGAGAGATAAAAAATCCAGGAGTATGAGGGGAAATTTAGAGAACTAAGTGATGCACTAAAGAGAAATAATATATGCATAATTGGTATTCCAGAGGAGGAAGAGAGAGGGAAAGGTGCTGAAGGGGTACTTGAAGAAATAATAGCTGAGAACATCCCAGATCTGGGGAAGGAAAAAGGCATTGAAATCCAAGAGGCACAGAGAACTCCCTTCAGACGTAACTTGAATCAATCTTCTGCATGACATATCATAGTCAAACTGGCAAAATACAAGGATAAAGAGAAAATCTGAAAGCAGCTAGAGATAAACGTGCTCTAACCTATAAAGGGAGACCTATAAGACTCGTAACCAATCTCTCTACTGAAACTTGGCAGGCCAGAAAGGAATGGCAGGAGATCTTCAACGTGATGAACAGAAAAATTATGCAGCCGAGAATCCTTTATCCAGCAAGTCTGTCATTAAGAATAGAAGGAGATATAAAGGTCTTCCCAAACAAACAAAAACTGAAGGAATTCGTCACCACAAACCAGCCCTACAAGAGATCCCAGGGGGATTCTGTGAGTGAAATGTTGCAAGGACCACAAAGTACCAGAGACATCACTACAAGCATGAAATCTACAGACATCACAATGACTCTAAACCCATATCTTTCTATAATAACACTGAATATAAATGGACTAAATGCTCCAACCAAAACACAGGTTATCAGAATGGATAAAAAAACAAGACTCATCTATTTGCTGTCTACAAGAGACTCATTTTAGACCTGAGGACACCTTCAGACTGAAAGTGAGGTCATGGAGATCTATCATGCTACTGGAAGTCCAAAGAAAGCTGGAATAGCCATACTTATGTCAGACAAACTAGACTTTAAATTAAAGGTTGTAACAAGAGATGAAGAAGAACATTATATAATAATTACAGGGACTATCCATCAGGAAGAGCTAACAATTATAGAGGTCTCTGTGCCAAATACAGGAGCTCCCAAATATATAAAACAATTACTCACAAACATAAGCAACCTTATTGATAAGAATATGGTCACTGCAGGGGACTTTAATCCTCCACTTACGACAATGGATAGATCATCTAGACACAGGATCAATAAGGAAACAAGGGCCCTGAATGATACATTGGATCAGATGGACTTGACAGATATATTTAGAACTCTGCATCCCAAAGAAACAAAATATACTTTCTTCTCGAGTGCACATGGAACATTCTCCAAGATAGATCATATACTGGGTCACAAAACAGCCCTTCATAAGTATACAAGAATTGAGATCATAACATGCATACCTTCAGACCACAATGGTATCAAGCTTGAAATCAATCACAGGAAAAAGTCTGGAAAACCTCCAAAGCATGGAGGTTAAACAACACCCCACTACAGAATGAATGGGTCAACCAGGCAATTAGAGAAGACATTTAAAAATATATGGAAACAAATGTAAATGAAAATGCAATAATCCAAACGCTTTGGGATGCAGCGAAGGCAGTCCTGAGAGGAAAATAAATTGCAATCCAGGCCTATCTCAAGAAACAAGAGAAATCCCAGAAGAAAATCTAACAGCACACCTAAAGGATATAGAAGCAGAACAGCAAAGACACCCCAAGCCCAGCCGAAGGAAAGAAATAATAAAGATCAGAGCAAAAATAAACAATACAGAAGCTAAAAAAAAAAAAAACTGTAGAACAGATCAATGAAACCAAGAGTTTGATTTTTGATAAAATAAACAAAATTGATAAACCTCTAGCCAGGTTTCTCAAAAAGAAAAGGCAGAGGACCCAAATAGATAAAATCATGAATGAAAATGGAATTATTACAATCAATCCCTCAGAAATACAAGCAATTGTCAGCGAATACTATCAAAACTTATATGCCAACACACTGGACAACTTGGAAGAAATGGACAAATTCCTAAGCACCCACACACTTCCAAAACTCAAACAGGAAGAAATAGAAAATTTAAACAGACCCATAACAAGCAAAGAAATTGAATCAGTTATCAAAAATCTCCCAACAAGAGTCCAGGACCAGATGGCTTCCCTGGGGAATTCTACCAGACATTTGAAACAGAGATAATACCTATCCTTTTCAAGCTGCTCCAAAAAAATAGAAAGGGAAGAAAACTTCCAGACTCATTCTATGAAGCCAGTATTACTTTGATTCCTAACCAGACAGAGACCCAGCAAAAAAAGAGAACTACAGGTCAATATCCCTGATGAACATGGATGCAAAAATTCTCAATAAAATACTAGCAAATCGAATTCAACATCATATAAAAAGAATTATTCACCATTATCAAGTGGGATTCAATCCTGGGCTGCAGGGCTGGTTCAACATTCGCAAATCAATCAATGTGATACATCACATTAATAAAAGAAAAGATAAGAACCATATGATCCTCTCAATCGATGCAGAAAAAGCATTTGAAAAAATTCAGCATCGTTTCTTAATAAAATTCCTTGAGAAAGTCAGGATAGACAGAACATACCTAAACATCTTAAAGGCATTTATGAAAACCCACAGCTAATATCAACTTCAATGTAGAAAAACTGAGAGCTTTCCCCTGATATCAGGAACATGACAGGGATGTCCAATCTCACCCCTGTTGTCTAACATAGTGTTAGAAGTTCTACCATCAGCCATCAGACAACAAAAGGAAATCAAAGGCATAAAAATTGACAAAGATGAAGTCAAGCTTTCACTTTCTGCAGATGGCATGATATTATACATGGAAAACCCAGTAGACTCCACCAAGAGTCTACTAGAACTGATATATGAATTCAGCAAAACGCAGGACACAAAATCAATGTAATCAGTTGCATTCGTATACACTAATAATGAAGCAACAAAAAGACAAATAAAGATACTGATCCCATTCACAACTGCAGCAAGAAGCATAAAATACCTACGAATAAACCTAACCAAAGATGTAAAAGATCTGTATGCTGAAAACTATAGAAAGTTTATGAAGGAAATTGAAGGATATAAAGAAATGGAAAATAATTCCATGCTCATGGATTGGAAGAATAAATATTGCCAAAATGTCAATACTACCCAAAGCCATCTACACATTCAGTGCAATCCCAATAAAAATGGCACCAGCATTCTTCTCGAAGGTAGAACAAGCAATCCTAAAATTTGCATGGAACCACAAAAGACCCCAAATAGCCCAAGTAATATTGAAGAAGACCAAAGCGGGAGCCATCAAAATCCCAGACTTTAGCGTCTACTACAAAGCCGTAATCATCAAGACAGCATGGTATTGGCACAAAAACAGACACACAGAGCAACGGAATAGAATACCGACTCCAGAATTGGACCCACAAACATATGGCCAACTAATCTTTGAAAAAGCAGGAAACAATATCCAATGGAAAAAAAAATCTCTTTAACAAATGGTGCTGGGAGAACTGGAAAGCAACATGCAGAAGAATGAAACTAGACCACTTTCTGACACCATTCACAAAAAGAAACTCAAAATGGATAAAGGACCTGAGTGTGAGACAGGAAACCATCAAAACCCTAGAGGAGAAAGCAGGAAAAAACCACTCTGACCTCAGCCAGAGCAATTTCTTCCTTGACACATCTCCAAAGTCAAGGGAATTAAAAGCAAAAATGAACTATTGGGACCTCATGAAGATAAAAAGCTTCTGCACTGCCAAGAAAATAATCAACAAAACTAAAAGGCAACCGACGAAGAGGAAGAGTTATTTGCAAATGACATATTGGACAAAGGGCTAGTATCCAAAATTTATAAAGAGCTCACCAAACTCCACACGCAAAAAAACAAATAATCAAGTGAAGATATGGGCAGAAAACATGAATAGACACTTCTCCAAAGAAGACATCCGGATGGCCAACAGGCACATGAAAAGATGCGCAACATCGCTCCTCATCAGGGAAATACAAATCAAAACCATACTCAGATACCAACTCACACCAGTCAGAGTGGCTAAAATGAACAAATCAGGAGACAATAGATGCTGGCGAGGATGTGGAGAAACGGAACCCTCTTGCACTGTTGGTGGGAATGCAAACTGGTGCAGCCACTCTGGAAAAAGTGTGGAGGTTCCTCAAAAAATTAAAAATAAACCTACCCTATGACCCAGCATTAGCACTGCTAGGAATTTACACAAAGGATACAGGAGTGCTGACACAAGGGGCACTTGTACCCCAATGTTTATAGCAGCACATTCAACAATACCCAAATTACAGAAAAGGACTAAATGTCCATCAAGTGATGAATGGATAAAGAAATTGTGGTTTACATACACAATGGAATACCACGTGGCAATGACAAAGAATGAAATATGGCCTTTCATAGCAACATGGATGGAAATATAGAGTGTTATGCTACTTGAAATAAGTCCTACAGAGAAAGACAGATACCGTATGTTTTCACTCTTATGTGGATCCTGAGAAACTTACAGGAGACCTGGGGGGGGGGGAGGAGAAAAAAAAAAGAGGTTACAGTGGGAGAGACAGCCAAACCCTAAGAGACTCTTAATAACTGAGAACAAACTGAGGGGTGATGGAGGGTGGGAGGGAGGACAGGGGGGGTGATGGGTAATTAGGAGGGCACCTGTTGGAATGAACACTGGGTGTTGTATGGAACCAATCTGACAATAAATTTCATATTAAACACACACACACACACACACACAAACACAAAACAAACAAACGTTAAAAATTTTTTTAAGTGGATATACGTTTTAGCAGGTAAAAACCTTTTGGGAAAATTACAATGTGAATAAAGAATTTAAATGATTATGATCCTCTATTGATTCTAAATATATCAATCTCTAAAGGAGGTAATCTGAGATACAGACAACATATGTAAGATTTTCAAGCAGAGTACCAAATTAAAGATAATCTAATTGATCAATGAGAGAGGAATAACAAATATAATTATGATTCTCATATAATGCAGTAGTATGTATGTATTTAAAACTATTTTGAAAAAAATTAAATTAAATTAAAAAAATAAAAAATAAAAAATAAAAAAATAAAAAATAAATAAAATTATTTTGTACTGCAACATTTGATACTACGAAAAACTTCTCTGAATGTAATATTCATCAAAAAGGCAGGCAGGATAAAATGCAGAGACCATTAAATGTCCCTTTTATAAATATCTATTTTTATTTAGGCAGAGAAAAACACTACAAATTAGCATATCAAAATATTGCCACTAATTATCTCCACATAGTGATTTTATGGGTGATTTCTACTTCATCTCTAATTCAAAGGAAGCTTTTCTTTTTATTAGAAGAAAAAAATTGTATTAAAAAAATAGTACTTTCTTAGGTAATAAAACATGGAGGAATTCACATCAGAAATCATGGAAAATACACTCTTCTTAGAACCAGAAATGTATTTATCAATACCCTTTCGATTATACAGGACAAAACCACACCTCAAACAAACTTAAGCAAGAAGGTTAATGTATTCACCCATGTATTAGCTCAGCTGGTCACCAAATTCATTGGTGGGCAAGAATGAAGCTGAATGCCAAAGACTGTTGGAACCAAGAAACTGGCTACTGCCAAGCTTCTATCTGTTAATCCTACGTCTCTTTCCACATACGTTTTTTCAGCATCCCAGACTTGATTTTTGACAGCAGGAAGTATGATGGCCAGCAGTTTCTCCATATCACAGCTCAAAAAGGGATGAGCTTGTTTTCTCTCTGTTCTTGGGTCTACCATCCTGAGGAAAAGCTCAGATTTGGCCCATCTTGGTCAGAGGCTCATACCTGAAGCCTTCAACTATGGCTAAGAGATGTGTCATCGAGACTTGGTTCAGAAGCATCCTTTAGGCAAACAGAAGTAGTCAGAGAGGTAGGATTCACATGTCACATTCCAGTCATATGACATGGTTACGGCAAGACAAAACTACATTTACCAGGAGAAGCAGGTTGCTGATTTGAGCAAATAACAGACTAGATGTCCACTAAAAGTAGTTATTTCTTCAGAGTACAAAGAATGACCTTTAGAATTAAGTGATACAGAAAATCTTCAGGTACTATGCAGTTGGTGCATCTGCCTTATCATACATACAGACCTGATAGAAGAGCAGACAGACAAAAGATTGGGAGGCGTAGAAATTTTTTTTCAATCAGAGAGGAATCTGGCAATCCCTGCTACCCTACTGAACATTATTTAATCAGTCAAAGAGAAACCTGGAATCTCCCCTTTGAAAACACTACTTCCAAACAAATCTTAGCAGACAGAGTATAAGTGCTAGCTACTAAACTTTTCCAAGTATCCATCAGGGGTGTCAAAAATAATGAATGAATGATAAAAAGAGCAATGGAAATTGAAAGAAAACACAAATTAGCAAGTGAAATTGTAATTTCATTAATAAGGACCACTTACAAGACAATAGGAATACTGATTAACTGGTTAAGGACTATGTGTAAGGATACATAAGGTTCAGAGTTATTTGTACTACCTCTCTGAGAATGAGCCTTGGTTCTTCTTTCTTAAAGTGGATATGAATGGAAATTTCTAAATCCATGTATGCAAATACCACATTCTTATAGAATATAATACAGTCATATAAAAAAAAACACCTCCCAAACTAAAACTCAGCTTGCAATGACTCAAATCCTGTAAATGCAATGGGAACAGTATTATTTCATAAGAAAGAAAAGGAAGAACCGGGCTAGTTACAAAAAAATGAGAACGAATCTTAAAGAACATAGGAGTTAGATAGTCTGAAACAGAGTACAAACAAAAGTCAAAAGGTAAATCTTGTGAGACCAACCAGCTCTGTCCAGACAGAAAGGTGGCCTGGCCTAAGGATCCATTATTTTTCCACGTCTGATGGCAGGCCTATCCTCAAAGGCATCACAATCTCATGTGATTATTTGAGTGTCCAGCTGACTCCTCTTACTCCGGTTCCCTCCTCATTAATGTCCTTACCATCACTTGACTTCTCATAAATTTCCCTTCACTGAATTAATCAATTAGGCTTACATGAAAGTTCAGACCACTTGCTGATCTTTCACAGCAAGTTAATCAATTGACATCTTGATATACGTATATATTTCTATCTAGTATCAATTTATTTAGTGTCAATCAGCATCCCCTTACATAACACACTGACACTGAAGAGACACTATTTTGAATTCTAGACCACAGTAAATTCATCAAGGTAATGTCTCCTGAGAGACAAGCAATTGTCCTTCTCTGGGAGCTACCGTTTTTCACACCACAAGCTTCCTTCAACCAACCGTAGGCAGCAACACAATCTCTCAGTTAAGATTTTTAAAGACCCTTGTTATTTTAATCTGGGACAACTCAATGGTAGTAAGGTACTTGGAATCTAGTATTCAAACTATAGATATGTAATGTTACTTCAAGTCAGTAAGGAAATTTTGTAATACTTGTGTCATTTAAGAAATCCTTCTATAAATAATAAACCGACTACACACTTTCCTCATTGCCACTTTCATCTCTTTGTTCCTGAATGTATAGATGACTGAGTTAAAAAAAGGAGTGAGAACTGCATCAAAAACAGCAAGATTTTTGTCTAGGTGTGAGGTGGGGTGAGGCCAGATATAAACGAAGATGCAAGGGCCAAAGAACAAAATCACCACCATGACATGAGTTGACAAAGTGGAGAGGGCCTTAGTTGTGCCTGCTGAAGAGTGTTTCCAAACAGTGATCAGGATACAAATGTAGGAGACAATCAATATGAAGAATGATCCCAGAGATATGAACCCACTGTTGGCTATGACCATGAACTCTAGACGGTAGGTGTCTGTGCAGGCAAGTCTGATGAACCGAGGAAAGTCACAATAAAAGCTGTCTAACACATTAGGGCCACAGAATGGCAATGTTATTACAAAAACCAGTTGAATCACAGAGTGGGTCAAGCCAATTACCCAGGCAGCAACTGTAAGCAAAATACACATTTTTCGGTTCATAATAGTCAAGTAGTGCAGAGGCTTGCATATGGCAACATATCTGTCAAAGGCCATGGCGATGAGCAGCACCATCTCCACGCCACCAATGACGTGGATGAAGAAGATTTGAGCGATGCAGCCACCAAAGGAGATGACCTTACGCTTTCTGAAAAGGTCATAAATCATCTTCGGAGAAATGACACAAGAAACTCCCAGGTCAATGAAGGAGAGGTTGGCCAACAGAAAGTACATGGGGGAGTGTAAGTGAGGGTCAGAAATCACAGTGAACATGATGAGGGAGTTTCCCATCATGCTTGCCACATAAAACGTAGAGGAGAACACAAAGAGGAGAAGTTGGATCTCCCAGGAATCGGTGAGTCCCAGGAACACAAACTCTGACACCACAGAGTGATTTGCTCTATCCATTGATTTATCTGCTAGAATGTTCCAGACAAAAGAAAATAACATGAAACTAAAATGAGAATGTTAATGAAGTTCTACATTAAAATGATTAATTAATTAAGGATATTCACAGTGTGAGAACAAGATAACTCCTCAATTCCTTCTCAGGGTCATTATTAAATATGCATTTTACTGGGATCACCTAAAGCAGTTGAGTCACTTCCACATACAGTATTCCTAACACAATGGCTGCAAGGACTATGGATCTATAAACAAGAAAATGATGCAAATATGAAAACATAGATGTAGATAGCAAGGATCATGAGGCACGGGGAAGGTGGTGCAATGCAACACAAACAGAAAAAGAAAGAAGAGGTAAAAATTGCATTTGCCAGAATTCACTGCTATTGCTTTTTTTTTAATATTTTAAGTTTATGCATTTTTATTGAGAGAGACAAAGACAGCACCAGAGGGGGAGAGCAGAGAGAGAGGAAGAGAGAGAAGGAGAAGGAGGGACATGGAGGGAGGAAGGAGGTGGGGGATATGGGAGAAAAAGAGAGAGAATTCCAAGCAGACTCCATGGTGCCAGCAAACAGCTTGATGCAGGGCTTGAACCCACCAACCATGAGATCATGACCTAACCCAAAGTCGAATGCTTAACTGATTGAGCTACCCAGGCACCCCTCACTGGTACTATTTTAAATGTTCATACAACAATTCCTCAGTCATTCAAGTTGTCTTATTTCTTACCCTCAAGTCATCTCAGGCACATATTATGTCTCTTGTAGTAGGTCTTAGACCAGTACCTACAAACACTTTTGCAATTCACACTAAGCCCACAGTGTAGTGGCAAGCTAAGGAAACCTGACTTAGGATACACAGGTGACTTGGGTGTATGCCAGGACCAAGGGCAGAAAAACCTAGCAGTAGGAAAAAAAAAAATGGATTCTAAAGCTTTTCCTTTTTTAAAAAAAATTTTTTAATCTTTATTTATTTTTGAAGGAGAGAGACAGAGCATGAGCGGAGGAGGGGCAGAGAGAGAGGGACACACAGAATCTGAAGCAGGCTCCAGACTCCGAGCTGTCAGCACAGAGCCCAATGTGGGGCTTGAGGTCACAAGCCATGAGATCACGACCTGACCCGAAGTAGGATGCCCAACTGACGGAGCCACCCAGGTGCCCCTTGTCCTTTAATATGTGTATTTATATATGTACACATGTGCACACCTCAGTTGTACATGATGAGTGAAATCAGTCATAAAAATATCCCACAGACGCGTCTGGGTGGCTCAGCCGGTTAAGCGTCCACAGCTCAGGTCATGGTCTCGCAGTGTATGAGTTCGAACTCGGTGCTGGATTCCGTGCCGCCCTCTCTTTCTGCCCCTCCCCCACTCACACTCTTTTCTCTCTTTCCCAAAAATAAACATTAAAAATTATTATCCCACTACTCATTCATGATTCCCTAGTCCAAGCTAATAATTTACAAAGGAGAAAACAGTAGTCCAGGGAGGAAAGAACAACTAGTTACAGAGAATCCAGGTTTTCTAGTCTACAAATGACTTCAGACTCCATATGCTAGAAAAATGATAAAGCGAGAAGAAGTATGCCAAACCTAGATCTACTTAGTCCAAAACAGCAGCCACTCCTTCCATATGGTTGTTACATGAAATTAAAAACCTATTTCCTTGGTTGCACTAGCCACATTTCAAGTGCCCAACAGCCTCCTATAGCTAGTGGTTAAGTGTAGGGTAGTACAATATAGAACTTTCCAAACCTTACCCATCCTTAAAGGTAAATCAAAATCCCATTTCCTCTATGAACACTTTCCTAGTAACTACACTTTATACAAACGTCTTTTCTCTCTTATTCCTACAAGTCAGGAAATTTAAACCTTAATGGAAAAATAATAATTAGCCACATTAAAAATAAACCACAATATATAGCATCATAGGAGACATTCCAGATGTCTACTTTTGGCCAAGAAGGACACCTAAGAGTCTGTGAAATTCAGAGACATCTTTACAAAGGAGAAAGTGTTGTCAGTTTTGAAAAACCAGTAGGAGTTTAATAAGCTAAGAGGGGAAAGGAAGGCCTTTTGAGAAGAGATAATAACTGCTCTCTTATTAGAGCAAATCCTTTGCTACTAATCATAATTCCTCAATGGTTTCAATTTTTTTAACATTTTATTTCTTTTTGGGACAGAGAGCACCAGCAAGGGAGGGACAGAGGATCCAAAGTGGGCCCAGAGCCAGCAGCACAGAGCCCGATGTGGGGCTCCACTCACGAAATGTGAGATCATGACCCAAGCCGAAATGAGACTCTCAACCCACTGAGCTACCCACGGTGCCCCCTCATGGTTTCAATTACAGATTTTCTCTCCTCAAATATATTGTAAGTGTGAAGAGGAAAAGGACCATTTCTTCTGGTTCTTGTGTTTCCTAAAATACAAAATAAGTAGCAAGGATATCCTGATTATTTAGTGAATAACACTTCTCTGAAGTGCAACCATTTTCTCAAGTCCATCATTTTTCAGTTTCTGTTTTTCTCATCTACCATGTTTTTCCATGAAGTCCAGCATGCATAAAGGAACTCTTCACATTCAAAATTAAGCATTAACATAGTTCCCAATCACTCGCCAAAGGATGCCTGGTATTCTTGCTATAAATTTCTACTTGGGAATAGGCAAGCCTCATCTCAACTCGAATAATGGTTCATGGTTTAACTTTATGAAGTTTTAGAAAACAAGAAGCAGCACGTAAAAGGAAAGGGAAGACCGGGCGTGAGGTGGCAGGTTCCAGTAACAGCCAACATATCAGGAAATTTACAGTTTCCATTTTCCAGGCTTCACGATATAATTACTAGTCATCTTCCATGCCATTGTTAAAGTCAGAAAAAAAATGATGATTCTTTTCACCATATTTTAAAAGTTTCTAAAATATTTAACGATGCAATCCTAGAGCTGGAAAAGTATACATTATTTTCATGGTGCATATTTACTAAGGACTTTCACACATTTGATGCTTGTAATTATCTGTAGGGGTGGATATATCTGATAGAATTATTTTCATTTATAGATGAAAAACCTCAAATTCAAAAAAGTAACTTACCTAAAAACATAGTTGCTTAGTTTGAAATCAAATACCAGGTCTTCTGGTTCCAAATCCAGTGCTGTCTTGACTACATCAAGAAAATATGGGTGTTTGTCCATGGTCTAAAACAATGATACCGGCTATAAATTTTAACCAAGCATACAAAAAAAAAAAAAAAAAAGTACGACTTAAACTGGCACAATGTTATAGGTCATTATATTTCAATAAATGTGGAAAGAATTCCATTTTATTCAGAAAAATATTCTATCCCACCCACATAAACATTTAATACATATATAAATTAACTTACCCAAGGTTTTATAGCTACTTGTGGCAGATCCAAGACTTAAACCTACATATTAGTGTACAAGTTAAAGGGAAGGGACAAAGGTGGTTGCCAATTAGAATAGGGGAAAAAAAGCAAAATCCACCAAAGTTTTGGAGGTAGACAAAGATTCATCAAAGTCTGGCGCATGTATTCGTAAAAAGTCATGGTGATTGACAGACAAGAAACATCCAAGCTAGAGACAAAAACGTAGAAGCCATTCAAACTTTGACGTCATGAGAAAGAAATATTTGCTTAAAGGATAACATATGAACAGATAAAAGAAAGCTAATGGAGGACACGTGCATGGCCAAAAAAGAACAAATACATAGTATTTCTCATCATCATTATTATATTGCTAGTACTACGATTTTTACATATTATCTGCCTTTGTTTTTCATTTTTTTAATGTGTATTTATTTTTGACAGAGAGAGACAGAGAGAGAGACAGAGAGAGAGACAGACACAGAGCATGAGCGTGGGAGGGGCAGAGAGAGGAGGAGACACAGAATCCAAAGCAGGCTCCAGGCTCTCAGCTGTCAGCACAGGCTCCCCTATTATCTACCTTTTAAAGCCCTGTTTCTATATACAAAAATCAGGTAGAAAGGAACGTCAAAGAATTAAGGAATGGCTCACTTTCATATGCTAACCAGTGATCAAATTGAGAAGACTAAGTAAAAGCCATAGACTTAGGGCTGAGCTATCACTGGTGCCATTCAAGAGAGCAGAGAAAATCAAAACAGAGAAAATCATGATTTTAGGGAGATAACCAATGGTGCCAAAGTGGCAAAGTCAAATAGGAACTGACAAATAATGTCAATCATCTAGGGGAAGAGGTTTGGGAAGGGGGGAATGGGGAGATAAGGCAATATGCTATGTGCAGAAAACCTGTAGAGTGACAGAAATCTACAGTAATGAGATAAAGAGGTTCCAAACAACTCTGAGGATCTGGATGAAGCTGGCTATCACAAACTTAGACAAAAGCCAGAGGAAATCTTTTTGTGACACCGTTCAGAAATGTTCACGAACTGATACCCAGAATTTTAGAGCAGCGTATTTATTTGGCACAATAAGGAGAATGGGGTATCAAAACGGTCAGAGATCCTTTGTTCATTATTTTTGCTTCCTAAATTGTACATATAAGCGAGATCATGTGGCACTTGTCTTTCTCTTATTTTGCTTAGCATTATACTCTCTCAATCCATCCATGTTGTTGCAAATGGCAAGGTTTCATTCTTTTTATGGCTGAATAATATTCCATTGTGTATGTATTTACCACATCTTCTTTATCCATTCAGATATAGATAGACCCTTTGACTGTTTCCTTAACTTGGCTATTGTAAATAATGTTGCAATAAACACAGGAGTGCATATATCCTTTTGACTGTTAACAATAGAGAACAAACTGGCAGTTACCAGAGAGGAGGTGGTGAGGGGATGGGTGCATAGGTGAAGGGGATTAAGCATACATTTATCATGATGATCAATGAGCAATGTACAGAACTGCTGAAACATGATACTGCACAACTAAGCTGGAATTAAAATAACAAACTTGATAACAAACTAAATGCATTCCCTTGAAAAAAAAAGAGACAGACAGAAAGAAAGAGATCCTTGGAGGACTGAGGTCACATTGAAATTGTTTGACCAAATCACATACTGGGCAATGCAGCAAGCGGAGCCACAGATGAGCTGACAACTGGAGAAAACACAATACAGATCAGAGATCGTGAAGACAGGTACAGTAATGTAAGCCTGTGATAACTCTATACTTTACTCTTTCTCCCATATCTTCGTTCTCAAATCTGGATTCCCATTAAAAAGCAACTTCAGTACAACATTATGACTATAGTTAACACTGCTCTATGATCTACAAGAAAATTCCTAAGGGAGTTAATCCTAAGAGTTCTCATCAAAAGGAAAATTTTTTTCTTTTTATTTAACCTATGTAAAGATGGATATTAACTAAATCGACCGTGTTTGTCATTTCACAATATACATAAACCAACCCATCATATTCTACACCTTAAATTTATATAGTGATGTATATCAATTATTTCTGAATAAAGCTGGAAAAATCGATTTCACTTTCTTTCCTCTACTGTTCTCTACACAGTTGCCCCAACTCTTCCCTCCTGTACAATTCCTACTTCTGCTCATTTTCATATACCCTTCCTCTCTTGAAGCATAGGAACCTATGAAGGAGAGTCTTCTTATAGAGTATGGTCCACCAACCCCTCCGCCCCTCTTCACCACCACCACCTACCTAATCTGTCAAAAGATCTCATAACATTAGGCTCAGGGAATCAGAGGAGTTCCACACACTGAATTTCCTCCCGTGCATAAGCATTGCCCATATCCTTCCACTCACCCTCCCTAGGACAAGAAGCTAAACAAAACTCTGCTATTTGGAGAAAGGCTCCTAATTTAGCTATAGCACAAGGTGGTGACCAAATGATGCATTAGAGTTCTGGGATTCTCAGCCTGAGGTCATGAGTCCAAGGGAACGGTCTCACAGGATTATCAGGGAGGGAGGAAACAGGTGTAGGATTTTCTTATACAAAATAAAGAGCTACTAGTTTATTTATTACATCCTTTTTAGCTTTTTTATTATATAACCCAGGGAAATCTCTAATGAAAGGAAAAATGTATTTTATGTTTTTTAAATGGGAAAAAACTCCAAAACTTTCAGGAAAACAGTTGTAGAACTTAGAAATCTTGACACATTTTGTCAACGAAGTCTCTTTGTGTGTTCAAAGGTCCAAACAACAAATAAGAACAGCAAGCATGAGTAAATATGAAAGGCTCAGAATAATGAAGAAGGATGTGAACACTTGGGGTACAAACAGATTAGAACAGAAGGCAGAGAGATGGAGATAGCACACTTTCCTTCCCTGAGAAACAATAGGAAACCAACCCAAAGACTGGTCAGAGTGCAGCAAATTGGAAAAATAGAAAAATTCCAATTCCAAATAGAATTGGAATGTAAGATTATTACATTCAAACTAAGACTCTGAATATAATTTTCTTGGATTTGAAATATATTAAATACGAAAAACATGAAAATAAAATACATTTTCAATAATAGCACATAAATTAATCATTACAGATACCTTCTTCTACTCTGGTAAATAAATATAAGCCGAACTAGTAGAAAACAAAAAACAGAATGAATTGACAGTTCATAAAGGAAGAAAAATTAAAAGGCCAATAAACATAGAAAAGTACAAAATTTGGAGGCAAACCGTTGGTGTTTGTCCTTTCCACACTACATGATGCCCAAGGCCATCCAAGGAGTATCTAGGAGAATGTATTTCATTTATCTCACTATTAAGTATTAATTAAAGGATATAGACATAGTGAAGTTCCCTTTGTTCCTCACAGATTTTTGCCCAGTAGACATACACACACTTTCCGTCCAGTCAAACAGACAACCCCAGATATTTATGGCCTGTTGAACATTAACCAGTGTTACATCTGTAATTCAGCAATCTTACTAGAATTTCTATGCAAAAGTACCTACAGATACCCTAAATTTTTTCACAGTTTTACGGAGATATTGGCATACGATACTGTGTACGTTTAATAAGTATACAGCATGATTCAATACACATAAGTGATAAAATAATTACCACAATAAGGTTCATTAATATCTCCATCACCTCACTATCATTACTTTGTGTGTGGTGATAACATTTAAGATTTACACTCAGGGTGCCTGGGTGGCTCAGTCAGTTAAGCCACCGACTCTCGACTTTGGCTCGGGTCATGATCTCATGCTAGTGAGATCAAGCCATGTTGGGCTCCACACTGACAGTGCAGACTCTGTTTGGGATTCAAGCAGGGAGGGGTCCAACTTCATTCTCTTGCATGTGACTATCCAGTTTCCCCAACACCATCTGTTGAAGAGACTATCATCTCTCCATTAAGTATTCTTGTCAAATATTAGTTGACTGTATATGCAGGGGTTTATTATGGGCCTTTGATTCTATTTCATTGATGTATGTGTCTGTTTTTATGCCAGCACCATACTACTTTGATTAGTATAGCTTTGAAATAAAGTTTGAAATTACGAAGTGTGAGATCTCCAACTTTGTCCTTCTTTCTCAGGACTGCTTTGGCTATTTAGGATCTTTTGCCATATGAATTTTAAGATGGTTTTTTCTATTCTGGTAATAACAAAATGCCATTGTAATTTTGATAAGCATTGCACTGAAAATATAGAAGTATAGAATTAATCATAATAGAATTATAATGGTAAGCTTTAAACACTTTAAAATATTCTTTCAATCCATGAACACAAGATAGCTTTCCATTTTTTTGTGTGTCTTCCTCAATGTCTATAATCAATTGCTTTGAATGTTCAGTGTATATATCTTTTACTTCTTTGTTTAAACCTATGTTTAAGTATCTTATTCTTTGGATGCTATTTAAATTAGATTATTTTCTTTATTTCTTTTTCAGATAGTTCATTCTCAGTGTAAGAAATGAAGTGATTTCCGTACATGGTTTTGTATCCCACAACATCACTAAACAAATGCATTTATTAGTTCTAAGTTTCTGGTAGGGTCTTTGGGATTTTCTGTATTTAAAAAACTCTTATCATCTGCACACACAGACAATACTTTCCTTTCTGATTTGGATGTCTTTTACTTCTTTTTCTTATCTATTTACCATGGCTAGGACTTCTAGCACTGTGTCGCAAAGCAGCAGCTAGAGTGGGTGCCTCCGTCTTGTTCCTAATCTGACAGGAAAAGGTTTCAAACTTGCACCATGGAGTATGATGTTTGCTATGGTTTTATCATAAATGGCCTTTATTATGCTTCAGTACATTCCTTGTATACCCATTTGGTGAGAGCTGTTAATCTGGAGAGGATGTGGAAGACTGTTTACTTCTTTTTCTGTATCTATTGAGATGCTCGTATGATTTTTATCTCTCATTCTCTTAGTGTGGTATACCACATTTATTGATTTGCATATGGGCATCAGATTATCACCCTGTATACTTCAAAGTGACATGCCTATCAATAATAGCTTAATAAAGCTATAAAACATACTCTATTTTTTTTATTTTAAGATGCTGTCTTTACTGATGGTCGTTGAAAAGAAGCTAGACCTCTCAATGTAATCATTTCATCAGGAAACCAGATTAGTCACAGAGAATGGCATATTTAAGTGATAATACAACATGTTCTTAGAATTTGGTTTCACTAAAGCTATAAAACTACTTAAATACTTCTGTGATAAGTACATCAGTCACCAGTAAGGTTCATAGATTTTTCCTGCTCCTCACAAAACTTCAGCCTCTAAATTCACCATTCCCTTTGTAGCCCTAAACCATGTAAGTAAGTGAAGTCGAACACCAAAGTCCTTTTCTTTCAGAATATGCCATCTGTCACTCAGATAGTAACTTCCAACACAGGGTACTACAGCAAACCAGCTTAGCACTGAATCACAGGTACATCAAAAACTGAGAGCTAGAAACCTTTCTTCAGGGCTTCAGTGACAGCTCCCATCTCTGCAGCTAATCTCTAATTCGGGATAGAAACAGTCTGTTTTGTTGGGTTTTTTTCCCCTGTAAATTTGCTGGAAGCATCGATGGGATACAGAAAAGGAAATTCACGAAATTACTGGGTAAGGATCCAGGGTCATATGATGCTGCGAAAAGCTGTATTCTTCCACTCAGGAACTCTTAGAGGACTCTCTATCTAAAAGCAGTTTTAGAAACTGAGAAAAGAAAATAGGAACAGTAATTTCTAAGGAACAAAACAAAATCACAAGCAATGACCACCCTGAACCATAAGGGACAACACAAAATAAAAATCACAGGAGTGTTGAAAATGAACAAGCTGTACCCCCTTCGCTTAGGTTAACAAGCATGTGCTGAGTCATGTCTCAATGAAAACTCCAACTTGTTCAGGGAGGCACTACTATAGTCATTTTGAACAAACACTTGCCTGTGCCTCTAATTAGAGGCTAACTAGTCTCGATTTGTATCTTGTTGGTGTGCTGAAATAAAAAAGAAAATCAAGAGACAGAAGACAGTGTTGAATGGAAACATTTTATTGAATCCAATCCAGCAACAGACTAGAAAAATGAAAGATAGTAGTTCAAAGGAAATGGGAAGGAAAGGAGTTAAGTGCGTTCAAGCCAAAAGTCTATGATCCATGCCATAGTGGGAAAGCAATCTCTGAATTTGGTTGACCGGGTTGGCAGCATCCGGGTAGGCGGGTGAGGTGAGCCCTAAGCGGCTGGGCTCGCTGTTTGTGCTCCGCTGCAGATGAGGCGTCCGAGTCTAGGACACACAGGTGTCTGCAGGGCCGGTCGGACAGAATAGAGAAGTGCAAATAGAATTTTCAAAACGCTAAAATCACGACATTCCTACAGAGTCATTAATTAACAAGCAAACTAACATGTGTTAAAATCAATTCAAATGGGGGCGCCAGGTGTCTAGGTCAGATAAGCATCTGACTTAGGCTCAGGTCAGTATCTCCCAGGTCATGAGTTCCAGCCCCGCATCAGGCCCTGAGCTCACAGCTTGGAGGGAGCCTGGAGCCTGCTTCACATTCTGTGTCTCCCCCTCTCTCTGCCCCTCCCCTGCTCATACTCGTCTCCCTCAAAAATAAAGATTAAAAAAAATTTTTTTAAGAGCATAATCAAAGCCAAAGGCCCACATTCCTATAGAACCACATAATCCCAGAGGATCCCCTAGCCAATGCCCAGTATTCCATGGAAAGGGCACCCAGTCATTTCTTTGCCCATTTCCAAGCCATTCTCAATTTTTCCCTATTAGTCAGTATTTACCTGTTTCCCAGAGCAACAACTATTTGAGGTTAAAAACAGACAAAAACAGAAAACAAAACATACACACCAAAACAAAAACAAACACACGCAAAAAACAGTCTTCCCTGCAGTGCAATCAAATGATAGTCAAAGGAGAGGAAAAATTCTCCTTTCCTTATTCACTGCCCAAATCTAACTGGCTCCCTGCAGAGAAACTAGTCTGCAAGGACATTTGGAGTGCTGTCCCAAGGTGATGTGCTTTGAGTATGTTTTTCATGAAATAAACTCAGTCCTGAGGCTGACCCAGTATGATTCAAGTTTCTCTGTTTGACCGTGATATAATGGAGGTAAACAGAACACTGTCACTGTGTTTTCAGTGCCTTCACCTCCAACACTCTTTCTGCACCAACAGAAGTTGAGTGTGAAGTAAGGGGAGGAGGTGATCTAGAAGAGCTATCTCTATAATTTGTCAAGTCACAACTTCTTGAGGTGGCATTATTTTGCTCCAGATGTATATAATTATTCAAAAACAATGTATATACATAAAATTGCCAATTTTCAAGACAAAACAGTCATAAAGAAAGTGCATACGCAGAGACTACAAGAACCCTAATCAGAAAAACCGCAGCACAAACTATAAAAAATATGGGAAACGTATCTTTATATTCACCTTCCTGTCCCTGTTCTTTCTCTTGCTACAAGAAATTACTGAATTCCCTCCCTTGGAGCTCTTGGTGCAGCTATAGGAATAATTGTTTACAATCATAATTTTCTCCCCTTTTCCTTTCCCACTTGCCCAGAAATTTACAGATAATGAATATCTTAGTTGGGGGTTACTTCTTCCCATTCGTAACTATAGAAAATTAAAAACCAGTAGAGATATTGCCAGTAGGTAAGGCTCATACTGATAAAACACAGAAATAAGCTAAAAACAAGATACTAAAGAGAAGTCTGATGGATAATGAAGATGTGGTATAGATATGGTTTATACAGACAGATATGGATATATGCATAGATATTATACACACACAATGATATATACATGCTGTGTTTATGTATATATCACAATGGAATATCAGTGACCAAAAAGAATAAAATCTTGCCATTTGCAACAACCTACACGGAACTAGAATATATTACGCTAAGTCAAGTAAGTCAGAAAAAGACATGTGTAATATGATTTCACTCACATGTGGAGTTTAAGAAACACAACAGATAAACATAGGGGAAGGGAAAGAAAAATTAAGATAAAAACAGAGAGGAAGGCAAACCATAAGATTCTTAAATACACAGAACAAGCTGAGGGTTGCGGGAGGGATGGGGTGGGGGGGGATGGGCATTAAGGGGAGCACTGGGGGTCATATATGGGTGATGAATCACAGAGTTCTACTCCTGAAACCAATACTACACTGTATGGTAACTAACTTGAAATTAAACTAAACACAAAAAGAAAAGAAAACATAACAAGTAATAACGACATGAAGGAGAAGAAAGAGTAAAACTAAATTACCAAATAAATCTTTAGGCCTCTAACCAGAAAAGACTGACTTAAAACATAAACTAACTGATAAAATCTTTCTCGTTTTAGCCTGAAAAATCAACAAAAATCCTCTTCTGGCAAAGGAAGTGGGTTAAAAGACAAAGATATTGATGGGAAGTCTTAAGAATGTAGCTTAAAAATACTTTGTTTTGATTCTATTTATCCCTTTTTAATGAGGACTACACCTTAACTTTTGTTTGAAAGATACTCCTATGAAAACAATGCAGCTAAACAGAAGGTTTGCATGAATGAGAAGTTTTGTTGGTTTTATAAAAAGGCTAGATGCCTTTTGTCATTCTAGGCTAATTTGTGCATTCTGCGTACACTAGATTTTAAAGTTCTTAAGAATAGTTGAATTGTGTTATCACAAACTGAGTTATTCATTAAAATCATTAAGTTGAGGAACTCAGGTTTGTTGTGTTAGAAAAAAGCTAAAAATTCACGGAGGGCAACTGATTTCAATAAAGGAAGAACTCTTGTCTCAAAGACAGACACAAGTTGATTCTGTACAGTTAGAAATCGAATAAAGATAAGAAGATGAAAGTACAGGTACAAGTTTGAGACACTGTCTGCTTCCACGGAATTTTTTTTTATTATTTAAAGATTTTTATTTAGTGGGGCCTGGGTGGCTCAGTCAGTTGAGCGACCAATTCTTGATTTGGCTCTGGTCATGATCTCACAGTTCATGGGTTTGAGCCCCACATGTGCAGAGCCTGCTTCGGACTCTCTCTCTGCCTCTCCCAGCGCCACCCCCCCCCATAAGTAAAAGAAATAAATGTTTTTTATTTATTTTAGACAGACAGGCAGAGTGCCTGCAGGTAGGGGAGGGGCAGACGGAGAGAGAGAGGATCCCAAGCAGGTTCTGTACTGAGGTGGGGAGCCCATCATGGGGCTAGAACACACAAATGGGAGATCATAACCTGGGCTGAAATGAAGAGTCCAACCTTTAACCAACTGAGCCACCAGGCGCCCCCATTTGAATCTTGATTTGAGGCTATTGCTACTGTGGTTTCTGATATGAGAAAGTCAAAGAAATAGCTATTCATCCTTCTACTATTTTCTAAAGAGAGATGAATGTGAAAACTCACATGACAAGCATTACTTTATATTAATTCTATTCTCAGCTTAGTAATTTCCTAAATGTTTTCAATCATTAATTACTAAGTTTGAGGATTTTCTGTGGAAATCCCCTTGTCCAATAAAAAAAAATCTGCTATGATATTACTAAGACAGTAGCACTTAATTAGGGAAAGTGGGAACAAGGTGATGACGGCATAAGGGTCGATCTCATTCATACTTATTAAAACAGGCTATCAAAAACTGGGAAAATCTTGAGATTGGTTGTGTTTTAAAGCCACAGTTGATACAGGCAAGGCAAGAGACTGGGGCAAAAATAAAGGAAGTGCAATGTGAATCACAAGATGTTCTGGTTACAATTACACAATTGGTGGAGATGGTTGTTCTAGTTCTCAGTCATGCATGACTGATTGAGGACTGTGTTTTGCCAATCCAGAGGGTCAGAAAAAAAGTAGCCTCACTCCTGACTACCTCACCGTCAGAATTTCTAGATGGCATTGATGTCACAGAAACAATAGTGTGGAGTCCAATTAGGAACCGGTCAATATGCTCCTTTTGTTGATGGATGGGTTGTTGGGTCATGTGGTATGATACGACTATACAGCAGCCCTTAAAACTTTGGAAATTACTTGCAGTGGCAATGCACAGAAATTCAAGAGCAGAATAATTATGAAACACTGCAGAATGCTTCAGAGACAGAATTGTAAATTAGCAAACTCGAGCCTAAACAATGTACCTTTGCATCTAATTACCTACCTTGGCAAGCCAGATAAACCATCTTCTTCAGTTTACACATTAAGTGTTCTTTCTGGCTTCCATCAAGTGCAACAAAAAGTGTTGGCAAAAGCACAAACATAACTTACTTGGCTAGCTAATGGAAAGTCTAAAGCTATTGTGTGGTCCACTGATACATAGGCTAAAATGATGCTTAGACTTGCATATTCAGCCTCAAAAGCTATCAGAGTCCATTATAACTTCGGCTGAGGTTAATGATACCTTTCTGGACATGTTTTCCAATTAATGATTGAAAGGGCGGGCCTACGCCAGCCGACTCCATCTTGTTCTGTGTTCTCCACCTTGAGTGACTATGTCCCCGACATGACCCCTTTTCTGGGAAAACTGCAGAAACCTCAGATCGTGCCTCCTCCCCTTGAGTAACCTCCCGCTCACTGGTTCAAACTTCCTGATCAAAACATGCCCAGCAACCTGCGTAACAGGACTCTGACCCTTCCCCAGCCAATTGGCTGAGGCCACGACCCTTCCCCAGCCAATCGGCTGCCCCTAGACCCCTATAAAACCTTGGTGCTTTTGAAACTCGCTCTCTCTCCCCAGTATCTCACCACTGCGTCGGTGCAGGTAGGGGACTGAGCTCGAGCTAGCTCGAATAAAGGCTCTTTTGCTTTTGCATCAGACTCAGCTCCCTGGTGGTCTTTGGAGATCATGAATTCTGGGCATAACATTTGGGGGCTTGACCCGGGATCCCCAAGACCCCCGAGGGACCCCTAACCCAGAGAGCCTGACTGGCCACGGTTAGTGTCTGTCTGTTTGTTCTGTCTTTTCTGTGTGAGCTCATTTCTAGAATTCTGGTAGTGCCTGACGCGGTCTAAGTGGACGCACTGGAGGACCACGGGCCGGGAGTTTTAGAAGACATTCCGATTCTCCCTTCTGGAGGGATGTGGAATCCCCTCAAAGGTCTGAGACGAGGCAGGTCACTCCCGCTGGTCGGCGTGAGGCCGTCATCTTTGGAGGGACGCGGAATCCCCTCAAATGTCTAAGCTAGCTTTCAGTTTTGCTTCCATGGAGTTGGAAGACTTTCTAGGGACCCTCTGTTTGTCTGTTTTTGTGTTTCTCTGTTTTGCTCTGTGGACTTACTGGATGGACGTTATGGGACAGATTCAGACTACTCCTCTAAGTATTATGATTGATCACTTTAAGGATGTGAGGGGAAGAGCTAACAACCTCAGTGTGGAAGTCCGAAAGGGTCGGTGGCAGTTTTTTGTTCTAGTGAGTGGCCAACTTTCAATGTCGGATGGCCACCAGAGGGGACCTTCGACCTCCCTACCATCCACCGAGTCAGGAGTATCATCTCTCGGCCTCAGACAGGCCATCTTGATCAGCTCCCTTACATTATCACTCGGCAGGACCTTGTAGAAGACCCACCCTCTTGGCTTAAGTCCTTCCTAGCCCCGCTCCCTCCAGAGCCAAAACCCATTCTTGCTTTGCAGGGGACAAAGAAGAAGAAAAGTCTTATCCAGCCTTCAGCACCCTTCTACCCTGTCTTACAGGGGGGTACTGAAGAAGAATTAATTTTTCCTCCCCCATATAACCCCTCTAGGATGCCGGAAGAACACCATCCTCCCCCTCCGGGGGAGGCAGACACTGTTCCGAGAGCGGGAGGCGGAATGCTCCAGTGGGAAGCCCGCCCTTTACCAGACAAAGGGCTCAGAGGGAGCAATCCGCCTCCGCCGCTGACTCCACTCTTCTGCCCCTGCGAGCCACCGGACCCCCAGACACGGAGGGGAATCAGCCCCATCACTATTGGCCTTTTGCCATTAGTGACCCCTACAATTGGAAAGCTCAGAATCCTAAGTTTTCTGGAAAACCGGCAGGGCTTATTGATTTATTAGACTCTGTTCTTTTTACCCATCAGCCCACGTGGGACGATTGCCAGCAGCTTTTGCAGGTCCTGTTCACAACTGAAGAAAGAGAAAGAATCCTCAATGAGGCCCGAAAACTAGTTCAGGGCACAGACGGGAATCCCACCACCAACCAGGCTCAGATAGATGCCTCCTTCCCCTTAACTTGGCCCCAATGGGATTTCAACATGGCAGAAGGTAAGGAGAGGCTCCGGGTCTACCGCCAGACTCTAATGGGGGGTCTCCGAATGGCTGCTAGAAAGCCAACCAATTTGGCCAAGGTAGGAAATGTACAACAGGGAAAAGATGAATCTCCGGCTGCCTTTTTAGAAAGGATCATGGAGGCATTCCGTACCTATACCCCCATGGATCCAGAGGCTCCGGAAAGCAAGGCAGCTGTTATCATGGCCTTTGTAAACCAGTCGGCCATAGACATTAAGAGAAAATTATAGAAAATAGATAGACTAGGAAAAAAAAAGTCTGCAGGACTTACCGGTGGTAGCTGAAAAGGTGTATAATAACCGGGAGCCTCCTGAGGACAAGCAGGCTCGCGTCATGGCGGCTGTCAGCAGTAAGCAGACTCGAGACCTGGCCAGAATACTACTAGCTACCACTGCTGACTTCCCCGAGGAACGAGACCGCCGTCTCTGGCAGGCGACGCAAGAAAAGGTAAAGGAACCACCAAGGGGGGGGGGAAGCAGAGGCTGCAGAAGGATCAGTGCGCATACTGCAAGAGGATAAGGCATTGGGCCCGAGATTGTCCAAAAAGGGCCAGTGGGAAGGGAATCAAGAGTGATCGAGTAAAAGTCCTAGAGCTAGATGAACTAAGTGATTAGGGGAGTCAGGGTTCGGACCCTCTCCCCGAACCCAGGGTAACTCTTAAAGTGGAGGGGACCCCTGTTGACTTCCTTGTTGACCCCAGAGCACAACATTTAGTCCTCCACACCCCACAAGGAAAACTAGCCAGCAAGAAGTCCTGGGTACAAGGGGCAACTGGTATGAGCCAGTATTCATGGACTACCCAAAGAACAGTAGATTTGGGAACGGGCCGGGTATCCCACTCCTTTATGGTAATACCAGAATGCCCCTACCCGCTGTTAGGACGGGACTTACTGACCAAGATTGGAGCTCAGATAACTTTCAGACAAGGGGGGCCTCAGGTCACCGATGGCAAGGGCCACCCCATCCAGGTACTGACCATGAAACTGGAGGATGAATACCTCCTCCACCAGGAGGCGCTCCCGAGAGAGGATAATATAGACAGATGGCTACAAGAATTCCCCTCGGTTTGGGCAGAGATGGGGGGGATGGGACTAGCCACTCACAGGACCCCAATCCTGGTAGAGCTCAAGCCAGGAGAGAGTCCGGTAAGGATCAAACAATACCCCATGTCTCAGGAGGCCCGGAAGGGGATGCAGCCACACATCCAGAGACTATGAAGCCTAGGGGTACTAGTTCCTTGCCAGTCTGCCTGGAACACCCCCCTACTGCCTGTCAAAAAGCCTCACACAAATGACTACCGACCGGTACAAGACCTCCGGGAAGTAAATAAGAGGGTCGCGGACATACACCCAACTGTTCCCAACCCATATACTCTCTTGAGCTCCTTGGCACCCTCCAGGGTCTGGTATACTGTACTAGATTTAAAGGATGCCTTCTTCAGTCTGCCGCTGGCACCCCAGAGCCAACCCTTGTTCGCCTTCGAGTGGCATGATCCGGAGGAGGGCTACAGTGGGCAACTCACCTGGACACGGCTACCTCAGGGATTCAAAAATTCACCCACCATCTTCGACGAGGCACTACACGAGGACCTGGGTGAGTACAGAAGGGAGCACCCTGGCCTCACCCTCCTACAGTACGTAGATGACATCCTGATTGCTGCCGACATGGCCAAAGACTGTGAGCAAGGGACCCAGGACCTGCTGGCTACCCTGGGGGCCTTAGGGTACCGGGCATCCACGAAGAAGGCTCAGATATGCAGGGAGAGGGTAAGTTACCTGGGATATATCCTGGAGGGCGGACAGCGGCAGTTGTCTGGTGCAAGAAAAGAAACTGTACTAAAGATCCCTACTCCCACCTCCTGAAGAGAAGTGAGGGAATTCCTAGGATCAGCCGGCTACTGCCGCCTCTGGGTTCCAGGTTTTGCTGAGATTGCCAAGCCCCTATATGAAGCTACCAAAGAGGGGAAAACATTTAAATGGACTGAAAAAGAAGAAATTGCCTTTAATCAGTTAAAAAAGGCCCTGTTAAGTGCTACCAGACATTACGAAACCCTTCCACCTCTTTGTAGATGAACATAAGGGAATAGCAAAAGGGGTTCTAACTCAAGCCTTAGGCCCCTGGAACCGCCCAGTGGCTTACCTGTCTAAGAAACTAGACCCAGTGGCTGCCAGCTGGCCGCCATGCCTAAGAATTATTGCGGTGACAGCACTCCTAGTCAAAGATACAGACAAACTGACCCTAGGACAGGAGATCTGGATCACGACCCCACACGCCATTGAAGGGGTCCTGAAACAGCCTCCGAATAGATGGATGAGTAATACACGTATGACTCATTACCAGAGCCTCCTACTCAACCCTCCACGAGTGCGGTTCCACCCCAGTGCAGCCCTCAATCCTGCAACCCTGCTGCCCGACCCTGACCTAGGTGCTCCACTACATGACTGTGCGGGAATCCTGGAACAAGCACATGGATTCCAGACAGACCTGACCAACCGGCCCCTCCCCGATGCCGAGGCTACTTGGTTCACTGATGGCAGCAGCTTTGTGCAAGACAGACACAGGTATGCAGGTGCAGCGGTGGTCACCGAAATGGACACCATATGGGCGGAGGCTCTACCCTCCGGAACGTCAGCCCAGCGAGCAGAGCTCATAGCCCTCACCAAGGCGCAGATGCTGGGAGCTGGAAAACGGCTTAACATCTACACAGACAGCCATTATGCATTTGCCACAGCTCATATTCATGGGGCAATTTATCAGGAGAGGGGGTTACTGACGGCAGGACGGACGATAAAAAATAAGCAGAAGATACTTAACCTGCTTACCGCCTTATGGCTTCCTGCCAAGCTAGCCATTATCCACTGCCAAGGGCACCAAAAAGCTGATAACCCAGTAGCTAGAGGTAATCGAAAGGCTGACCAGGCAGCCAAGACAGTAGCCCTTACTCCAGTCCCCACCATGACCATACAACTACTGGAACCGGGAGACCCAGTTTTACCAGACCAGCTCAAGTACTCCCAGGAGGAGTTACAGCGGATCAAGAAACTCCCCATGGCCCAGGAGATAAAGGGATGGTGGTATACACCTAACAAGGAGCTCGTGCTGCCAGACCAGCTCGGAGTCTCAATATTAGAGCACACGCATCGGTCTACCCACATGGGGGCCCGAAAATTAAAAGACTTAATCCGACATGCCAGAATCAAGATTCACCAACAGGACACCAAAATAGAGCAAGTTGTATCTGCCTGCAAGACCTGCCAACTCACCAACGCGAGAGCCACATCAAATAAAAAAGGAACCAGGCTCAGAGGCACCAGACTGGGAGCCCAATGGGAAGTCGACTTCACTGAAGTCAAACCAGGAAAGTATGGTTATAAATATCTTTTAGTATTTACAGACACCTTCTCTGGCTGGGTGGAGGCATACCCAACCAAGCATGAAACGGCTCAGACGGTGGCTAAGAAGCTACTAGAAGACATCTTACCCAGGTATGGTTTTCCTGCCATGGTAGGATCGGACAATGGACCAGCTTTTATTTCGCAGGTAACACAGGCAGTAGCCAAGGCGGTGGGGGCAAACTGGAAATTACATTGTGCTTATAGGCCCCAGAGCTCAGGACAGGTAGAAAGAATGAATAGAACACTAAAAGAGATCCTTACCAAATTAACCATGGCGACTGGCGGGGACTGGGTGACTCTCCTACCGTACGCCCTTTACCGGGTTAGAAACACTCCTTACACTCTGGGTTTTACTCCCTACGAGATCATGTTTGGCAGGCCACCCCCTGTTATTCCCAGCCTTCGAGCTGAACTTATTGCTGAGTTTAAAGATCAAGAACTTTTTCTTTCCTTGAGAGGGCACCAGAGGGCACACGAGGACATTTGGCCACGCCTCCGTGCCATCTACGAGGCTGGCCCGACCCCGACACCTCTTCAGTACAGGCCGGGAGACTGGGTCTATGTCAAGAGGCACCACCGAGAGACCCTCGAGCCGCGCTGGAAGGGACCCTACATCGTGGTGCTGACAACCCCCACCACTCTCAAAGTAGACAGCATCGCGACCTGGGTCCATCACACCCACGTTCGGCCAGCGGATCCCTCCTCGATCAGGAAGGACTTCGTCACGCGATGGGCCATCAGTTGGGACCAACACAACCCGCTCAAGCTCAAGCTACAGCGCATTCGACCCACCTAATATGGGTAACTCTCTTAACTCTGCTTGTCATTGCTCATGCTGCCGGGGGTCCCCACGCCCCCCAAAACATCACCTGGCAGATCATAGACACCAGCTCAGGGACAATACTTAATCAGACCTACAAGAGCCACCCCAGGGACACATGCTTCCCAGAACTTAGCGTAAACCTCCAAACTCTGTTCCCCTTGTCACTACAAATGCAGCCGGTCCCATGATTGCATCCATAAGCTACATGACAAGGGGGGAATGAAAGGGCGGGCCTACGCCGGCCGACTCCATCTTGTTCTGTGTTCTCCACCTTGAGTGACTATGTCCCCGACATGAGCCCTTTCCCGGGAAAATCACAGACCCTCAGATCCCGCCTCCTCCCCTTGAGTAACCTCCCACTCACCCGTTCAAACTTCCTGATCAAAACACGCCCAGCGACCTGCATAACAGGACTCTGACCCTTCCCCAGCCAATCGGCCGAGGCCACGACCCTTCCCCAGCCAATCCACTGTCCCTAGACCCCTATAAAACCTTTGTGCTTTTGAAACTCGCTCTCTCTCCCTGGTATCTCACCACTGCGTCGGTGCAGGTAGGGGACTGAGCTCGAGCTAGCTCGAATAAAGACTCTTTGCTTTTGCATCAGACTCAGCTCCCTGGTGGTCTCTGGGATCACAAATACTGGGCATAACAATGATCACTTACAGAAATCTCCACTACAGGGATGGCACTATAAAGAGTGAATCAGTGATTCCTCTAGGAAGTTCTTCAGTTGTTAGGTCATGCAAGATTTCCTTGGAAGGGTCAGGAAAAGATGTTAGTACCTGTTGATGATAAAACCGAGTGATGAAGCCACCAAAAAACTGCTAGAACTGTTTCATGAATTCACCAAAGTGGCAGGATAGAAAATCAATGCATACAAATCGGTTGTACTCCTATACACCAACAATAAAGCAACAACAAGACAAATCAAGGAATCGATCCCATCTACAATTGCACCAAAACCACAAAATACCTAGGAATACATCTAACCAAAGAGGTGAAAAATCTGTACACTGAAAACGATAGAAAGCTTATGAAAGAAATTGAAGAAGACACAAAGAAAACAGAAAAATATTCCATGCTCCTGGACAGGAAGTATAAATACTGTTAAAATGGTGTAACCACCCAAGCAATCTACAAAGTCAATGCAATCCCTATCAAAATAACACCAGTGTTCTTCACAGAGCTAGAACAAATACTCCTAAAATTTGCACAGAACCAGAAAGACCCCAAATAGCCAAAGCAATCTTGAGAAAGAAAACCAAAGCAGGAGGCATCACAATCCTGCACGTCAAGCTATACTACAAAGCTGTAATCATCAAGACAGTATGGTACTGGCACAAGAACAGACACTCAGATCAATGAAACAGAATAGAGAACCCAGAAATGCACCCACAAACGGAGGGCCATTGACTAATGTCACAAACTAATCTTTGACAAAGCAGGAAAGAATATCAATGGAACATAGACAGTCTCTTCAGCAAGTGCTCCTCGGAAAACTGGACAGCAACATGCAGAAGAATGAACCTGGACCCCTTTCTTACACCATACACAAAAATAAACTCAAAATGGATGAAAGACCTCAATGTAAGACAGGAAGCCATCAAAAACCCTTGAGGAGAATGCAGGCAAAAACCTCTTTGATCGTGGCTGCAGCAGCTTTTGCTCAACATGTCTCTGGAGGCAAGGGAAACAAAAGCAAAAATGAACTATTAGGACTTCATCAAAATAAAAAGCTTCTACACAATGAAGGAAACCATCAGCAAAACTAAAAGGCAACTGACAGAATGGGTCAAGCATTTTGCAAATGACATATCAGGTAAGGTTAGTATCCAAAATCTAGAAAGAATTTATCAAACTCAACACCCAAAAAACAAAGAACCTAGTGACAAAATGGGCAAAAGACACGAACAGACACTTCACCAAAGAAGACATCCAGATGGCCAACCAACACATGAAAAAAATGCTCCACAACACTATCTGGGAAATACAAATCAAAACCACCATGAGCTACCGCCTCACACATGTCAGAATGGCTAACATTAACAACTCAGGCAGGGCGCCTGGCTGGCTCAGTCGGTTAAGCATCTGACTCAGATTCAGGTCATGATCTCAGTGTGTGAGTTCAAGCCCCATGCTGATCTCTGTGCAGACAGCGTGGAGTCTGGAGCCCACTTACACTTCTGTGTCTCCCTCTCTCTCTGCCCCTCCCCTGCTCGCACTCTGTCTCTCTCTCTCTCTCTCTCTCAAAAAATAAACATTAAAAATTTTTTGAAAAAAACTCAGGCAACAACAGAAAATGGCAAGGATGCAGAGAAAGAGTATCTCTTTTGTATTGCTGGTGGGAATGCAAACTGGTGCAGCCACTCTGGAAAACAGTATGGAGGTCCTCCAAAAATTAAAAATACAATGGCCCCTGCCCCAGCCATGCTCTCTCTCACTTTCTCTCTGTGAAAAATAAACTTTAAATATTTTTCAAAAATTAAAATTAAAATTAATATAGAACTCCCTATGACCCAGCAATTGCACTACTAGGTACTTATCCAAGGGATACAGGTGTACTATTTCCAAGGGACACGTGCACCCCAATGTTTATAGCAGTACTATCAACAATAGCCAAAGCATGGAAAGAGCCCAAATATGCATTGACGGATGAATGGATCAAGAAGATGTGGTACAGGGGAATCCCGGCAAGATGGAGGCTTAGGAGGACGCTGGGCTCACCGCGCGTCCGGCTGATCACTTAGATTCCACCTACACCTGCCTAAATAACCCAGAAAACCGCCAGAGGATTAGCAGAACGGAGTCGCTGGAGCCAAACGCAGACGAGAGGCCCACGGAAGAGGGTAGGAAGGGCGGCGAGGCGGTGCGCGCTCCACGGACTGGCGGGAGGGAGCCAGGGCGGAGGGGCGGCTCGCCGGCAAAGCAGAGCCCCCAGTCTGGCTTGCAAAAGCAGAGGGGCCTGACGGACTGTGTTCCCACAACAAGCACGACTTGGCGTCTGGGAGGTCATAAGTTAACAGCTCTGCTCAGAAAGCGGGAAGGCTGGAGGACAAAGGGAGGGAGAGCTGCTGAGCCCCCGGACAACAGAGCTCAGTTTGGTGGGGAACAAAGGCGCTCGCCAGCGCCATCTCCCCCGCCCATCCCCCAGCCAAAATCCCAAAGAGAACCAGTTCCTGCCAGGGAACTTGCTCCCTCTGTGCAAACACCCAACTCTGTGCTTCTGCGGAGCCAAACCTCCGGCAGCGGATCTGACTCCCTCCCGCTGCCACAGGGCCCCTCCTGAAGTGGATCACCTAAGGAGAAGCGATCTAAGCCTGCCCCTCCTGCCCCCACGCACCTTGCCTACCCACCCCAGCTAATACGCCAGATCCCCAGCATCACAAGCCTGGCAGAGTTTAAGTAGCCCAGACGGGCCACACCACCCCACAGTGAATCCCGCCCCTAGGAGAGGGGAAGAGAAGGCACACACCAGTCTGACTGTGGCCCCAGCGGTGGGCTGGGGGCAGACATCAGGTCTGACTGCGGCCCCGCCCACCAACTCCAGTTATACACCACAGCACAGGGGAAGTGCCCTGCAGGTCCTCACCACGCCAGGGACTATCCAAAATGACCAAGCGGAAGAATTCCCCTCAGAAGAATCTCCAGGAAATAACAACAGCTAATGAGCTGATCAAAAAGGATTTAAATAATATAACAGAAAGTGAATTTAGAATAATAGTCATAAAATTAATCGCTGGGCTTGAAAACAGTATACAGAACAGCAGAGAATCTCTTGCTACAGAGATCAAGGGACTAAGGAACAGTCACGAGGAGCTGAAAAACGCTTTAAACGAAATGCATAACAAAATGGAAACCACCACAGCTCAGCTTGAAGAGGCAGAAGAGAGAATAGGTGAACTAGAAGATAAAGTTATGGAAAAAGAGGAAGCTGAGAAAAAGAGAGATAAAAAAATCCAGGAGTATGAGGGGAAAATTAGAGAACTAAGTGATACACTAAAAAGAAATAATATACGCATAATTGGTATCCCAGAGGAGGAAGAGAGAGGGAAAGGTGCTGAAGGGGTACTTGAAGAAATAATAGCTGAGAACTTCCCTGAACTGGGGAAGGAAAAAGGCATTGAAATCCAAGAGGCACAGAGAACTCCCTTCAGACGTAACTTGAATCGATCTTCTGCACGACATATCATAGTGAAGCTGGCAAAATACAAGGATAAAGAGAAAATTCTGAAAGCAGCAAGGGGTAAACGTGCCCTCACATATAAAGGGAGACCTATAAGACTCGTGACTGATCTCTCTTTTGAAACTTGGCAGGCCAGAAAGAATTGGCACGAGATTTTCAGGGTGCTAGACAGAAAAAATATGCAGCCGAGAATCCTTTATCCAGCAAGTCTGTCATTTAGAATAGAAGGAGAGATAAAGGTCTTCCCAAACAAACAAAAACTGAAGGAATTTGTCACCACTAAACCAGCCCTACAAGAGATCCTAAGGGGGACCCTGTGAGACAAAGTCCCAGAGACATCACTACAAGCATAAAACATACAGACATCACAATGATTCTCAACCCGTATCTTTCTATAATAACACTGAATGTAAATGGATTAAATGCGCCAACCAAAAGACATAGGGTATCAGAATGGATAAAAAAACAAGACCCATCTATTTGCTGTCTACAAGAGACTCATTTTAGACCTGAGGACACCTTTAGATTGAGAGTGAGGGGATGGAGAACTATTTATCATGCGACTGGAAGCCAAAAGAAAGCTGGAGTAGCCATACTTATATCAGACAAACTAGACTTTAAATTAAAGGCTGTAACAAGAGATGAAGAAGGACATTATATAATAGTTACAGGGTCTATCCATCAGGAAGAGCTAACAATTATAAATGTCTATGCGCCGAATACCGGAGCCCGCAAATATATAAAACAATTACTCATAAACATAAGCAACCTTATCGATAAGAATGTGGTAATTGCAGGGGACTTTAACACCCCACTTACAGAAATGGATAGATCATCTAGACACATGGTCAATAAAGAAACAAGGGCCCTGAATGAGACATTGGATCAGATGGACTTGACAGATATATTTAGAACTCTGCATCCCAAAGCAACAGAATATACTTTCTTCTCGAGTGCACATGGAACATTCTCCAAGATAGATCATATACTGGGTCACAAAACAGCCCTTCATAAGTTTACAAGAAGTGAAATTATACCATGCATACTTTCAGACCACAATGCTATGAAGCTTGAAATCAACCACAGAAAAAAGTCTGGAAAACCTCCAAAAGCATGGAGGTTAAAGAACACCCTACTAACGAATGAGTGGGTCAACCAGGCAATTAGAGAAGAAATTAAAAAATATATGGAAACAAACGAAAATGAAAATACAACAATCCAAATGCTTTGGGACACAGCGAAGGCAGTCCTGAGAGGAAAATACATTGCAATCCAGGCCTATCTCAAGAAACAAGAAAAATCCCAAATACACAATCTAACAGCACACCTAAAGGAACTAGAAGCAGAACAGCAAAGGCAGCCTAAACCCAGCAGAAGAAGAGAAATAATAAAGATCAGAGCAGAAATAAACAATATAGAATCTAAAGAAACTGTAGAGCAGATCAATGAAACCAAGAGTTGGTTTTTTGAAAAAATAAACAAAATTGACAAACCTCTAGCCAGGCTTCTCAAAAAGAAAAGGGAAATGACCCAAATAGATAAAATCATGAATGAAAATGGAATAATTACAACCAATCCCTCAGAGATACAAACAATTATCAGGGAATACTATGAAAAATTATATGCCAACAAATTGGACAACCTGGAAGAAATGGACAAATTCCTGAACACCCACACTCTTCCAAAACTCAATCAGGAGGAAATAGAAAGCTTGAACAGACCCATAACCAGCGAAGAAATTCAATCAGTTATCAAAAATCTCCCAACAAATAAGAGTCCAGGACCAGATGGCTTCCCAGGGGAGTTCTACCAGACGTTTAAAACAGAGATAATACCTATCCTTCTCAAGCTATTCCAAGAAATAGAAAGGGAAGGAAAACTTCCAGACTCATTCTATGAAGCCAGTATTCCTTTGATTCCTAAACCAGAGACCCAGTAAAAAAGAGAACTACAGGCCAATATCCCTGATGAATATGGATGCAAAAATTCTCAATAAGATGCTAGCAAATCGAATTCAACGGCATATAAAGAGAATTATTCACCATGATCAAGTGGGATTCATTCCTGGGATGCAGGGCTCGTTCAACATTCGCAAATCAATCAATGTGATACATCACATTAACAAAAAAAAAAGAGAAGAACCATATGATCCTGACAATCGATGCAGAAAAGGCCTTTGACAAAATCCAGCACCCTTTCTTAATAAAAACCCTCAAGAAAGTTGGGATGCACAGAACATACCTAAACATCTTAAAGCCATTTATGAAAAGCCCACAGCTAACATCATCCTCAACGGGGAAAAATGAGAGCTTTTTCCCTTAGATCAGGAACACGACAAGGATGCCCACTCTCACCGCTGCTGTTTAACATAGTGCTGGAAGTTCTAGCATCAGCAATCAGACAACAAAAGGAAATCAAAGGCATCAAAATTGGCAAAGATGAAGTCAAGCTTTCGCTTTTTGCAGATGACATGATATTATACATGGAAAATCCGATAGACTACACAAAAAGTCTGCCAGAACTGACACAGGAATTCAGCAAAGCTGCAGGATACAAAATCAATGTACAGAAATCAGTTGCATTCTTATACACTAACAATGAAGCAGCAGAAAGACAAATAAAGAAACTGATCCCATTCACAATTGCACCAAGAAGCATAAAATACCTAGGAATAAATCTAACCAAAGATGTAAAGGATCTGTATGCTGAAAATTATAGAAAGCTTATGAAGGAAATTGAAGAAGATTTAAAGAAATGGAAAGACATTCCCTGCTCATGGATTGGAAAAATAAATATTGTCAAAATGTCAATACTACCCAAAGCTATCTACACATTCAATGCAATCCCAATCAAAATTACACCAGCATTCTTCTCGAAACTAGAACAAGCAATCCTAAAATTCATATAGAACCACAAAAGGCCCCGAATAGCCAAAGGAATTTTGAAGAAGAAGACCAAAGCAGGAGGCATCACAATCCCAGACTTTAGTTTCTACTACAAAGCTGTCATCATCAAGACAGCATGGTATTGGCACAGAAACAGACACATAGACCAATGGAATAGAATAGAAACCCCAGAACTAGACCCACAAACGTATGGCCAACTCATCTTTGACAAAGCAGGAAAGAACATCCAATGGAAAAAAGACAGCCTCTTTAACAAATGGTGCTGGGAGAACTGGACAGCAACATGCAGAAGGTTGAAACTAGACCACTTTCTCACACCATTCACAAAAATAAACTCCAAATGGATAAAGGACCTAAATGTGAGACAGGAAACCATCAAAACCTTAGAGGAGAAAGCAGGAAAAGACCTCTCTGACCTCAGCCGCAGCAATCTCTTACTCGACACATCCCCAAAGGCAAGGGAATTAAAAGCAAAAGTGAATTACTGGGACCTTATGAAGATAAAAAGCTTCTGCACAGCAAAGGAAACAACCAACAAAACTAAAAGGCAACCAACGGAATGGGAAAAGATATTCACAAATGACATATCGGACAAAGGGCTAGTATCCAAAATCTATAAAGAGCTCACCAAACTCCACACCCGAAAAACAAATAACCCAGTGAAGAAATGGGCAGAAAACATGAATAGACACTTCTCTAAAGAAGACATCCGGATGGCCAACAGGCACATGAAAAGATGTTCAGCGTCGCTCCTTATCAGGGAAATACTAATCAAAACCACACTCAGGTATCACCTCACGCCAGTCAGAGTGGCCAAAATGAACAAATCAGGAGACTCTAGATGCTGGAGAGGATGTGGAGAAACGGGAACCCGCTTGCACTGTTGGTGGGAATGCAAATTGGTGCAGCCGCTCTGGAAAGCAGTGTGGAGGTTCCTCAGAAAATTAAAAATAGACCTACCCTATGACCCAGCAATAGCACTGCTAGGAATTTATCCAAGGGATACAGGAGTACTGATGCATAGGGCCACTTGTACCCCAATGTTCATAGCAGCACTCTCAACAATAGCCAAATTATGGAAAGAGCCTAAATGTCCATCAACTGATGAATGGATAAAGAAATTGTGGTTTATATACACAATGGAATATTACGTGGCAATGAGAAAAAATGAAATATGGCCTTTTGTAGCAACGTGGATGGAACTGGAGAGTGTGATGCTAAGTGAAATAAGCCATACATATAAAGACAGATACCATATGGTTTCACTCTTATGTGGATCCTTAGAAACTTAACAGGAACCCATGGGGGAGGGGAAGGAAAAAAAAAAAAAAGAGGTTAGAGTGGGAGAGAGCCAAAGTATAAGAGACTGTTAAAAACTGAGAACAAACTGAGGGTTGATGGGGGGTGGGAGGGAGGAGAGGGTGGGTGATGGGTATTGAGGAGGGCACCTTTTGGGATGAGCACTGGGTGTTGTATGGAAACCAATTTGTCAATAAAGTTCATATATAAAAAAAAAAAGAAGATGTGGTACATATATACAATGGAGTATTACATATATACAATGGAGTATTACTCGGCAATCAAAAAGAATGAAATCTTGCCGTTTCAACAACATGGATGGAACTCGAGGCTATTACACTAAGCAAAATTAGTCAGTCAGAGAAACACAAATATCATATGACCTCACTCATATGAGGACATAAGACACAGAACAGATGAACATAAGGGAAGGGAAGCAAAAATAATATAAAAACAGGGAGGGGGACAAAACCTAAGAGACTCTCCGATATGGAGAACAAACAGGGTTACTGGAAGGGTTGTGGGAGGGGGAATGGCTAAATGGGTAGGGGGCATTAGGGAATCTACTCCTCATACCATTGTTGCACTAACTTGGATGTAAATTTAAAACAAAACAAACAAAAAGCTCCTGAGTAATGTAGTACATTAGTTCCTTGTAGTATTGGGCCATATCTGCTTGCAACAGAATGGAGTCTAAGAACATTGATTTTCTAAGATGCACAGAGTGGCCTGTTACGAAGCCATCAATAGACTATGAGCTAAGGAAGCTGAAATATTTCTGAAAGGTTTCAATAATTGTAAATTAATTCCATTTATCTTAAGCACCAGGTGATGTACAGAATTGTTGAGTCACTACAGTAGACACCTGAAACTAACATACTACTGTATGTTAAGTAACTGGCATTAAAATAAAAACTTTTTAAAAAGGCAAAAAAAAACAAAAAAACAAAAACAAAAAAGAGAGAAGGAAAAGAAAGAATTCCCTTTGTCTTTTCTTCTAGGCCAGAAGATGGGAGATGGTATGAATAGTGGAGTTTTCACGTACATGAGAATGTCTTGCATAGGTCTTTAATGACAGCGTCGTGACTCCCCAAGTGGGAAACTGAGGATACTTTTCCAGTGTCAGAGACACGGATCGCTAACAAGGATGTTGACCGTTCTGAAAACAAACATAGAAAAATAAAACATATTCAAATCCCATTGCAGGGAGTAATAATATGAAGTCAGTTTGGATGTATTCAAATGGGCTGTGAGATTCTGGCACCACATATGCCTAATCTTGACAGTTTTGCCATGATTATATCATCGGAAAATTAGGCATGTCTTAGAGATACTCTAAGTGATTTTTCTAAAATTTCCCTAGCAGTGTTGATTTACAATGATGGTAAACTTGTCCTTACTATGATGGGTAAGTTCACGTAGAGTCAAAACAAAGTCTCCTTAAAATCATCAGGGACTACAACACACGTATCCTGGAAGTGACAGAGATTATCTTCATGGAATCTACATCCATATCATTTCCAATATTCCTTCTTGAGGTTCCAAACGAATTTTGGCTCTCTGTGACCTTTTCAAACTCCTCCAAAATCCTATTTAGGGGAAGTATCACAGAAACAAGCACCTTTGTAAGGGCTTTCTACTGTAACTCCTTGCATGGAACATATTCTCACTTACACAGCAACTCCATGGTCCCTAGCATCTCCAATCTTCTGGCTTAGTCGAAAACACGAAGGTAATTCTCAAATGGAAACTAGTTAAATTTGCCTTATAAGATAACTAATTGCAATGCTTTTTAATTCACATGCTCCTTTAAATTTTATCTGGTGTGGATATAAGTAAGAAGGGTATTTGCAAATCCTTGATCAGAATGGGTGAATCAGGACCCTAAAAATGTTAGCACATAACAGCTGAAGAAGAGTCATATTAAATACATCAGACTCATATTTCCAGGTTGTAAACAGTCATTTTAATTAAATGACTACTAAGAGATAAAAATATAGGTGCCTAGGGATCCAAATCTAGGAATATTCACGTTATTCCACAAATTCTCATTAATGAGGTCTTCCCTTTGGCTGTATCTCTGATTTGAAAAGCATATTAACTTAATCAATTGGCACCATAGAGATTGAGCAAAGATCCTAATGTCACTTCATGCTTCAGTCCATATGTTGTTAATCAACATGAAGGAAGTCTTTTTCTCATTTCATTCTTTGCCCCCTTTTCACTGACTAAAAATGAAAATAGACTACCTTCCTTTCTCCCAAGACTCAACTCTCTTGGACAAGGGCAGTTTCTATTATTCATATACCATCTATCCATAACTTGTGGAACACTAGTACAAAGAGAGTGGACAGTCAGCTACGATTAAGAGGCACATAGACCAAATCTACACTAAACCTGCCATTTTTACCATGTAAATATTGTCCTATTTGGCTATTTTATAAGAAGGCTAGGAGAATTTTAACTTTCTTTTGTGTGACTGGCTTTCAGGGCTTGGCTCTAAGTCAGCCTACAGGATGTTATTTGTAACTCCTCCAGTTGGTCTCACTCTGATTCCCAACAATAACTACTCCCCAGGGTTAAAATACAAATCAACCAAAGCATCTCCTCATAAGCTACAGAGAGAATTAGGGACTCCACCAGAAGTCTGCTAGAACTGATACATGAATTCAGCAAAGTTGCAGGATACAAAATCAATGTACAGATATCAGATGCATTTTTATACACTAATTATGAGCAACAGAAAGACAAATAAAGAAACTGATCCCATTTACAATTGCACCAAGAAGCATAAATTAGGGATTGCCATTGTAACCTCCATTTTGCTACAAGCATAAATTAGAGATTGCCATTGTAACCTCCATTTTGCTACAAAAGGCCATATTTCATTTTTTCTCATTGCCACGTAGTATTCCATTGTGTATATAAACCACAATTTCTTTATCCATTCATCAGTTGATGGACATTTAGGCTCTTTCCATAATTTGGCTATTGTTGAGAGTGCTGCTATGAACATTGGGGTACAAGTGGCCCTATGCATCAGTACTCCTGTATCCCTTGGATAAATTCCTAGCAGTGCTATTGCTGGGTCATAGGGTAGGTCTATTTTTAATTTTCTGAGGAACCTCCACACTGCTTTCCAGAGCGGCTGCACCAATTTGCATTCCCACCAACAGTGCAAGAGGGTTCCCGTTTCTCCACATCCTCTCCAGCATCTAGAGTCTCCTGATTTGTTCATTTTGGCCACTCTGACTGGCGTGAGGTGATACCTGAGTGTGGTTTTGATTAGTATTTCCCTGATAAGGAGCGACGCTGAACATCTTTTCATGTGCCTGTTGGCCATCCGGATGTCTTCTTTAGAGAAGTGTCTATTCATGTTTTCTGCCCATTTCTTCACTGGGTTATTTGTTTTTCGGGTGTGGAGTTTGGTGAGCTCTTTATAGATTTTGGATACTAGCCCTTTGTCCGATATGTCATTTGTGAATATCTTTTCCCATTCCGTTGGTTGCCTTTTAGTTTTGTTGGTTGTTTCCTTTGCTGTGCAGAAGCTTTTTATCTTCATAAGGTCCCAGTAATTCACTTTTGCTTTTAATTCCCTTGCCTTTGGGGATGTGTCGAGTAAGAGATTGCTGCGGCTGAGGTCAGAGAGGTCTTTTCCTGCTTTCTCCTCTAAGGTTTTGATGGTTTCCTGTCTCACATTTAGGTCCTTTATCCATTTGGAGTTTATTTTTGTGAATGGTGTGAGAAAGTGGTCTAGTTTCAACCTTCTGCATGTTGCTGTCCAGTTCTCCCAGCACCATTTGTTAAAGAGGCTGTCTTTTTTCCATTGGATGTTCTTTCCTGCTTTGTCAAAGATGAGTTGGCCATACGTTTGTGGGTCTAGTTCTGGGGTTTCTATTCTATTCCATTGGTCTATGTGTCTGTTTCTGTGCCAATACCATGCTGTCTTGATGATGACAGCTTTGTAGTAGAAACTAAAGTCTGGGATTGTGATGCCTCCTGCTTTGGTCTTCTTCTTCAAAATTCCTTTGGCTATTCGGGGCCTTTTGTGGTTCTATATGAATTTTAGGATTGCTTGTTCTAGTTTCGAGAAGAATGCTGGTGTAATTTTGATTGGGATTGCATTGAATGTGTAGATAGCTTTGGGTAGTATTGACATTTTGACAATATTTATTTTTCCAATCCATGAGCAGGGAATGTCTTTCCATTTCTTTAAATCTTCTTCAATTTCCTTCATAAGCTTTCTATAATTTTCAGCATACAGATCCTTTACATCTTTGGTTAGATTTATTCCTAGGTATTTTATGCTTCTTGGTGCAATTGTGAATGGGATCAGTTTCTTTATTTGTCTTTCTGCTGCTTCATTGTTAGTGTATAAGAATGCAACTGATTTCTGTACATTGATTTTGTATCCTGCAACTTTGCTGAATTCATGTATCAGTTCTAGTAGACTTTTGGTGGAGTCTATCGGATTTTCCATGTATAATATCATGTCATCTGCAAAAAGCGAAAGCTTGACTTCATCTTTGCCAATTTTGATGCCTTTGATTTCCTTTTGTTGTCTGATTGCTGATGCTAGAACTTCCAGCACTATGTTAAACAGCAGCGGTGAGAGTGGGCATCCTTGTCGTGTTCCTGATCTCAGGGAAAAAGCTCTCAGTTTTTCCCCATTGAGGATGATGTTAGCTGTGGGCTTTTCATAAATGGCTTTTATGATCTTTAAGTATGTTCCTTCTATCCTGACTTTCTCAAGGGTTTTTATTAAGAAAGGGTGCTGGATTTTGTCAAAGGCCTTTTCTGCATCGATTGACAGGATCATATGGTTCTTCTCTTTTTTTTTGTTAATGTGATGTATCACATTGATTGATTTGCGAATGTTGAACCAGCCCTGCATCCCAGGAATGAATCCCACTTGATCATGGTGAATAATTCTTTTTATATGCCGTTGAATTCGATTTGCTAGTATCTTATTGAGAATTTTTGCATCCATATTCATCAGGGATATTGGCCTGTAGTTCTCTTTTTTTACTGGGTCTCTGTCTGGTTTAGGAATCAAAGGAATACTGGCTTCATAGAATGAGTCTGGAAGTTTTCCTTCCCTTTCTATTTCTTGGAATAGCTTGAGAAGGATAGGTATTATCTCTGCTTTAAACGTCTGGTAGAACTCCCCTGGGAAGCCATCTGGTCCTGGACTCTTATTTGTTGGGAGATTTTTCATAACCGATTCAATTTCTTCGCTGGTTATGGGTCTGTTCAAGCTTTCTATTTCCTCCTGATTGAGTTTTGGAAGAGTGTGGGTGTTCAGGAATTTGTCCATTTCTTCCAGGTTGTCCAATTTGTTGGCATATAATTTTTCATAGTATTCCCTGATAATTGTTTGTATCTCTGAGGGATTGGTTGTAAGAATTCCATTTTCATTCATGATTTTATCTATTTGGGTCATTTCCCTTTTCTTTTTGAGAAGCCTGGCTAGAGGCTTGTCAATTTTGTTTATTTTTTCAAAAAACCAACTCTTGGTTTCGTTGATCTGCTCTACAGTTTTTTTAGATTCTATATTGTTTATTTCTGCTCTGATCTTTATTATTTCTCTTCTTCTGCTGGGTTTAGGCTGCCTTTGCTGTTCTGCTTCTAGTTCCTTTAGGTGTGCTGTTAGATTGTGTATTTGGGATTTTTCTTGTTTCTTGAGATAGGCCTGGATTGCAATGTATTTTCCTCTCAGGACTGCCTTCGCTGCGTCCCAAAGCGTTTGGATTGTTGTATTTTCATTTTCGTTTGTTTCCATATATTTTTTTAATTTCTTCTCTAATTGCCTGGTTGACCCACTCATTCGTTAGTAGGGTGTTCTTTAACCTCCATGCCTTTGGAGGTTTTCCAGACTTTTTCCTGTGGTTGATTTCAAGCTTCATAGCATTGTGGTCTGAAAGTATGCATGGTATAATTTCACTTCTTGTAAACTTATGAAGGGCTGTTTTGTGACCCAGTATATGATCTATCTTGGAGAATGTTCCATGTGCACTCGAGAAGAAAGTATATTCTGTTGCTTTGGGATGCAGCGTTCTAAATATATCTGTCAAGTCCATCTGATCCAATGTATCATTCAGGGCCCTTGTTTCTTTATTGACCGTGTGTCTAGATGATCTGTCCATTTCTGTAAGTGGAGTGTTAAAGTCCCCTGCAATTACCACATTCTTATCAATAAGGTTGCTCATGTTTATGAGTAATTGTTTTATATATTTGCGGGCTCCGGTATTCGGCGCATAGACATTTATAATTGTTAGCTCTTCCTGATGGATAGACCCTGTAACTATTATATAATGTCCTTCTTCATCTCTTGTTACAGCCTTTAATTTAAAGTCTAGTTTGTCTGATATAAGTATGGCTACTCCAGCTTTCTTTTGGCTTCCAGTCGCATGATAAATAGTTCTCCATCCCCTCACTCTCAATCTAAAGGTGTCCTCAGGTCTAAAATGAGTCTCTTGTAGACAGCAAATGGATGGGTCTTGTTTTTTTATCCATTCTGATACCCTATGTCTTTTGGTTGGCGCATTTAATCCATTTACATTCAGTGTTATTATAGAAAGATACGGGTTGAGAATCATTGTGATGTCTGTATGTTTTATGCTTGTAGTGATGTCTCTGGGACTTTGTCTCACAGGGTCCCCCTTAGGATCTCTTGTAGGGCTGGTTTAGTGGTGACAAATTCCTTCAGTTTTTGCTTGTTTGGGAAGACCTTTATCTCTCCTTCTATTCTAAATGACAGACTTGCTGGGTAAAGGATTCTCGGCTGCATATTTTTTCTGTCTAGCACCCTGAAAATCTCGTGCCAATTCTTTCTGGCCTGCCAAGTTTCAAAAGAGAGATCAGTCACGAGTCTTATAGGTCTCCCTTTATATGTGAGGGCACGTTTACCCCTTGCTGCTTTCAGAATTTTCTCTTTATCCTTGTATTTTGCCAGCTTCACTATGATATGTCGTGCAGAAGATCGATTCAAGTTACGTCTTAAGGGAGTTCTCTGTGCCTCTTGGATTTCAATGCCTTTTTCCTTCCCCAGTTCAGGGAAGTTCTCAGCTATTATTTCTTCAAGTACCCCTTCAGCACCTTTCCCTCTCTCTTCCTCCTCTGGGATACCAATTATGCGTATATTATTTCTTTTTAGTGTATCACTTAGTTCTCTAATTTTCCCCTCATACTCCTGGATTTTTTTATCTCTCTTTTTCTCAGCTTCCTCTTTTTCCATAACTTTATCCTCTAGTTCACCTATTCTCTCCTCTGCCTCTTCAAGCTGAGCTGTGGTGGTTTCCATTTTGTTATGCATTTCGTTTAAAGCGTTTTTCAGCTCCTCGTGACTGTTCCTTAGTCCCTTGATCTCTGTAGCAAGAGATTCTCTGCTGTTCTGTATACTGTTTTCAAGCCCAGCGATTAATTTTATGACTATTATTCTAAATTCACTTTCTGTTATATTATTTAAATCCTTTTTGATCAGCTCATTAGCTGTTGTTATTTCCTGGAGATTCTTCTGAGGGGAATTCTTCCGCTTGGTCATTTTGGATAGTCCCTGGCGTGGTGAGGACCTGCAGGGCACTTCCCCTGTGCTGTGGTGTATAACTGGAGTTGGTGGGCGGGGCCGCAGTCAGACCTGATGTCTGCCCCCAGCCCACCGCTGGGGCCACAGTCAGACTGGTGTGTGCCTTCTCTTCCCCTCTCCTAGGGGCGGGATTCACTGTGGGGTGGCGTGGCCCGTCTAGGCTACTTGCACACTGCCAGGCTTGTGATGCTGGGGATCTGGCGTATTAGCTGGGGTGGGTAGGCAAGGTGCACGGGGGCAGGAGTGGCAGGCTTAGCTCGCTTCTCCTTAGGTGATCCTCTTCAGGAGGGGCCCTGTGGCAGCGGGAGGGAGTCAGATCCGCTGCCGGAGGTTTGGCTCCGCAGAAGCACAGAGTTGGGTGCGCGGAGCGAGCAAGTTCCCTGGTAGGAACTGGTTCTCTTTGGGATTTTGGCTGGGGGATGGGCGGGGGAGATGGCGCTGGCGAGCGCCTTTGTTCCCCACCAAGCTGAGCTCTGTCGTCAGGGGGCTCAGCAGCTCTCCCTCCCTTTGTCCTCCAGCCTTCCCGCTTTCCGAGCAGAGCTGTTAACTTATGACCTCCCAGTCGCTAAGTCGCGCTTGTTGTGGGAACACAGTCGTCAGGCCCCTCCGCTTTTACCAGCCAGACTCGGGGGCTCTGCTTGGCCGGCGAGCCGCCCCTCCGCCCCGGCTCCCTCCCGCCAGTCCGTGGAGCGCGCACCGCCTCGCAGCCCTTCCTACCCTCTTCCGTGGGCCTCTCGTCTGCGTTTGGCTCCAGCGACTCCGTTCTGCTAATCCTCTGGCGGTTTTCTGGGTTATTTAGGCAGGTGTAGGTGGAATCTAAGTGATCAGCAGGACGCGCGGTGAGCCCAGCGTCCTCCTAAGCCGCCATCTTGCCACTTCTCCCATATATAAATTTTTAAGCAGAGCACAAAATTAAAGATAATCTAATTGGTCAATGAGAGGAATCACAAATCTAATTATGATTCTCATATAATGCAGTAGTATGTATGTATTTAAAATTATTTTGTACTGCAACATTTGACTATGTGAAAAACTTCTCTGAATGTAATATTCATCAAAAAGGCAGGCAGGATAAAATGCAGAGACCATTAAATGTCCCTTTTATAAATATCTATTTTTATTTAGGCAGAGAAAAACACTACAAATTAGCATATCAAAATACTGCCACTAATTATCTCCACATAGTGATTTTATGGGTGATTTCTACTTCATCTCTAATTCAAAGGAAGCTTTTCTTTTTATTAGAAGAAAAAAAATGTATTAGAAAAAATAGTACTTTCTTAAGTAATAAAACTTGGAGGAATTCACATCAGAATCATGGAAAATACACTCTTCTTAGAACCAGAAATGTATTTATCAATACCCTTTCGATTATACAGGACAAAACCACACCTCAAACAAACTTAAGCAAGAAGGTTAATGTGTTCGCCCATTTATTAGCTCAGCTGGTCACCAAATCCATTGGTGGGCAAGAATGAAGCTGAATGCCAAAGACTGTTGGAAGCAAGAAACTGGCTACTGCCAAGCTTCTATCTGTAAATCCTATGTCTTTTTCCACATACATTTTTTCAGCATCCCAGACTTGATTTTTGACAGCAGGAAGTATGATGGCCAGCAGTTTCTCCATATCACAGCTCAAAAAGGGATGAGCTTGTTTTCTCTCTGTTCTTGGGTCTACCATCCTGAGGAAAAGCTCAGATTTGGCCCATCTTGGTCAGAGGCTCATACCTGAAGCCTTCAACTATGGCTAAGAGATGTGTCATCGAGACTTGGTTCAGAAGCATCCTTTAGGCAAACAGAAGTAGTCAGAGAGGTAGGATTCACATGTCACATTCCAGTCATATGACATGGTTACGGCAAGACAAAGCTACATTTACCAGGAGAAGCAGGTTGCTGATTTGAGCAAATAACAGACTAGATGTCCACTAAAAGTAGTTATTTCTTCAGAGTACAAAGAATGACCTTTAGAATTAAGTGATACAGAAAATCTTCAGGTACTATGCAGTTGGTGCATCTGTCTTATCATACATACAGACCTGATAGAAGAGCAGACAGACAAAAGATTGCAAAAGATTGGGAGGGGTAGAAATTTTTTTAAATCAGAGAGGAATCTGGCAATCCCTGCTAGCCTACTGAACATTATTTAATCAGTAAAAGAGAAACCTGGAATCTCCCCTTTGAAAACACTACTTCCAAACAAATCTTAGGAGACTGAGTATAAGTGCTAGCTACTAAACTGTTTTCCAAGTATCCATCAGGGGTGTCAAAAATAATGAATGAATGATAAAAAGAGCAATGGAAATCGAAAGAAAACACAAATTAGCAAGTGAAATTGTAATTTCATTAATAAGGGCCACTTACAAGACAATAGGAATACTGATTAACTGGTTAAGGACTATGTGTAAGGATACATAAGGTTCAGAGTTATTTGTACTACCTCTCTGAGAATGAGCCTTGGTTCTTCTTTCTTAAAGTGGATATGAATGGAAATTTCTAAATCCATGTATGCAAATACCACATTCTTATAGAATATAATACAGTCATATACAAAACACCTCCAAAACTAAAACTTAGCTTGCAATGACTCAAATCCTGTAAATGCAATGGGAATAGTATTATTTCAGAAGAAGAAAAAGGAAGAACCTGGCTAGTTACAAACAAAAATGAGAACGAATCTTAAAGAACATAGGAGTTAGATAGTCTGAAACACAGTACAAACAAAAGTCAAAAGGTAAATCTTGTGAGACCAACCAGCTCTGTCCAGACAGAAAGGTGGCCTGGCCTAAGGATCCATTTTTTTTCCACTTCTGATGGCAGACCTATCCTCAAAGGCATCACAATCTCATGTGATTATTTGAGTGTCCAGCTGACTCCTCTTACTCCGGTTCCCTCCTCATTAATGTCCTTCCATCACTTGACTTCTCATAAATTTCCCTTCACTGAATTAATCAATTAGGCTTACATAAAAGTTCAGACCACTTGCTGATCTTTTACAGCAAGTTAATCAATTGGCATCTTGATATACGTATATTCCTATCTAGTATCAATTTATTTTGCATCAATCAGCATTCCCTTATGTAACGCACTCAGACACTGAAGAGACCCAATTTTCAATTCTACACTGCAGTAAATTCATCAAGGTAATGTCTCCCAAGAGACAAGCAATTGTCCTTCTCTGGGAGCTACTTGTTTTTACACCACATGCTTCCTTCAACCAACCATAGGCAGCAACACACTTTCTCAGTTAAGATTTTTTAAGACCCTTGTTATTTTAATCTGGGACAACTCAATTATAGTAAGTTACTTTGAATCTGGTATTCAAACTATAGATATGTAATGTTACTTCAAGTCAGTAAGGAAATTTTGTAATACTTGTGTCATTTAAGAAATCCTTCTATAAATAATAAACTGACTACACACTTTCCTCATTGCCACTTTCATCTCTTTGTTCCTGAATGTATAGACGACTGAGTTAAAAAAAGGAGTGAGAACTGCATCAAAGACAACAAGATATTTGTCCAGGTGTGAGGTGGGGTGAGGCCAGATATAAACGAAGATGCAAGGGCCAAAGAACAAAATCACCACCATGACATGAGTTGACAAAGTGGAGAGGGCCTTAGATGTGCCTGCTGAAGAGTGTTTCCAAACAGTGATCAGGATACAAATGTAGGAGACAATCAATATGAAGAATGATCCCAGAGATATGAACCCACTGTTGGCTATGACCATGAACTCTAGACGGTAGGTGTCTGTGCAGGCAAGTCTGATGAACCGAGGAAAGTCACAATAAAAGCTGTCTAACACATTAGGGCCACAGAATGGCAATGTTATTACAAAAACCAGTTGAATCACAGAGTGGGTCAAGCCAATTACCCAGGCAGCAACTGTAAGCAAAATACACATTTTTCGGTTCATAATAGTCAAGTAGTGCAGAGGCTTGCATATGGCAACATATCTGTCAAAGGCCATAGCGATGAGCAGCACCATCTCCACGCCACCAATGACGTGGATGAAGAAGATTTGAGCGATGCAGCCACCAAATGAGATGACTTTATGCTTTCTGAAAAGGTCATAAATCATCTTCGGAGAAATGACAGAAGAAATTCCCAGGTCAATGAAGGACAGGTTGACCAACAGAAAGTACATGGGGGAGTGTAAGTGAGGGTCAGAAATCACAGTGAGCATGATGAGGGAGTTTCCCATCATGCTTGCCACATAAACCATAGAGGAGAACACAAAGAGGAGAAGTTGGATCTCCCAGGAATCGGTGAGTCCCAGGAACACAAACTCTGACACCACAGAGTGATTTGCTCTATCCATTGATTTATCCACTAGAATGTTTCCAGACAAAAGAAAATAACAAGAAACTAAAATGAGAATGTTAATAAAGTTCCACATTAAAATGATTAATCAATCAAGGCTATTCACATTGTGAAAACAAAGTATCCCCTCAATTCCTTCTCAGGGTCATTATTAAATATGCACTTTACCTGGGGTCACCTAAAGTAGTTGAGTCACTTCCACGTGCTATATTCCTAACACCATGGCTGCCAGGACTATGGATCTATAAACAAGAAAATGAAGCAAATATGAAAACATAGATGTATATAGCAAGGATCGGGAGGGGCAGGCAAGGTGGTGCAATGCAACACAAACAGAAAAAGAAAGAAGAGGTAAAGACTGCATTTGCCAGAATTCACTGCTATTGCTTTTTTTTTTTTTAGTATTTTAAGTTTATGCATTTATACTGAGAGAGACAGAGACAGCACCAGAGGGGGAGAGCAGAGAGAGAGGAAAAGAGAGAGAGAGACAGAGAAGGAGGGACGGGAGAGAGGGAGAAAGAGACAGAGAATCCCAAGCAGGCTCCATGGTGCCAGCAAACAAGCTGATGCAGGGCTTGAACCCACCAACCATGAGATCATGACTTAAGCCAAACTCGGATGCTTAATTGACTGAGCCACCCAGGCACCTCTCACTGGAACTATTTTAACTGTTCATACAACAATTCCTCAGTCATTCAAGTCGTCTTATTTCTTACCCTCAACTCATCTCAGACACATATTATGTCCCTTGTAGTAGGTCTTATACCAGTACCTACAATCACTTTTTCAATTCACACTAAGCCCACAGGGTAGTGGCAAGCTAAAGAAACCAGACATAGGATATAGAGGTGACTTGGGTGCATGCCAGGACCAAGGGCAAAATAGATGCTGATGGCACAGAGTACCTGCATGAAACCCAGAAAGTATAAGTACCTAGAAAGATGGTTAGAAGGACTCGCCCGAGATGTGCAAGGAGAATGGGGTGTTATGGGAAGTCAGGGAAGTTAAGGAAGCCAATGCCATTTATCTGTCCACAGTCTTTATAATCTCTGACGTTTGTGGACCTTGGTTATAGCTATTGGAGCCCTAAGCTTTGGGAGTTTGGATGAAGATATGCCCACTAATGTCACAGTTACCACATAACCATGACTCTCTCCCGTCCTTCCATCAACCTTAAGCCTTTTATTTTTCTTATCTCATCTCTTCCATTTCAATTCTCTCAATTGTCTGAGATCCAATGCCAAGTCTGACAGTTCCTTGCCCCTAATTTTGCGTGACTACATGAATGTCTCTACTTGTTACCCATTTTTTTCAGACTAAAATGTTGCCATGTAGGAGATATATTCTCTTGCCTGTGTGTCCAACTCTGCATCTCCAGCCCTCTGGTTCCCATAATACCTAGATTTGTTGCTAAAAAGCGAGGTGATCTGAAAAAAAGAGGGAGGTAGGTTGCAGAATAAACAGTAAGGACTGGTAAAATAAAGATACGTGAATGCACAAAAAGCCTCATAACTGGAACCAAAAGGAAAGAGCAAGAAAAACCTAGCAGTAGAAAAAAAAATGGATTCCAAAGCTTTTCCTTTTATTTAAAAAAATTTTTTAATCTTTATTTATTTTTGAAGGAGAGAGACAGAGCATGAGCGGGGGAGGGGCAGAGAGAGAGGGACACACAGAATCTGAAGCAGGCTCTAGGCTCCGAGCTGTCAGCACAGAGCCCAATGTGGGGCTCGAAGTCACAAGCCATGAGATCACGACCTGACCCGAAGTAGGATGCCCAACTGACGGAGCCACCCAGGTGCCCCTTGTCCTTTAATATGTGTATTTATATATGCACACATGTGCACACCTCAGTTGTACATGATGAGTGAAATCAGTCATAAAAATACCCCACAGACGCGTCTGGGTGGCTCAGCCGGTTAAGCGTCCACAGCTCAGGTCATGGTCTCGCAGTGTATGAGTTCGAACTCGGTGCTGGATTCCGTGCCGCCCTCTCTTTCTGCCCCTCCCCCACTCACACTCTTTTCTCTCTTTCCCAAAAATAAACATTAAAAATTATTATCCCACTACTCATTCATGATTTCCTAGTCCAAGCTAATAATTTACAAAGGAGAAAACAGTAGTCCAGGGAGGAAAGAACAACTAGTTACAGAGAATCCAGGTTTTCTAGTCTACAAATGACTTCAGACTCCATATGCTAGAAAAATGATAAAGCGAGAAGAAGTATGCCAAACCTAGATCTACTTAGTCCAAAACAGCAGCCACTCCTTCCATATGGTTGTTACATGAAATTAAAAACCTATTTCCTTGGTTGCACTAGCCACATTTCAAGTGCCCAACAGCCTCCTATAGCTAGTGGTTAAGTGTAGGGTAGTACAATATAGAACTTTCCAAACCTTACCCATCCTTAAAGGTAAATCAAAATCCCATTTCCTCTATGAACACTTTCCTAGTAACTACACTTTATACAAACGTCTTTTCTCTCTTATTCCTACAAGTCAGGAAATTTAAACCTTAATGGAAAAATAATAATTAGCCACATTAAAAATAAACCACAATATATAGCATCATAGGAGACATTCCAGATGTCTACTTTTGGCCAAGAAGGACACCTAAGAGTCTGTGAAATTCAGAGACATCTTTACAAAGGAGAAAGTGTTGTCAGTTTTGAAAAACCAGTAGGAGTTTAATAAGCTAAGAGGGGAAAGGAAGGCCTTTTGAGAAGAGATAATAACTGCTCTCTTATTAGAGCAAATCCTTTGCTACTAATCATAATTCCTCAATGGTTTCAATTTTTTTAACATTTTATTTCTTTTTGGGACAGAGAGCACCAGCAAGGGAGGGACAGAAGATCCAAAGTGGGCCCAGAGCCAGCAGCACAGAGCCCGATGTGGGGCTCCACTCACGAAGTGTGAGATCATGACCCAAGCCGAAATGAGACTCTCAACCCACTGAGCTACCCACGGTGCCCCCTCATGGTTTCAATTACAGATTTTCTCTCCTCAAATATATTGTAAGTGTGAAGAGGAAAAGGACCATTTCTTCTGGTTCTTGTGTTTCCTAAAATACAAAATAAGTAGCAAGGATATCCTGATTATTTAGTGAATAACACTTCTCTGAAGTGCAACCATTTTCTCAAGTCCATCATTTTTCAGTTTCTGTTTTTCTCATCTACCATGTTTTTCCATGAAGTCCAGCATGCATAAAGGAACTCTTCACATTCAAAATTAAGCATTAACATAGTTCCCAATCACTCCCCAAAGGATGCCTGGTATTCTTGCTATAAATTTCTACTTGGGAATAGGCAAGCCTCATCTCAACTCGAATAATGGTTCATGGTTTAACTTTATGAAGTTTTAGAAAACAAGAAGCAGCACGTAAAAGGAAAGGGAAGACCGGGCGTGAGGTGGCAGGTTCCAGTAACAGCCAACATATCAGGAAATTTACAGTTTCCATTTTCCAGGCTTCACGATATAATTACTAGTCATCTTCCATGCCATTGTTAAAGTCAGAAAAAAAATGATGATTCTTTTCACCATATTTTAAAAGTTTCTAAAATATTTAATGATGCAATCCTAGAGCTGGAAAAGTATACATTATTTTCATGGTGCATATTTACTAAGGACTTTCACACATTTGATGCTTGTAATTATCTGTAGGGGTGGATATATCTGATAGAATTATTTTCATTTATAGATGAAAAACCTCAAATTCAAAAAAGTAACTTACCTAAAAACATAGTTGCTTAGTTTGAAATCAAATACCAGGTCTTCTGGTTCCAAATCCAGTGCTGTCTTGACTACATCAAGAAAATATGGGTGTTTGTCCATGGTCTAAAACAATGATACCTGCTATAAATTTTAACCAAGCATAAAAAAAAAAAAAAAAAGTACGACTTAAACTGGCACAATGTTATAGGTCATTATATTTCAATAAATGTGGAAAGAATTCCATTTTATTCAGAAAAATATTCTATCCCACCCACATAAACATTTAATACATATATAAATTAACTTACCCAAGGTTTTATAGCTACTTGTGGCAGATCCAAGACTTAAACCTACATATTAGTGTACAAGTTAAAGGGAAGGGACAAAGGTGGTTGCCAATTAGAATAGGGGAAAAAAAGCAAAATCCACCAAAGTTTTGGAGGTAGACAAAGATTCACCAAAGTCTGGCGCATGTATTCGTAAAAAGTCATGGTGATTGACAGACAAGAAACATCCAAGCTAGAGACAAAAACGCAGAAGCCATTCAAACTTTGACGTCATGAGAAAGAAATATTTGCTTAAAGGATAACATATGAA